>NC_140166.1:114167964-114580464 GCF_963971535.1 Notolepis coatsorum
AGACTATACCTAGCTGCAATGCATTTCAATGAAAACGCCAACCGCCAGCAAGCTTCTAACGCTTTGGGAGCGCCTGCCTACCGAATGAGCTTTCCCAAGGCAAAAAAGGGTGGACACAGTATAAAACCACGGAAAACCGCTCCGACAGTCAGTAAGTAAAAATATCAAGATGTGTCACGCTTCAATCTAGTACCGGCCTGAAGCCAGTGTAGACACCATCAGCATCCGGACATTTGGTGTGGATTCTTAGGACCACACATGAAGGGATGACTACCCTCACTCTGCGTCCTAAGAACCCCCAACACCAGGCCACAAAACACCGGTACACGATATATCTGAAACGACTAAAGAAAAAGAAGGAAGTATTATATTTATGCAAAAAAAAAAAAAAAAAAAACGTTGTGAAATTACAATTTGTCATGTCATGTCATTGGACAGTAGCAAGCTGGACACCATTGATTATGTGGGATGTGCAATAAGGATTAGAGGGTCTTTGCAAGAAAGATTAGTATAGTCTGAGAGATGCAAGATGGAGAAACACCTGTAAATAAAATATAAATATGTAATAAATATTATTTACTTATTTATGCCGCGGACTGGTATCCGGCCAAAATCTGGCCTGTATATATTTGTGGCCATTTGTAGGGTATATGGGTTGAAGCAGACTGGTTGCAATCCAGGATGATCAACCATGCACGGAACTGCCTCGGGCTCTTGATTGCATCTTCTCCTGACCTATAGAAAACAAAATACAGTTAGCCATATGCATGGTTTTCAGTGCTACCCAGATGCAAGGTTGTGTGACATTGCTACTGTACCTGAGGAACCTCCATGCAGCAGACATTCTCCACCTCGGTCGGCATTCATCCACACTTCCCACAGGTACACCTATCAGAAAATGAAAATGGATTATAATGGATAATAACAAACAGTACTGTTTATTTGTAGATCTGGTATGTCATAAATGTCTCGATGCAACAGTAGCTACTGTATATCCGTATATTACATGACATACGGAATTACAGAAGTGTTGCATCAAGCCATTTATGACATACCAGATCTACAAATATACAGTAGGCCTACTGTTTATGTGTCCACAAGGAGTCTAAAAAACTAGTAGATTGATTTGAGGGTGAAGGAAATCAATCTATCAATGATCAAATTGGCTACAATACAGTACTGCTCAATACACACAACTGCTTGAGGATGCTAGGATGGAGACCAGGAAAAGACTTTCATCTTGTTTACATCAGGGTCCCCCATTTTGGCATGTACCCAAAGAAAGTAACGTTATAGCAAGCTATCGAGAGAGCCCGAAGTAAGTACTAACGTTACTGGCTCTTTTCGGCCAGCCATTAGACTAACGTTACAATATAAACTTATCACAGGTACACCTGTCAGAAACGAAAATGGATTATCAGTAAATAATAACAAACTACTGTTTATTTGTAGATCTGGTATGTCATAAATGTCTCGATGCAACAGTAGCTACTGTATATCCGTATATTACATGACATACATTGTTGAAGTCAGAGGTTCTAGGTAGGATTGTTATTAACTGTCTAACTGCATATATAACTGTTTCCACTAGAGGGAGCTCTAGGAGGACAGCGGACAGCGCCGGCGTACAGTGACGTTAAAGAACGCTGTCTAAGGGGAGCTCCAGTAGCTCACCGCGTATCTCGGCGCTATTTCGGCGTCGGGGACAACCGTGCGCGTCACGGATCTGGGGTACACGAGTTCGACTCCCGGACTCGCCGTATTTTCTCAGAGTGTCTTTCCCCCGATCTATATCCTATTCAACCTGTTTCTGTCGGTCATGCTTGACCAGAAAAAAGCGATAAAACGCTAAAAAGAACCAGCTGACTGGTCAAAGTATAAAAAAAAAAAAAGAACGCTGTCTACGTAGCATCGTTCCCACAAGGACTATTCTCTGTAATAGCGGCTACTGCGAACGGTGCCAGTGTTCTTCATTGAAGGTAAAAATGTTCTTGTAGAGCCCAACGGTACGCGATTTGACATAGAGGTGTATCAGAGAATGTATTACCTGAAAACAAAGTGTAATGACAACGACAAGTGTAATGGTGACAATGATATGTGTAAAGTAACTGTCAGCCACGATATTCAGACATGGCATGAGATTATGGGTCATTGTAATTACGAGGATTTACTGAAACTGCAAGCAGTGACAGAGGGCATGCACATTAAAGGTGAAAAACGTAGACCTGATAAAGAATGTGTAGTGTGCATAAAGGGGAAGTTTGCTCAATCGAGAAACAGAAATCCCACAGAAAAAGTAAAGGTACCACTTGCGTTGGTTAACACAGATCTTGCCGGTCCAGTAAGAAACTAGTCCATAGGAGGCTTTAAATATGTAGTCTTTTACAGATGTGTGCACAGGGGCAGTGTTTGTTTACTTTCTTAAAGCAAAGAGTGACACACTCCAGGCCACGGAAAAATTCCTGGCAGACATAGCCCCTTATGGTAACGTAAGATGTTTGAGGTCCGACAACGGAACCGAATTCACAAACAGAGAGTTCCAATCACTGTTGAGGAGGAACAAGATAAGACACGAGACGTCATGTCCATATTCCCCACACCAGAACGGAGTGGCAGAGAGGGAATGGCGCACTCTTTTCGAGATGGCTAGGTGTAAGCTAGTAGATAGTAACTTACCTAAGAGCCTATGGCACTATGCGGTGCAAGAAGCCGCTTACACCAGAAACAGGTGCTTTAATAAGCACACAGGCACCACCCCGTATACAGCACTGACAGGAAAGAAGTGTAATCTAGCCAGAATGCACCGATTTGGATCAGTGTGTTATGCGTACCTGCAGGACAGAGGAAAGCTCGAGTCCAGATGTGAAAAAGGACTCTTTGTAGGGCAGGGGTCGGCAATAGGCGGCCTGCGGGCCGACATTGGCCCGCCAGCAATCATTTCTGGCCCGTCAGATTATTTTGAGAATATGATATTTATTTTACGCGCGGGAAATATTCACTCGGGACGCCAGAGTGTCTTTGTGAAGCTGTATCTATCGACCGGTAGTCATCAAAAGCATGTCTGTCACTATAGCCAATTGAAATGCTAGAAATGGCCACGTGGACTGGGAGAACCAATGAGAGAACCGCGTGTATATTTCCCTAACGCACTTTCACTTACGCATTCGAGATGCGAGCGAGTAACAAAATGTAAAAAAATCAAAAATAAATAAACTTCTTTGGATAGCTTCTTTGCAATGGGGAAATACCAACTGATGAGCCAGAAGAGGACCTCCAAGACACATAACGCTTCTTTTAATAAACAGGAGTCATACTTAAAATACGGGTTTATCGCAACAGGTCGTGATTCTTGCGTGGCGACAACAACAACGAGGCAATGATGACAACTGTGTTCAAGTTGGCAGATAAAGTAGCTGTTAATGTGTAGTAGAACTATGCATTCATGCTAAAGCATGTGACAGTCTCCGGCCTCTCGGACCAACAGTAGGGGGGAGTGCGCAACAACCAGGAAGGGGGTTGGGAATTGGCATAACGACTAACAGTGGGATGGGAGAAAAATCGGAAAAAGGAGAAAAAAAAGAAAAAGAAAAAAAAGAAAATAAACAAAAACAAAGAAACAACAAAGAAACAAAAACAAAAGGAACATGAGACCATGGGGGGAACAGGGAAGACAGCATGAGATAGCACAAAAAGACAGAGTGGCAGGAGACAGACATCAATCAGGTTGGAGGGGGGGGGGGTTGAAGGCAAGGGAGAACAGGTCGGTTTTGAGGCGAGCTTTGAAGGTGGAGAGTGTAGGGGAGTCTCTGATGGACTGAGGGAGGGAGTTCCAGAGTCGGGGTGCAGTGCGGGAGAAGGACCGATCGCCAAAGTTTTTGAATTCGGATGTCGGGACAGTGAGGGAGGCAGTGGAGGAGAACCGGAGGGAACGGGTGGGGCGGTAGGGAAGAAGTTATGTACCAGGAGCCTGATCACTCCTGTGTCACTGTGCATGCAGGTTGAGGGCTGCCAATTAGCTAATTAGTGCTGATTGGTTACCTGCTGGGAGCTTTAAAACCAGCCCTGGTAACACACATGCAGTGTCTGTGCTTAGAGGAAGAGCTGTCACGTTCTTCCAGTCCTTGTCCTTTGGTTTACACTAATAGTTCCTTGATATAGTAGCATTTTGAGTTAGAGCACGGGGTTTTGGTGTTGGTTTGCACATAGGTTGCGTGCCTTTGAGCCAGGGTCATAACAGTTGGGCGCTCGTCCGGGATATTTTACCCCTAGAAATTTGTTTGGTGTTTTTTTTTGTGTTACACGGGGTGTCATGGTATTATGGCTTGGGTGGTGTTCGTTACATATTATGTAACGTGGGGGCTTGAGCCGTTTTCGTCAAACAGGTGAGTATGCCTTATTTGTTTGTAATTTGATGTGACTACTTATGCTGTTAAAATATATAGTTTAGTGGGCACCACATGTAGATAGGGACATTATTTTCTGGTTGTTGGTTAGCTTCCTGTGCACCACATACTCCTGGGGCAGTCAGGGAAGGGATTGGCACCATCTACTTGTCTGGTACCGTGTCATGTACTGGACGGGTGGATGGTCAAGTATGATCTTTGACTGGTAGCAGGTGTGGTTGAAGATGGTTAGGTCTACAGGGCATTAGCTTAAGGGTAGGTAGATTAGGGGGCCAGAAAACACAGGTAGTGTGGTAGGGCCTGATTTAGTGTTTCTTAGGGTAGACATGTGGTGGGCCGGTTGTGACTGCAGTTTAGATGTAGAAGCATAAGTAGTCATATCAGGTTAGAAGGGCCACCTGTTTGAATTTGTTTGTTGTATTTGTTTTGTTTGTTTTGAGTGTTTGGTTAGCATACCGGTTAGCACCTGACACTCTGCGTGTATGACACGTCTATTTATTTCAGGGTGGTTGTTTTTTTATTTAATTTTTTTTAATTAGAAAGGTGCGCTCACATTAGTAGAGCACACATTTCCACCGCGTCCCTTTATTGTTTTTATTGGCATTAGCATTCTTCAGTGGTTCTTCAGTGGTTCTTCAGTGGTTCTTCATGGTTCTTCAGTGGTTCTTCGTGGTTCTTCAGTGGTTCGTTAGGGGGTCTTCAGTGGTTCTTTGGTGGGTCTTTAGTGGTTTTTCAGTGGTTATTTAGTGGTTCTTCGTGGTTCGTTAGTGGTTCTTCGTGACTGTAAAGTATAGTGAGTAGCTTGTGGTGACTGGTACAGTAACGATGGCAGAAATGCGTCTTTAGTCGACGGCGAAAGATTGGACGTGTTTCGGCTGTCCTAACTGGGGTGGGTAGTTCATTCCACCATTGTGGGGCAAGGACTGAGAATAGGCGACTTCTCTTTGATGACCCTCCCGGAGCTTGGATAGAAGTAGGTCTGAGGCGGCCAGAAGATGCAGAGCGTAGGGGTCTTGAGGGTGTGTAGTTAGAGACCATTGACCGGAGGTAGGCGGGAGCGGTTCCCTTTGCCGCACGGTATGCTAGGTCGAGGGCCTTGAAGCGGATTTGTGCAGCAATGGGGAGCCAGTGCAGGTCCCTAAGAAGTGGGGTGACATGGGCCGACTTCGGTAGGTTTGAGATCAGGCGGGCCGCTGCGTTCTGAATGAGTTGAAGAGGCTTAGTGGCAGTGGCCGGGAGGCCAGCGAGCAGTGCGTTGCAGTAGTCGAGGCGGGAGATGACTGTTGATTGGACGAGGAGTTGGGTGGCTTCTTTTGTCAGGAAGGGGCGGATCCTTCTGATGTTGCTCAGGAGGAATCGGCAGGTTCTGGTTGTCGCTGCGATGTGAGCAGAGAAGTTCAACTGGTCGTCGAGGACAACACCAAGGTTCTTGGCAGTCAGGGGCACGGTCACAGCTGCATTCTCGACTGTGATGGAAAGGTCGGTCAGGGGGGAAGGATTTGGCCGGCAGGTGGAGCTATTCTGTTTTGCTTAGGTTCAGTTTGAGGTGATTGGTCGTCATCCAGGCGGAGATGTCGGACAGACAGGCCGAGATCCGCTCAGAGACGTGGATATCTGAGGGAGGGAAGGAGAGGAAGAGTTGAGTATCGTCGGCATAACAATGGTAGGAGAAGCCATGAGACGTGATAATGTTACCCAGTGATTTAGTGTAGAGGGAGAAGAGAAGGGGTCCTAAAACCGAGCCCTGGGGGACACCCGTCCGCAGGGGGCGGGTGGCCGACAGGGTCCCTCTCCATGACACTTGGTAGGAGCGGTCATTGAGGTATGATGACAGCCATGTCAGCGCAGAGCCAGCCACTCCCATTCCTGCGAGGGCCGCGAGGAGGATGTGGTGGTTGACTGTGTCGAAGGCTGCAGATAGATCTAGGAGAATCAGGACAGAGAGGCCTTTCGCTTTTGCTAAGTGAAGTGCCTCTGTGACCGCAATGAGGGCTGTCTCTGTGGAGTGACCAGTCCTGAAGCCTGACTGATTAGGGTCTAGGAGGTCATTCTGTAAGAGATAAGCAGTAAGTTGGTTGGATACAGCACGTTCAAGTGTTTTAGAAAGGAAGGAGAGAAGAGAGACAGGATGGTAGTTGCCTATGACGGTAGGGTTCAGGGATGGTTTTTTTATGAGGGGCGTGACTCTGGCTTGTTTCAGGGAGGTGGAGACCACCCCCGAGTTGAGTGAGGAGTTGATGGTTGCAGTTAGGAATGGGAGGATGTCTGGTGCTATGGTCTGGAGGAGTGGGGAGGGTAGCCGGTCCAGCTGGCATGTAGTCGGACGGTTCGACGTTACCAGTGTCAGGGTCTCGGCTTCTGTAATGGGAGAGAAAGATGACAGAGTGAAGGATGAGGTTCTCGATCCAGCCTTCCAGGAAATATACTAGACCAAATCCCGCATAACGCTTATATTCACGGCGCTATAAAATGAGAACGTATTGATGAAAAAAATATTTCTTTAAGCCATTTTGAAGGGACGGTTTATGGACTCAATTGACAATGAGAATGGACAGATAGCAATACTATAAAGTATAGATTTAGCTCTACAAACAGCCCCACGGACTGTGCAAGTCTGTTTACATATGCTGGCCGTCTACAGTGATTTTAGACGCATCCAAATGGCTGCCAATGTGTTAAAGGTGAATAGCAGTTGTCATGACAGCGCGTCACATAGCGACGAGAAGAAAGGCCGGGCCTGTCGTTGCTATGGCGAGAATATAGAAAAGTGAGTTTTCTTCCGGGTGTAAGTCAGACTGAGATACGAACCACACAGAAGAGAAGAAGCTTGATCAGAGACTGTGAGACGATTCCTCCCCCCCCCCTCCCCTCGCGGGGAAAGGTGGGGGGAGGACTGACAGGGCACGACCACAGAGAAGGCTTTTGGAATAACAGCCAGGCTGCAATGACCACCCAGCGGGGTGAAAGGAGAGATCATTAGAATAATGAATTTAGTTTCTTCCCAAGACTTTTCAAGGACAATAACAGAATTGGTTTCCATCTGATTACAGAGGTGTCGAAGAAAGGTATTACGCTGTCAAGTGTCGAATTCTTATGATTACGGATTGCATTAAAGGGGAATGACCATGATGTACAGCCGGTATGAGAAGATCAAGAGATAAACACAATGCAGAAACTACACGAGCCAACAGATGAAGAGGTGATACTGGCTGATTGTGGTCCAGATCCAACAGTAGGGATGGACATTTCTTTCTTTTTCGCATCTTGAACGATAGATACTCGATGCCAAATGGGCCATATTATTGCATCCATAGCATTATATATATATATATATATATATATATATATATATATATATATATATATATATATATATATATATATATATATATATATTATATATATAGTTATAACCCTGCAAACAAGGTGAGCGACGCCATAGGTTTAATGCGTTGGCAGCACATAGTCATATCCCGTTCCCAATGTGACGGTCAATGAGTTATGCCACGGTCAAACGAATGCCACGCACTCAGCCTAGTGTGACTTACGTATAACGAAAGCACGTAAGGGCTTGCACTAAAACAACCCATAGAAATGCATTGGAGGTTGTGGTATTTGAAGAAAAACACATGAATGAACGAGAGGACTGAGGGGCGATCGGCAGCCAGAGAGAAGTCGCCCATGGAGTGTCACAGTGTCAGACAGTGATTCTGAGATTCATTCCAGGACACAATTAGATGCTGCTGCTGATTGGACTATGATATTTAGAGGCAGGATTTTTTTTAATTATTATTATATTTATCATACATCATCATTATTTTGTAAAAGATGTGATGGCAGGAAGGGGGATGCACAAATTGCCATAAGGCATATATTGTTTGGTTCCTGTTGGTTGTCAGTTAAGGCCATGGGTAGGTAGGGAATTTATTTTATTTTTTATTTTATTTTTTCCCACAGCGACTATGGATAGGGAATTTCTTTATTTAATTAAAATGTTCACGACAACATGGATGCATGTACTCTGCCAGCATGTTTAACACTTTGAATGCCACTCACGGCTTTTCTCTGGTTTACCCCCCCGACCGTTGAATGCCCATCACGAGATTTCAATTTTTTTTTGTTTTTTTTTATTAGCGATCTGAAATCATATTGCATCAAGCGAGCCTACCGTTGGAGATCCAGGCACCGCCGGCGCTCAGATGTGAAAAAAACGCCCCCTATCGTCTCCCAGATGGTAAATCACCCTTTTGGATTGGACTCAATGAAAGTGAATGGGAGAAAGGATTTCTGACTCCACATTTTACTTCTCACTGATGTAACCGGGGTCTACCAGAGTTCATTCTGGAGCCTTGGTGCCGCGGCGAATGTGTTTTACTGTATACACGATGGATCAATCAAATGCGCGATTTTTTCGAAATGGCGATCGGAAATTGGAGTAAACCATTTGGATACCATCTGACCTCAGGTAAGGAATCTATGTTATCAGTCTTAGGATAATCAGACTCGTTTTCACGGATATATAAGCGTTTCCCCTATATGTGATATAGCTGTTTTGACTGTAAAAGCCATCAGGAAATAAGAGCAGCGATTATCAGCGCGCGGCACGAGCGTGCGTGCGCACACATATACTATCGATCATCTAGCGTTTATTTGAAAACGATTCATATTAGGCAGACAAATGACAACGTTCTGGAATATTCCAGTAAAAGACGATTATCATAGAATGTGTTGTTTTTTCCGCGAAAACAAGTGATTTTCAAAATGCTATCAAACTGAAATGAAGCGATAAAAAAACAATCTGCTTTGACAATGTTGACTGGAAAATGAGTCTTTGATAAGCGACGGGCAGATTAGACACATAGATTAGGCGATATTAACGTTAACATTGGAGTGGATTTGGGCATTCAAGGGGGTAAAAAGGAAAACACGGCTGGCTCCCAAAGTGTTAAAGATGACATGCATTATAAATGTCTTTTTTGAGTCTCTAGCATTGTATTATAGTAATAGGAGTTAGTATCAATGTGTTTTTGTGTCTAAATACCATATTGGCGGATTGCTGTCATTCAGGTCATTCATTTCCTGGTCCATTTTAATCAGGTCGTTCTGATTTGACTCGCATGGTGACGTGGGAGCATGTCTATGTTCCCCGGGTTCTATGTTCCCCGCTTTGATTGATTGATTTAACATTTTAGACCACCAGCCCTGATTCCAAACTCTAACCTTAACCAGTTCGAAGGAGGGCCTAAGCTTAACCGTTCGAAACAAGGCGGACATTAATAATTAATAAAATAATAAAAATTAATAACATTTTCAATCTATTAATCAATCAAAGCGGGGAACATAGAACCCGGGGAACATAGGACCCGGGGAACATAGGGATGATCCCGGTGACGTCACGTGGCGAGGATGGAGCGGATAGTGATCCGATTGGCTCTGTGGTTGTAGCGCACCAAACGGGGTTCAGAATCAGATAGACCCTCGCGACAGAGCACACATACACACTGTGCTGTGCGCTACAGCTGCTCCCGAATTGAGAGAGAGAGATCACTGTGTAAACACTCTGCGTGCAGGTCCCCTTCTCTATCTCTCTCTCTTTCTGTTCGGGAGCATAAGCTGTAGCGCGGCACAGTGGTAGACGTCCTCCAACGGGAGAGAGAAGGGGACCTGCATGCAGAGTGTTTACACAGTTCTCTCTCCCGTTCGAGGAAGTCTACCACTGTGCCGCGCTACAGCCTATGCTCCCGAATCGAGAGAGATAGAGAAGGGGACCTGCACGCAGTGTTTACACAGTGATCTCTCTCTCTCGATTCGGGAGCAGCTGTAGCGCGCAGCACAGTGTGTATGTGTGCTCTGTCGCGAGGGTCTATCTGATTCTGAACACTCTCTCTCTCTTCCTCCACCTTTTGTTTCTCTTCCTCCACTTGTCTCTTTCTCTCCTCCATCTCTCTCTCTCTCTCTCTCTCTCTCTCTCTCTCTGTTTGCCACTCGCAGACTGTGTGGATGACCGGATGGGCGGAGCCAGGCCAATAATAAAATTATGCTTTTGAGTACTCCATTAGAAATATAAAACAATGATTTTTTTTTTTAAATAAACCTTACAGATGTCTTCCATAGACTCACAGGAATTGTGTAAAGTTGCCCAAATAGTGCTAGGAATAGCAATGCAGGTCCCCTTTAATATCCATAATACTAAAGGTTTGACTAAGATTTTTATGAAACTGTACTGTAAAAAAAAAAAAAAAATTATTTTTACTATATATATATTTAAACTCATAAAATAAATCTGGTCGCACCTAAATCGGCAGGGTCGGTCGGCAACCGGAACCAAACCATTTTTTCTTTTAGGCCTAATCAGTCAGCCACCCCTGAACCACAATGACCTAATGCAAGCAACAGCATGTTGTTGTGTTGTATCACAGCATTTTAGCTACTGTTAGTTACTTTACTATACCTTAGTCCCTTGGAGCAGGTTGGTACATATATACGTGGGGACATGTGCCCATGCTCAGAGGTTGGAAACAGCAACCCTTCGACTACAAGGTGGCCTCTCTAACAAACCCATCTGCTGCTCTAATTCATTATAGGATATAGGATTGACAGTTGAATCCACAAAAAAATCTCTAGTCTGTCTGTTACACGTTCAATGTAATAATACAATGAGAAAAGCAATAGATTTCCAATAGCATAGATGAGGTCACAGCCACATCTATGACCTATGAATCAAATGCATTACATAGGCTCAGGATATGAGCTTTATAACTGTATAGAACATGTGGTCAAAAGCATGACAAGATGCCTTCATGGTTTACAGCTGGAGAAACCAACACAAAGTGATCAATAACTTATAGGCTGAGCAATAGAGAAGTTGGCACCCCAGCAACAGGCGCCCTTACAGGGTTTCATTAAACAATGTCACCAATAAATGTCCAAGCAATAGAGAGACTGGCACTCCAACAGGAAGCGCACTTAGCCCACATGTTTTAAATGTACCAAGATTAATAGTAACAGCAGGTCAGTTTAAATACAAATATAAGAAAATATTTTTCGAAAAACACAGAAATGAGGAGGGTAAATGAAGTTGTTGATGCTAATTTAGTGATGAAACTGGTTGCAAGGGTACTGTATTGTGTGATGATGTAAATATGATGTAATGATGTAAATATGTATCTTTTTTGATTTATAAGATATATGCTGTAATTTAATATGACACTGTTGATGAAGGGGCAGGACATGATAAGCATCTCGCTTCTTCCTTCTCAAACACATCCACTGTTTTTTCTTTGGTTTAATACCCGTTCCTCCTGGGCAGCGTGTCGAAGTGTCTTTGAGCAAGACACTTAACCCCTAACTGCTCCCGATGTGCAGGTTGGCACCTTGCATGGTTGCCTCCGCCGTCGGTGTGTGAATGTGTGAGTGAATGGTTAATGTGAGGAACAAAATTGTAATGCGCTTTGGATAAATGCACCATTTAACAGAGGCAAACAGCAGGCTATGCGTCGGGCAAATAGCTTTAACTTTTTCTTCAAAAATCATTCAAACCCGGTTCAAACTGTAATGTGTTCAAATTCAACATTGGAGAAGAATTAGCACTTCTATTCATCTCACAATTTGTTTTGCAGTGTCCCAAATGAACGCAATCATGCTAAAAGTAACATGCCTTGCCTTCCAAAATGTTTTATTGAAATTCTCTCTCTCTCTCTCCTCTGCCCAAATGAGCACAGCTGGAACTAGTGATGGGAATTACAAATAAACAGATATTTTTCAACAACTTAATTAAACTTTTTCTTCTCAGTGCAGAAAGCAGCACAGAGCTAGGCCACTGTATTGAATCGATTACACAATAGCAGTGATTGCACCACATAAAAATGTATACAGGACTGTCATGTACAAAGGTCTGATGACCATAGAATATCTGGAGCGGGCTGTACATGAAACCAGCCCGTCCAGTGAGTGCTTTAACCCTGTAACATCTCAGCTGCAATATGACAACATCACCTTTAGCTAGTTAAAAAAAAGTCTTGTACATTTCTTTTTCTTTTTTTAACACATTTACATAGTCAATGGGTCATGTTGTTCAGCCTCACAATGCTATTGGATAGTAAATCTGTTTATAGGTCCCACAGTCTGGCCTCCAAAGTCACACAACTGCCAAGTCTCCATGCAAGCAACACCTCTCTGTTTTATTGGACTGGATCTGTCAGAATCAAGTAAAATGCCTTAAATAAATATTTTGGTGATTATTACACTGTCTAGAACAGTGGTCACCAACCCGTCGATCGCGATCGATCTTTGAGACCTTCCCTGTAGATCTTTCCCTGAAAAAAAAATGTAAAAAAGAAAAATTATAATATTTAATTTTGAATTTTTTTTAATCTTTCCCTGAGAGTCCACATTACAGTTCTACTTTTGTTTTGATGTGAAAAGTGATGCTGCATAAGATTACTGCACTTAGCACTGACTGAGAAAGTACACATTACAGTTCTACTTTAACAAACATATTTACAATTAGCATTTTCTAATGTTAATAATATGAGAGTCCACATTACAGTTCTACTTTTGTTTTGATGTGAAAAGTGATGCTGCATAAGAGGACTGCACTTAGCACTGACTGAGAAAGTACATATTACAGTTCTACTTTATAAAATGCTAATTGTAAATATGTTTGGCAATGTTAATAGGAGAAGGTCCACATTACAGTTCTACTTTTGTTTTGATGTGAAAAGTGATGCTGCATAAGATGACTGCACTTAGCACTGACTGAGAAAGTACACATTACAGTTCTACTTTATAAAATGCTAATTGTAAATATGTTTGTCAATGTTAATAATACGAGAAAGTCCACATTACAGTTCTACTTTTGTTTTGATGTGAAAAGTAATGCTGCATAAGATGACTGCACTTAGCACTGACTGAGAAAGTACATATTACAGTTATACTTTGACGTTTTAATGTTGGCCCAAAGCATTGCATGTAATTAGAATACAGGTAAATAAAAGTAATTTAGTTTAAAGTACAATCTTGGCTGTCTTTTTCTCTCAACGCTTCAATAGGTAGATCTTGCCTTCACCAAAAAAAAAGAAGTGGTCTTGGGCTTAAAAAGGTTGGTGACCACTGGTCTAGAACATGTATATATTTAGTTATTGTGGAATACATTCATCACATTTGATTTTGAGCTTGTTTTGTCTCTGTTGCAATTACACAACCTTGGTTGAAAGTGATAGTAAAAATAGCATGCACCTTACACATTACATGGGGAAATTGCACACAAAGAAAATATTAATAGAAATAGAATGTCTTTTATAATTCACTATAGCCAAGTTCTAAATGTGTTTTCTCTGTTAAGATTTTGAGTTAAGGCCAGCATTTAATAAATTAATACATTATTTCTGGTAGAATTATTTGAAACTCTATCTATAGCAAACTGTATCTATATCTTATGAGTTTAAAAATAAATAACGTTAACTTATTTAATTTGCTCTGGTCATTTTGTGAATAGTGAATGCATGTATCCTTTTAGTATGATCATTTGTGTAAAGAGATGTAAATGTAGGATTGGGGCACTGGGTGAATGGGGCATGCATTCTTTTGTGGTGTAAATAGGTGTGAATGTGGAATGTGTAAATATAATGTGGATGCTTGATGCAAAGCCAGACATTGTGTGGCTGGAATATACATCTGGTTCCTACTAGTACTAGTAGTATAGTTATTTCTACTGCAATATAATACGCATGTGTATTATTTCTATCTATCTATCTATTTATTTCGACTTTTTCCATTTCAGAATGCCACAGAGAGGGCCTCAATACAGTGTGCAGGATGTGATTGCTGCCATACAAAATGGAGAGAGTGATTTTGAGATGGAATCAGACACAAGTGATGAAGAAGCAGATAAAGATCCCTGTGGAAAAGTGGACAAAGAAAATCAACAACCCACTGACTGCCCAGCCGATGATTATGTGGACATCGAGCCCCAACCAAAGAAACACACGTGTCCCGTGACCAGTATCGCTGGCTGAAAAAAGATTTTATCAGTCCCAATACTGATTTCTCTGGTCTGGATATTGAAGACGACAAGAGCTTGAAAAAAAAGGGGAGGAAGCTTTGATAACAGAGTGGAGGGGGAACACAACATCTGTGCTGTCAAATGGTATGACAACAAGGCGTCACACTTGTGTCATCCTTTGCTGGACCAGAACCTGTGCAGAAGATTCAACGCTGGGACAAAGCCAACAAACCTACATTGAGGTTGAGAGGCCTTGCATTGTGGGTGCCTACTGTTACAATAGGTTTGTATTAAACTAAGGTTTTGTTTCCGCACGGACGGAGTTGAGTGTGACACAGCTAGGTGGAGAGCTGGATGAAGTATGTCAACGTGAGATTATAATAAAAGTGTAAGCAACTTAGACAATGCTTCAATCGTCAATTCTGTAGTTTCTACTACCTCATTGGAGAGGCGGGTAGGGAGCTATGTGAAACGTTGATGGGTGACGGCAATTCGGCTGGGAAGAAACTGCCAGACTTGCTCACTGCATTTGATGAACATTGCAATCCCAAAGTGAACGAGACTGTGGAAAGATATCGTTTTTTCATGAGGAATCAAGGGCAGAAAGAAAGCATTGACACATATGTTACTGATCTCAAAGTGCTAGCCAGTACATGTAACTTTGGAGAAATAAAGGACTTGCTCATACGTGACAGAATAGTATGTGCTGGTAACGATGCAGGGCTGAAAGAGAGACTGCTTAGAGAAGATAAGTTAACACTGGAAAAATGTCTACACATGTGCAGGGCCACAGAGTTGTCTCGGGAAAATAGCAAAACCCTCTCAGGGAACAGCGTGGAGGAGGTACACATGATCAAACAGACAGAAGGGCAGGAGATGGATACAGTGTCATGCATGTTCTGTGGGATGACACATGAAAGGAGCAAGGCAAAGTGTCCAGCCTACGGAAAGAGCTGCAAGAAATGTGGTAAAGAAAATCACTTTGCAGTTAAATGTAAAGCCAAGCTGGGGAAAGAGAAAAAACATGACAAAATAACACGTAGAGTACACCAGGTGACTGACCAGGATAGTGAAGAGGAATATTATGAGGACGTCATGACTATCACCACAAGAGGGCGACAAACTACTGAAGACCGAAATGACAAGGCCAAGCACAGCCAGCTGTTTGCAGGGATGTTAGTAGGCAGTGAGCTGGTGAGGTTCCAGATAGATTGTGGGGCCACGTGTAATGTTATCCCGATTAACTTGCTAAATCCAGACACAAAGCTAGAAAGTACAAAGAAAGTGCTGGTGATGTACAACAAGTCCAAGCTGCACCCACTGGGAAAATGTAAGGTTAAGGTGAGGAACCCAAGAAACCAGAAACTGTACCAGTTGGAGTTTGTAGTAGTAGAAGAGGACTGCAAATTGCCACTGCTTGGCAGGAAGGCGAGCGAAGCGATGAAGCTGATAAAAGTGGAATATGAGAACATACTAGCCATCGACAGCATTGTAAGGGACGAAACAACACCTGAGAGAGAACTGACTATGGAACAAATAAAGAGGGAGTATGGAGATGTGTTCACAGGTGACGGCTGCCTGGACGGAAAGTATCGAATCGAGATCGACAAGATCCCCAAACGACGAGTTCCGGTGGCTATGATGACATCACTCAAGGGAGAGCACGGATTGGATTAGTAGTTTGGTTACGCTGCAGAAGCCTAATGGAAAGACTAGAGTGTGCATAGACCCGCGACCACTCAACAAGGCACTGAAACGCAGCCATTTCCCCCTGCCCACCATAGAAGATGTTCTCCCAGACCTGTCGAGAGCAAAGGTGTTTACAGTCTGTGATGTCAAACATGGATTCTGGCATGTGAAACTGGAGGAGTCGTCGAGCTATCTGACAACGTTTGCCACACCATTTGGCAGATATAGGTGGCTCAGGATGCCTATGGGGATAAGTCCGGCTCCGGAGATATTCCAGCAGAAGCTGACCCAGGCGCTGGAGGGGCTGCCAGGCATATACATTATCGCAGACGATATCCTCATCATGTAATGTGAATTACCTGGCTAAGTTCTATCAACACCTACCAGACGACTGTGAGACACTGAGACAGCTCACCCATAGAGACAGCATATGGGAGTGGACAGATGTGCAAGAGGAAGCATTCTGCAGGCTGAAGGACAAGATAGCCAAAGCGCCAGTACTCAAGTACTATGACCCCAAGCAGGAACTTACGCTGCAGTGTGACGCATCAGAAACGGGACTCGGAGCAGCACTGACCCAAGGTGGACAGCCGGTAGCGTTTGCGAGCAGAGCGCTGACTCAGACGGAAAAGGGTTACGCCCAAATTGAAAAGGAATGTCTGGCCATCGTCTTCGGCGCAGAGAAATTCCATCAGTACACGTACGGCCGGAAAGTGACTGTACAGAGCGACCACAAGCCTCTGGAGAACATTGTCAGGAAGCCACTGTTGAGCGCACCCAAGCGACTGCAAAGGATGTTGCTGCGGCTTCAGTCATATGATATAGATGTAACTTACGTTCCCGGACGTGACATGTTGCTCGCGGATATATTGAGTAGAGCGTACCTGCCTGAGAGCTCAGGCGCGGGGTCAGTGGAAGCTGAGATAGAGACAGTCAATATGGTGGACTACATCCCAATCTCAGAGGCAAGACTCAGCACAATACGCTCTGTGACCCGAGACGATGACACCCTACAAAGGTTAAGTGATATCATAAGGAAGGGATGGCCGAAGAATAAGAAAGACACACCGATAGATATCAGACACTATCACTCCATGCAAGAGGAGCTGAGTGTTCAGGACGAAATCGTCTTCAGAGGAGAGAGAGTTGTGATTCCAGACAAAATCCGAAGCGACATCACCCGCCGCATACACTCTACTCACCTGGGAGTAGAGGGGTGTCTCAGACGGGCGAGAGAATATGTCTACTGGCCAGGAATGACCGAGCAGATCAGGACAGCCATATCCAAGTGCGACATCTGCAGAACAATGGACACAAAGCAGCAGAAAGAGACACTGCACTCACACGAGGTGCCAAGCAGGCCATGGGCCAAGGTGGGGACAGACTTGTTTACCCATAACAATATTGATTACCTACTGACAGTTGACTACTATTCAAATTTTTGGGAGGTCGACCATTTACCGGACACAAAATCGAGTACGGTGATAAGAAAGCTGAAGGCTCACTTTGCTCGTCAGGGGATCGCAGATGTTGTGGTTTCGGACAATGGGCCACAATACTCGTCACACGAGTTTGAGAGGTTCAGTCAGCTGTGGGGATTTAAACACCAGACATCATCCCCTGGCTACCCTCAAAGCAACGGGAAAGCAGAGTCGGCGGTCAAAATGGCCCACATTGCAGCCGGCTTGTGGGAGGCATGGCCTAACAACGTTCGAGACAGGGGAGGGTAGAATTGGACAATACGAAATTGGGGAAGGGAGAAAAATAGAAAAATGGGGAGAAAAAGTAGATTAAAAAAAAAAGTGGCAAATGGCTCTGAGGCCCACAACAATAATATATATTCTGACACAATGGCTAATCCACACAGAGTGGCAAACAAAGCACACAATAAGGCATCCACACACAGTGGCAAACAAAGGCAACCTCCAAGCTCTGGTCACTGGCAACTGACACAGATAGCGCTTTTAAACCGCCCGGGCTCCGGTTCAAGCTCCAGCTCCGTTCTGAACCCTCTGAACGTACGGTTATGTATATAACCATAGTTATATGAGTATAGTGACGCTCTGCGTCATACTGTAATACTCTTCCATATCAGTATTAGCACTGAATACATTTTCACATGCACCTTTACACACCTCATCTGTCTGGCCACACCCCCATCCGCTCCTCTACATAAGCAGGGGTGTGGCCATACTAACAGCTCCTTCCCAAGTCTTTCACCACAAAGGCAA
The DNA here is from genome assembly GCF_963971535.1 of Notolepis coatsorum. Classification (NCBI taxonomy): domain Eukaryota; kingdom Metazoa; phylum Chordata; class Actinopteri; order Aulopiformes; family Paralepididae; genus Notolepis; species Notolepis coatsorum. Next base: position 114,186,291 of record NC_140166.1, read on the forward strand.
GACCACGGGGTCCTCAGTGAGCCCAACACAGAGCGTCACTATACTCATATAACTATGGTTATATACATAACCGTACATTATATATCGTATAGCTCCGCTCTGCGTCATACTGTAATACAGGAGCTAAGCAGAGCGAGAGCTCGACAAATGTACCCGCTGAGGTCCCCCACAACCATCAGACCCGGGGAGGACCCGAGCCCCCGGACCCCCCTAATGGAGGACGGGAGGGTATCGGATCCGACTGTGCGAAGAGGAGATTAGCAACTCAACGCACAGGGTGAGCAGACCGTGGGACTTACCCACGACTACACAAACGCGCAACCCACATGCCACTAGGGAACGAATGGAAGGGACAAACCCCCGTTACAACCCCTAACATCACAGGGTCATGAGCAAAAGCCCAACCCCGTGGCAAGGCCGTAGCAGTGGAGCGCGAAGGAGGACCCAGACCCAGGAAGGGACCGGACCCCCCCGGAAAAGGGGGCCTGGAGAGGCCAACTACGCAGCAGCATCGAGACCTCACCAGGTGGTCACTAGTGACACCACCCCCCACATCGCCAGCGTATTCGGACAGGGCCCATACAAGAGCAGGCCCTTCCCCCCTACAGCACGCCGCCCCGAAGCACTCAAGAGGCTACACCCACAGCGGGACCAGGCAGCGCACTGGGGAGACGACCCCCAAAAGAGGTCGATCCCTCAATCCAGGCAACAGGCCACCCGACCTGAGCCTGGAGCACTGCGGACTAGACAGGCGCCAAAGGGATCTGCTGAAACAGCACCCTGGCGGAAGGGGCGTATGCTGGCATGCTGTGCACCATGTCGCAGCCTCCACAAAAAAAAAACTCGACTCTAGAGGGGCCGAGGCAGAGAAGGCTGACATGATTGCCAGACATCATGAAAGGTGCGGGGGCACACTCACAGGTAGACGGGGCCAAACCCGGCCTACCCCGAGAGTTGACTCCGCTACCAACACACCAGGGAACCGGGGCCAAACCCGGCCTACCCCGAGAGTTGACTCCGCTACCAACACACCAGGGAACCAACCACCCCCTTGGTTCTAACATGAGGCGGTTGTTCCTATAACCCCCCAAGAAAAAACTACAAAACACAACTGCGGGTATACACTGGCTATACCGCAGTACAAGTGTTTCAGTTTTCAAGAAGGGGTTAACCCAGGCCAACAGGTAGACGAAAACTATTTCGAACCCGGGCCCGGCGGACCGGGACGTACACAGGGATGCCAGAGGAGTTCTACAAGAACCACCTCAACAGCCCCCTCCCAGCCCTGCCTAAGCAGGAGAAGAGAGGGGCGAAAAAGAATGGAGAAGGACCAGGCTTCTTCAGCACAGCGCAAGGTACAACACAACATGGACCAAGCAACAGTGAGGGGTAACACGTATAACATAACCACAAACATCTCCATAACGTCAAACCCTGCAACGCCCGGGCCGACCCGGCATCCCCCCCCCCCCCGAAAAAAGCACAAGTCCCTCAGGGTACCAGAACAGCAGATCTGCGCCCCGGCGGACAACGGGTTAACTGACCTGGTCCGGCGCGACCAGAATCAGTCCCGTGCCCTAATCACGCCGCCATCCCCAGTCCCAGGAGGGGGGTAGGTACGCGTCTCAATCCAAAACATTATAGAGGGTGCCACCCAGACGGTCCCCTTCGTACCGCGCCCGGTGGCCCACCCCAAGGGCGTGATACCCCTCTACCAATGCTTTGATCTATTCTGTTAACATACCCCAGATATGAACGAGAATTTGTCGAGACAAGCCTAGTACACTGGCGCTCGGAAGAGACAAACTCTATCCCAGTTGTCCCATAAAAACGCTGTTTCAATGATGAGCAACCAAGGTGCGCAAGCCCATGCGTCGTTCCTATCAGAAGCACCCAGGGCCAGCACTATGTACACGTCGAGACCCAAAACATATCAATGGACATTCTAACAAGAACCCAGATACCGTTCCTCCAAGCCGCCCGGGAGAACGACAAGAAGCCGCTTTTTTCACAGAAAAAAATACGGACATGGGTCCCATATGACGCGGCTGAGGGAAAACAACACCCTGTCAACCATGCTCCATAAAAGAGGGGACGGGGAGCGACGTACCCTATGAGTCAGGGAACTCCCTAAACAATACCCCGTCAACCTGCTCCATAAAGGAGGGGACGGGGAACCCCCAGAGAGACTTCCCACGTGAGCAATAATTTGAAAAGCTTATGTAACATTGAGCCACGTGACCAAAGGCTCAAGATACATATATACCGAGCGTATCAGAACTCTTGAGTTCCTATGCACCGCAACACCAACTTGACAATAACAGAGAACCACACATGGGGCCTGTAAAGAACTCACGGAAGTCAGCAACCAATAGAAACGCGGCCAGTGACGTATTCTATGGCGGGGGGAATCCCATGACTCAACCGACCATTACAGGCGAGGAGTCAGGGAATTCCCTACCCCCCCCCCCTACCCCGTGCCGACCAATCAGCGCGGTAGGGCTGAATGATAGAGGGCCCAACCCCCCGACCAATCAGAAAAGAGGGAAGGAGGGGTTTATCCGGTCACCCCCTCATGATCCCATACCCCGTATACGATAGTAAACAAGCCACGATGATACCTATGTAGCCAGCATGCTAATGGAGCAGCGTATATCCTAACACAGGGCTATTCAACTGGCGGCCCGCGGGATGATTCTGACCGGCCCGCCAAAGATTACATGATAATAATAAAAAAAAAAAAAAAATTATTTTTTTTTAACTTTTTTTTTCATGTCAACGTTAACACGCACAATTGAGCCAAAAGTCACTCAATTAATGACAGATTTCATTGATAAATTGAGGGAAAACTTTGCAAGTTGATTTGATGAATTGTCCAGATAATTGATGCATTTTGTGAGCAACCCATTTGCCAATGTAGCTGCTATTTCCACAAAATGACAAGAGTTCCTTGCATCACTTCACATTGATGAATGTCTCCTGCAACTTGAAATAATTGACATGCAAGCATCATCTGCTCTGAAGCAGGCACTTGAGAATGAATCCACCACAACATTTTGGATAAAGTGTATTCATGTCAAGACATTCCCCAAAATAAAAACGCTGGCAATATCTGTGCTAACAATGTTTGGCTCAACATACACCTGTGAATCCAGTTTCTCTCACATGAATGCCATTAAAACAAGCAACCATGCCACCTTGACAAATGAGCATTTGCATCACTGTTTGCGGGTAGCCCTCACTTCCTATGAACCCTCTTTCTCTGCCATTGCCCAGTCAAAGAAGTGCAATCGCTCTCATTAGATGTGTGTATGTAGGCTAGGCCTGTCTGCCCCCCACCCCCCTGATGTTTGAGAGTTAAGAGTCGACAATAAGTGCTAATAAGATGCTGTGATTTGCTGTTGTTGCACAGACATGAAGCACTTTTTCATAAGCTCAGCTGCACTATAAATGTGTTTTTTTGTTCAAGTGTTGATGTTAGAATGTTCATATGCACATCATGCACTTGTTTGTTTTTTTATTTTATTTTTATATTGAAATGTTGAAGAGGAGATGTTGCAGTTGTTGCACATAAATGAAGCACTTTTTTTGAAAAGTATACTACTTTTGCAATGTAGTTAAAGGGGATCTTATAAATGGCCTTTTTCAGTGTTTAGCATTGTTTCCTAGCTATGTGGACTTATATTAATATGATCTATGTCTCTAATTCTCATATTGGCGCATTCTTCCAATTCTCCTCTCACAATATTCACCCTCACTGAACTGAGTCATCTGAAAATGTGCTGATTTGTGATGTCAGAGAGACACTGCTGCATGATAATCAGCTGAGTTTCCACACAGTTCCCACAGTGGTTGGAGCCCAGGCTCAAAACGTGTTTTTGAGTACTTGATTAGAAATACAAAACAATGAATTAAAAAAAAAAATATTACAGAGGTGTTCCATAAACCCACAGGAATTGTGTAAAAGTGCCCAAATAGTGAAAGAAATAGTAAAATAGTTCCCCTTTAAATAAAAGTTGTGAAAATGTGGTTGCGTGTGGTGTCAAGTGTACATATATTCATAGCACGGGGAGGCGCCGTGGCAGTCCGGCCCCTGGCCCCTTGGGTTTCTGACAATGTGGCCCCCTGAACAATTTAGTTGAATAGCCCTGTCCTAACAGGATACGCTAACCCAACGCACGCTAGCCACAGACGACAACACGTCTGCGAACAGGGTTTATAACAAGGCCGTAACTCAGTTACTTCTATTCTGCATCGAACATTGTACATATGTCTATACTGAACACTGTGACCTTTTTGTACTTCTATTTTTACATGCTATACTATTTTATTTCATACTATCTTGTCTAGCACAGTCTCTGGAGCGTAACAGTAAGAAGCATTTTGTATAAAAGTATTCTGTACTTCTGTATGACAACTATTAAAGAAACTTGAACTTGAAACTATGTGTGAACACGACACCTGTGTTTCATGTTTAAAAAATAAACAGAAGCATATGTATGTAGGTTTTTTTTTAGATAACAGGTATTATGGGTATATCTTATATAAAACAACTAACCAAAATGTGATCTCATTGGATGTGCCCTGACAATTAATGCTTGTATATCTTATCGTGTGTTGTCATGTTTGTTTATATGTTTGTTTTAAAAAAGAATAAAAAAATAAAATACAAAAAAAAATAAACAGAAGATCGAGAGAGAGAGAGAGGGTCTATAAGACCGTGGTACAAGCTACACACACAAGTACTTCTGCAGGCCAACACTCCAGTGTTGTGGCTCAATGCCACTGTTTCAAATGTAACAGAACACACAACCCCCTCAGACAACGGTACATTTTTACCACTATAGGAAGAAACATATTTCTTCAGGACGAGGAAAGAAAAAGCCTTTTGACCGAGTGTTAGCTACAGGCCTTGCTAAGCACATATATATGTAGCGACCAGCTAAAGACTAAAAAGTCCTGCTCTCCTATCAACCCCACAACTTAGGTGAGGGTTCTACAGATCGTATCCCCAACATATGCAGTGAATAAACACACAGTTTGTAACAAAAAATAGTCCCTCCTAGGAGGGACCTTTTATTATTGTAACAAAAATCATATTTGGGGCGGGGAAGGGAACAGGGGTAATCAGGGGGGGGGAAGTCACTCAGCGGCGCCTGCCGCGAACAGCGCAGTGTTTGCCCCCACGGGGGTGCCTGGTCACGACGATCCCTACCGCCACCTCCGGGCGTGGGTTGGCTGGCTGTGGCGGTCGAGGCACCCTCTCTCCTCCTGGCCTTCTTGGCCGAAGGTCCAGCAGTGGTGGCGGTGGCGACGGTCGCGGGTCCCCGACGACGTGGCCTCGAACCTCACCGGCAACATCGGGTGGGGGAAAATGGGGCTGGAGCACTGCACGCTCCTCCTCCATGTCCCTGCAAGCAGCCGTCATCAGCTGCATTGCCGACCCGAAGAGCCCAGCATCGGAGAGGGGGGCCGTGAGCAGGGGAAGTCTCTTCCTCTCTGGCACCCGCGCCTGCTCCAGCCAAAGGTGGCGCTGGGTTAAAGTGGCCAGGGCGCGTACCTTCCCGGCAGCGATTGCCTGCAGCTGTATCAGGCCTGGGCGTGCAGGAACTGATGATGAGCGTCCAGCACCGCACCGCCCGCCATCATCCCTGACATGAAGCGCGCCAGCTGCGCGATGTTGGATGTCGCAGCTAGGCTCTGTGTCGAGGCGATGAATGACTGGTCACTCCAGTTGGCCAACTGCCTAGCCGATTTCCCTTGGGGAACCGGCTTCCGCAACGGCTCCCACACTACCTCAGGACAAAGGAGAGACGCCATCGGGCTATCAAGCCGAGGCACCCCTTCCTTCAGTCCCTCGATCAAACCCACCACCCGCGTGACTTGCACGTAGGCGTCTCACTCAAATCCGTCTCACGGAAACTAACCCCCCGTTTCGTGGGGCCCTACAAGATCCTGTCCCTCATAAATCCCTCTGTTGTCAAGCTCCAGCTCCCCCCCCATATGCGCATTCACCCTTCCTTCCATGTCTCCCAGCTCAAACCGGTGGTCTCCAGTCCCCTGTCTCCCCCTGCTCCAGAGCCCCCTCCTCCACTGGTGATAGACGACCACCCGGCCTACGTGGTCCGGAAGTTGCTGGCGTGCGGCGACGCGGCCGCGGCTTCCAGTACCTGGTCGACAGGGAGGGCTACGGCCCGGAGGAGCGGAGCTGGATCTCCCAGCCGATGATCCTGGACCCGGGTCTCATCCGGGACTTTCATCAGGCTCACCCTGACAAGCCTGGGCCGCCGGGAGGCGCCCGTAGAGGGGGGGGTCCTGTCATAATCACAGCACGGGCATACTTCACTCCCCCTCCTTTTCCCCTCACGTTCTCCACACGCTCCTCTTCATCCCCCTCTCCACCCACTACATACTCCTCCTCATCCTCTCCTTCTCCATCCACCCCTCCCTTTACCCTCATACGCCCAGCTGCACTTCATCCCCCTAATTCACACGCGGTCAGGCACCTCACTCTTCACAGCTGCACTCAATCCTCCCCTGATGGAATGCCTACTTCTACCTCGACGCTGACCAGAAGCGGTCGTGGTATTAATTACCACTACCCAGGTACGACGTCTCTGCCTAAAGCTCTGCTGGATTCCATCCTTGTATTGCCTACTCTAACCTGTTCTCTCCTGTGCCCCAAAGGACCGCCGTCCCTGCCTGGACGTCTCCTGTCCCCGAAGAGGAACACTTGCTCACCCGCTGCAGCCCAGCAGCTCCCAAGACAAGCACAAGGACCGCTTGCTTGCTCGCTGCCGCCACGGTAGCCACAAGACAGAACATAACCCCGTTCTATTCCCCCCAATTCCTGTGTTGCTAATTTCATTAAACACCCTTGAAACCGCTCCTATCTCCTCTCCTGTGTATTCAGCAATTGGGCTGTGCTCCAGACCACAGTCTCACACTCTGGCGAACCACCCCGCGTTTACACCCATTTAAGCAGAACCAACGGGGGCGTTACTCAGGTAAAAATTATGTGTGGAGAGCGAGCCTCAGCGCGAGAGCGCACACACAAAAGCACAAACACGCTGTATGCGTTTGAAATTAATCGTTCCAGCAAAGTATGCTTCTATTATTCGAATGACTTGTTTTAATGGGTATCATATAGTAGTAAGTCCTACTGTGGAACATGACATAATAGCATGATATCTGATTTATTAACACTTTCAGTGCCAACAACGAGATTTCTCGTTAGTTCATGCCAACCGTTGAGTGCCAGCCGACGAGAGATCTCGTTTTTAACCGTTATTTTTTTATTGTCGATTTCCATTCATTTTTCATTTACCAGTGGGAAATCTGTCTGAGCTCGAACAGGGAAAATACCGCCCCCTATCGTCTCTCCGGATGATACTGCACCCCATTGGATTGGATTGAATGAAACGCATGGAGAAAAAAAAGTCCTGCTTCCACATTTTACTTGTCAGGCATGTAATCCGAGCCTACTGGAGTCATCGCCCACCATCAGAACAGCGGAGAATATGTGTTTCCAGTACCCAGCGTTGGATCAATAAACGAGATCGATATTTGGAATGGCGATCAGGAATTGGAATAATCTTTTTGGAGAACATCTGATCTGAGGTAAGGAATCTATTTGACCAGTCTTGGGATAATCAGAGCTATTTTCACCTATACAGTATATCAGCGTGTGCCGTGTGTGCGATCAGGAAATAAGATAATCGATTTTTCAGCCCGCTTCTATAGCGTGCATAAGTACACATATACTATCGATAATTTAGCATTTATTTGAAAACTATTCATAAATAGGCAGAAAAATTACAACGTGTTTTGTGTATTCCAGTGTATTCCAGTAAAGGGCGTTTATCACAGAATCTTCAAAACGTTCAAAAAACAAGCGTTTTTCAAAATGGTATAAAACGGAAATTAACCAATTAAAAAACAATCCGTTTCGACAATGTTGACTGCAAACAAGTCATTGATAAGCGACGGCCATATTAGACACATAGTCATAATTTAAGATATAGTTTATGCGTTCGCAAATATGAGAGCTCTGTCATTGAATCTAGCGGGGGCACGCAACAGGGTTCCTAGGCACCGCATGGCTGGCACGGAAAGTGTTAATGCCAATAATGCACGACGACCGCAATTGGCACTTGAAAAGTGTAAATGATGGATTAGTCAGTAGCAATTCATGATGGCTCGTTTAGCTCAACTGGTTAGTCTGCTGCCTGTGAACCATATGGTCCCCAGTTCGAATCTCTTGCTTACTTTTATTTTTTTGTAACGTTAAATAATTTATCCACTTTTTGGTGTCCCAAAAAGGAAAATAACACCACCTTATGCATACTGCACCTTATGTGAATAAATACTGTATATTTCAGTTGGTTAGATAGTCAATTATATTGACTTATTTGTTTACACAGCTTGTGTTGTTTTTACTACCTGTGTACCCCCCCATGCTGCTATGATGCCTGAATTTCCCCAAGGGGATCAATAAAGGAATATCTTATCAACCAGAGTGGATAAATTAATTAACGTTACAGAAAAAAAAGAAGTATTCAAGAGATTCAAACTGGGGACCATATGGTCCACAGGCAGGGCACTAACCAGTTGAGCTAAACGTGCCGTCATGATTTGCTACTGACTAATCCATCATTTACACTTTTCAAGTGCCAATTGCGGTCATCGTGCATTATTGGCATTAATAAATCAGATATCATGCTATTATGTCATGTTCTACAGTAGGACTTACTATATGATACCCATTAAAACAAGTTATTCGAATAATAGAAGCATACTTTGCTGGAACGATTCATTTCAAACGTATACAGCGTGTGTGTGCTTTTGTGTGTGCGCTCTCACGCTGACTCGTTAAGCCTTTCCCTACGCATATTCATTTCTGGAGCATTTCTTTATCCACTCTGGTTGGATGGCATATTGTACTCGCAAATCGCTTCCTGTTGAATGAATATAAATTTCTGGAGCATTTCTTTATCCACTCTGGTTGGATGGTGTATTGTACTCGCAAATCGCTTCCTGTTGAATGAATCGGTTGAGTGCAATGCCGACTCGCTACTTTCCCCCGTTCACTCGTCTTCACACAGCCTAGAATATGACACGCCCACTGTTGACGTCACGGTTCGCGAGGAGAAACCAACTATTTTCCGGTGCCAGCTGAGCACCGATTTATCACGTTCTGAACCAATTAATCCCGGTCTGAACACGCCGGCCGGTGCGAGATTATGTTCGGGAACCGGCTCCAGCACGGAGCCTGGCTGCCTGAATACTTTTGACAACAAATGTTTGTTTCCGCGTCTCTGATTGGTCAGGTCATTTCTGGTCATGTGACATGTACGCCCAATCGTGATACCGCAAGTGTCTACACTGGTTATAGTTGGGGGCCTTAGGGCTATATGAGGCTAAGTTCGTGCAAATTTGTGCAAAAGCACCAAATTTGGCCCAGATGTAGCTCAGACTATGTTCTAATGATTCAGCCAGGGCGCCCAAGCCAGCGACCACCGGGGTCGCCCTGGTGGCCAAATCAATATGGCCGTCCTCCGAAAAAGGTTTCGGCTAAAACTTTTTAACCAAATGAGCTTCAAATAAAAACTTGGTGTCTATATTATGTTTCTTGGCTATTAGAAACACATTGGAATGCTTATATTTATAATTGGGTGTGTCTGGACCCCTAATTTGCAAGATGGCGGTTCCCCGAAAATGAGTTTTACCTTAACTTTTACGTTTCTGTTTCAATATCGACCCATTTCGCATTTGTGTCTTGATTATGAACTCCACACAACAAGATTCAAGCAACAGCTCCTCAAATATCTGCCTGAATGGAGTGAACACCAGAATGGCGGGACACATACATCACAAACAAGGAACAAGTGGCTAAGAGAGTAGCTAGAGGTCATGATTCCAACCAGATTGATCAGGATGAGGCGATTATGTTGATGAGGGCCGCCTTGGTTTTACACAAGTATTGCACAACCAGGCCACACATTTGACGGCTCCTTCCCATTGACGCTCCCCAGGTGGCTAAGCTGGTCACCAAGGCTAAGGCCTCCACCTGCTCCCTTGACCCCTTACCCACAGTCCTGGTCAAAGCTGGCCTACCTGCCGTGTGCCCTACCATCGTGGGAATAATTAATTCCTCCCTGGAATCGGGCAGGGTACCCTCTAGCTTCAAGACAGCATCAGTCACGCCCATCCTGAAGAAGCCTGGTCTGGACCCAGATGACCTTGGGAATTACAGACCAATCTCCAACCTTCCTTTCCTAAGCAAGATCATGGAAAGAGCAGTGGCTGCCCAACTGCACCAACACCTGTCCAACCATGAGCTCTATGAACCCTTCCAATGTGGCTTCAGGAAACACCACAGCACCGAGACTACCCTCACCAAGGCCACCAACGACCTTCTCATTGCCACCGATTCAGGTCACATCAGCCTCCTCATCCTCCTGGATCTATCTGCAGCCGACATGGTCTCCCATTACATTCTCCTTAACCACCTCTCTGACCACCTGGGTGTTACTGGGACTGCTCTCACCTGGTTTGAGTCCTACCTCACTGACCGAAAACAGTTCATCTCCATCTGCAACTCCACCTCCACCCCTGCCCCAGTCAACCAAGGTGTGCCGCAGGGCTCCATTCTTGGTCCACTCCTCTTCACAATCGACATGCTCCCCCTTGGTCACATCATCCGGAAACATGGTCTCAATTTGGCTGCCTAATCCACCCTTCCCCAGAAGTTCGCAACCTGGGCGTCATACTGGACTCCACCCTCTTCTTTCATTCCCGCATAAAAACAATAACTAAATCAGCTTTTTTCATCTCAGGAACATTTCCAGACTCCGGCCATTTCTCCCCGACTCTGTAGCAGAGACTCTCATTCATGCTTTCGTCACCTCCCGTCTTGACTATGTAAACTCTGTCCCAATAGGGCTACCCAGCAATGCCCTGAACAGGTTACAATATGTGCACAATTCTGCTGCCAGGGTTCTCACCCGCACCAAGTCCTGGCACCACATCACCCCCACCCTCATCCACCTCCACTGGCTTCCAATCAAGTCCTGCATCAATTTCAAGATCCTCCTCATCACCTACAAAGCCCTTCACTCCCTTGCCCCCTGGTACCTAGCTGACCTCCTCCATCCCGCCCCGGAGGCTGCGGTCCTCTGACTCCAGTCTCCTCTCCATCCCCACCACCAACATGCGGACTGTTGGTCCCAGAGCCTTCTCTGTGGCCGCACCCACCCTCTGGAACTCACTCCCTCCAAACATCTGTAATGCTACATCCCTGCACTCCTTCAAATCCCAACTCAAAACCCACCTCTTCACCAAATTTGTAAATTACTCTGCCTGATTTCCTTTTTTTCATTTTCTTTCTTTCTTTCCTTTTGATTATTATTTTGTTGTTACGTTGTTTCCTGTTCCCTCCCTTAGCTGCCCCCTCCTGTTAAGCGCCTTGGGTCTCCTGAAAGGTGCTATATAAATTTAAGATATTATTATTATTATTATTAACTGTCTCACAACATCTGTTGCAGAACCCTTACGAGTGTTCAATGATATCGTCCTCCAGGGTCCAGCACTCCTCAAACCCTGTGCAGCTAATACAGAAGATGCCAACCTGAAACCGAGAATGAAAATAGCAAGTCTCATCACCCAATGTCAGAAGTACAAGACATTGTTCTTCCTACTAATCTTCGTCAGGATGTCTTCACCTATGATGTTGACAATCTAGATGGGTAGAGCAAAGGGAACTACTCACAGAACGAGTTCCATGGAACTGCACTGAGTGCTACAAATCATCTCTCATGACCATCTAGGACTTGAGCGTCCTCCTATAAAAGTTGACACTGAAGATTCATCCACACCCAAACTTCCAGACACATATACAATTGTTAAGTCAGCGGAACTCAATGAATATATATAATATGGATATATTGGCACCCAGAAGTGGCACTGATCCTGTGCAACCATTGCATGATCTTGTGCGTGGAGCCAAAGTGAAAGATGAGAGTTGGTTGATGCATGGGAAAAGAGTTCTCGATCAGGAGACACTAGGTGAAGATGATGTTATTACATGGTCAGGTTATAACTCGCAGCTTATGAATGATGACACAGTGAAACCTCATTCAGAGATAGGAGTGTACCCCTTATTCCCAGATAAAGCAGCATCTGCATCCATGACGAAGCATGCAATGGAGCTAGCACAGAAAGGCACATCATTCCTGAATCCTGGCCATATTGCTGTCCTTGGTGCTGATCAACCATTGTATGCTATAGCTAAGCAGCTCCAATAGCAATATCCTGCGACACTTGGTGAAGATAAGTTGGTCGTAATGATGGGAGCATTGCATATCGAAGACAAAGCTCACCTTATGGTGGGCAATCTGCTCTGCGATTCAGGTGGGACCACCGCCCTTAACCAGGCACAGGTCTTGACTACAGGACGAGCTCAGTCTGCCCTCAATGAGCACCATATCAAACGCACACGTTATGTCCATCAAGTCACTCTCATGTCCCTTCATATTCTCAAGCAGAAGGCATACTCTGCTTATTGTGTGGATGTTCTGGGCCCATCTGAAACATTCAAAAGGTGGGACAAACCATCTCAAGCGGAGTTTCCACAGTTCAAGTACAGGTCTACCATCATGGAGCTAGAGTTACTGTTCTGTCGATTCGTTTGGTCACTCCGAGAAGGACACTTCAAGCTGTACATTCAAGTGTGTGATGAGCTCTGTGCTTGGTTTCACGTGATGGATCACACAAACTACGCTCGCTGGTTACCCGTCCATGTTCGAGACATGGTTGAGCTGCCTGAAAAAAATCCTGCCATTTATGAAGAGTTCATGAAGGGGAAATTCATAGTGCAGCGGTCAGAACGTAAGTTCAGCTTGATTGCAAAAGATCAATCCCATGAGCAATCAAACAAAATCCTGCAGTCCTGTGGTGGAGCAGCTAGACTCTATGAAAGCCCTGAAGCCCTCACACTCTTCATGCTTGCAGGGCCTGACTGCACCAGGTTGGTGCGGTGCAAGAGTTTGAAGCTGTGTATAACAGCAGCACATCATCATCAACATCTTATCACAAAGAGGCAAATAGCTTGCAGGTCATGTTCAGGAAAGATGTCAAATCCTTCAGAGGTTATGGAGACCCACGGAAATCCATTTCTACCAAATAATGACCTTGTAGCACTCGACACACAAGACATTATGGAAACAGCAGTGGCTGAATCACTTGCAAGGGTTCACGAAGTTGGCATAGCCCTTTTACTGGAACCAGGCGACCTCTGTCCAGCAAAATATCCCAGAGTTCAGTACATGGTGGTACAGAGCTGGTACTGGGACTCCACGACCAAGACTTGGGAACCTTACTGGACTCATCTTGCAGATGCCAGTAAAGCCTGCACCATTCTTCTCCACTGCGGCTGCAAAAAGTCATGTAGAGGGCGCTGCAAATGCTTTACAACTGGAGTCCATTGCACCTCAATATGTGGCTATGTAGAGGGCGCTGCAAATGCTTTAAAACTGGAGTCCATTGCACCTCAATATGTGGCTGTGAGGGTGCCTGTACCAACAATGAGGGTCGAGACTACAATGAGACGACAATAAGTAATCTGGTTGTGTGATTATGATATAAAAATCGTCACCTACAGCTTCTATCCACAATCACTCACCCTGGTAAATAAAAAGGACTGAGCACATCCATCCCCATAAACTTATATCTATAGACTGAGCACCTTGATGTGGTATGTGGATTGTCATTTTGGGCTAATGTAGGGTATGATTCTGTATTGTTTGTGTATTGTGCAGTATTTATTGTTGTTCTGTCATGTTTTCGCCTTTGTTGTTGTTGTTACGCCTGACAACCAATTGTTGTTTAGGTTTATTTGACATTATAAATATTGCCTGGCAATCAACATGTCTGATTCGGATTCTGATATAATTATATGTTATATAGAATTTCACTTTTATAGACAGAAAAAAACAAAAGTTCTGGTAAAACTCACTTTCGGGTAGTCGCCATCTTGGAAATATGCAAATTAGTGGTCCAGACACACCCAATTGTAAAGATAAGCATTCCAATGTGTTTCTAATAGTCAAAAGACCTAAAATAGACACCAAGTTTGTATTTCTAGTTCATTTGGTTCAAAAGTTATAGCCAAGACCTTTTTCGGACAGCGGCCATATTGATTTGGCCACCAGCGTGGCCCCGGGGGTCGCCGGCTCGGGCGCCCTGGCTGAATCAATTGAGCATACTCTGGGCTACATCTGGGCCAAATTTGGTGCTTTTGCACAAATTTGCATGAAAATATCCCTAAGGCCCCCAACTATTAACACTATGGTCACCAAAAACGCCTTACCACGTCATTAGGGATGTCCGATATTATCGGCCGACCGATATTATCGGCCGATATCGGCAGTAAAATGTGATATCGGAAAATATCGGTATCGGTAAAAAAAAAAAAAACAATAACACATTTTTTTTTTTTTTACATTTATTTAACCTTTATTTACCCAGGCAAGCAAGTAAGAACCAATTCTTATTTTATTTATTGTCAAAAGTATGCATGATGGTTTAATTCAACAACAAGAGATATGTAATGTTAATTTTTACTTTTTTAATTATCATATTTTGCACAGATAATGCTTACATTTAGAAAGCCTTTTGAATGCATCCAGTGAAATTATTAGTTACCTGAAATTATTCCGTTTTTTTGGGGGGAAACCCTGCATATATCGGTATCGGTTGATATCGGTATCGGTATCGGTATCGAAATTAAGAGTTGGACAATATCGGAATATCGGTATCGGTAAAAAAGCCAATATCGAGCATCCCTACACGTCATTCCTCGCCATGCTCATTCTGCCAAAGACGCCGTACCACGTCTTTGATATCAATATTTCAAAAATCTGTGATCGCAATCATATTTCTCCCCCGGAGACTTGAGATCTACTGTTGATCCCCTCTCAACTCTCCAACGGTTCAAGAGCGCCATCTGGTGGCCGATCGGCGGATCGCCCAGACAGGAAACAGGAAATGGAAGCTGGTGCTCATTCCAATTCGGTCCGATCACTCGCTAATAGTCCCAGGACTCGAGCTAGACGCAATGGATAGCAATCCGTTACCAATAACTCGATAAACATCATGATTTGGACGTATATACTATTATACAACCTGGAGATGGATCACATATTTCTACATCCCATAATAGGAATATTTCTGCTCCACGCTCATCGCCCAACGGCCCGAGGAGACTGGGGTAAGATTCAGCGTTATTTTTTAACGTGTTCGATATAAACTGCTCTGATGATCATATCACCCACACTAGATGAATCATCTAATGTTGGCCACGGAATTATAAACGACCCCCCCCCCCCCCCCCATCCGGTCGACATCAGATGATAAGTAGTAACTTCTAGAAGCACGTCCATTTGAAATTTTTTATCTCGCGCCGATTGCTATCAAACTGTATACAATCATCAATATAATGCATTTGGGGCTATAAATCACGTTCTGGAGAAAGCTGCAGAAAACGATAAAAACATACTTATACTTTAGACCGTATTTTAGTATGAATATGTGAATGAAAAAGTATAACGTTGCTACACCCTGAACAATAGATACTTGATGTTGAATGGGCCATAGTAATGTCAATTTAGCAATACAATTTAAAAAGTTATAGCCCTGCAAAGAAGGGGAACTTCTCCATAGACAAATAGAGCTGGCGTGTTATTAAGAATATAAGCCAGGCGACCAAAGTGTTAAATGGGAGATGAAGCATAGCGATAAACACATATTCATAGCATCAAATTAGTATTTAGATAAACCACAGAAAAAATCACGTTATAAAAATAAGGCGTTTTTTAAGAAAAACCGATTTGTAATGTCCATTTATGTAGCATTTATGAACATGTGCGGCGCAATTTTGTTGCTGACGTCACGGTGTTGGTTTGGTGTATACACTGTGGGTTAGCTGCATAGTAAACATGGACTGTCGGGTCAGTCAAATGTTGCCTACCAAACAACGAGACCGCAGTGGTTCTTTTTGTATTGCTCCTGGCTGTTCAAACTAATTTTACCGTGTGAAAGAGAAGAAGAAAGTTGGTTAATTTCCACAAACTACCAGTGAAAAAAACAGTGTTTTGTTTTTTTTTACTTCGACACCACCATTTTTTACTTATACCACCACCTTGAAAGTGTTAATATGCGTCTTTGTTTACGGTTTGATTATCACTGATACAAAGTAAAATAGTGCAGTGCAATAAAATAGTTAGTAAAATAGAATAAAATAATGCAATAGTGCATTGCAATAAAAGTTATCATCGTATTTTTTCGGGAGGCCGGTAAGGACTGCATTACAGTAGTCGAGTTGGCTTGAGATAAAGGCATGGATCTGGTTTTCAGCGTCCTTTTGATTTATAAATGGCCGTACTTTAGCTATGTTTCTAAGGTGGAAGAATTAAGTTTTTGTCAACTTGTTGATTGTGATTTAAAGCTTAGGTCTGAGTCTACCATAACACCAAGACTTAACTCACTCAAATACAGTTCGCAGCTGGATAGACCACAGATGGAAATTAGCTTCTGCTAAATCTGGTGCTAAATCTGTCCAAAAAAAAAAAAAAAAATTGAAAATAGATTCGGGGTTTTTCAGAAAACATTCGGGGCTTGAGCCCAAGTAGCCACCCCCTAGCCCCGCCCCTGTTCAGGAGGTCGGGGGTCAAGGACTACAGCCCCCTCAGCATCGACGGGGCACCGGTTGAGAGAGTGAACAGTTTCAAGTACCTCGGAGCCCACATATCCGAGGACTTGACATGGACCACACACATTGACAGTGTTGCGAAGAAGGCACGACAACGCCTCTACTTCCTCAGGCGGCTAAGGAAGTTCCAAGTCAGTCAGAAGATCCTTAAGAACTTCTACTCATGTACAATAGAGAGCATCCTGACTGGCAACATCACCTCCTGGTTTGGGAATAGCACTGCACAAGACCGTAGCAGACTACAAAGAGTGACACGTTCAGCCGAACGCACAATTGGAGGGGGGCTTCCCACCCTCCAGAACATTTACAACAAGCGGTGCAGGGGCAAGGCTAAGAGAATCATCAAGGACTCCAGCCACCCGAACAACTGCCTCTTTGAACTACTGCGGTCAGGCAAGCGATACCGGAGTCTTAAGGCGAGCACAGAAAGACTCAGAAGAAGCTTCTATCCCCAGGCCATCAGGCTGCTCAACGAACAATAAACACTATGCAACAACCATCAAATGCACACAGCACACACACCCACACACACACACTCACTTAAACAAACAACACACTGCAGCACCCACTCTACACACTTTAGATCACCTAAACACACTTTACACTTTATATTTATTGGTAAAGGATTTGCACTACAACTCGTACACCTTACTGTAAATTGTACCTCATCCCATTTCTGCTCTGCACTATATAGTATTGTATATTAGTACATTGCATAGAATATTGTATATTGTATGGTAACTCAGTTACTTCTATTCTGCATCGAACATTGTACATAATTGTCTATACTGAACACTGTGACCTTTTGTACTTCTATTTTACATGCTATACTATTTTATTTCATACTATCTTGTCTAGCACAGTCTCTGGAGCGTAACAGTAAGAAGCATTTTGTATAAAAGTATTCTGTACTTCTGTATGACAACTATTAAAGAAACTTGAAACTTGGTATAATAATAATAATAATAATAATAATAATAATAATAATAATAATAATAATAATAATAATAATAATAATAATAAACTATTTGTATAGCACCTTTTATACAAGAATTGCAGAAGTGGAGTACATAATGGATATAAAATAGACATACAATTAGTATAACATTGGCATAAATATAGACAGGCATAAAATGAGCAGAGCATTTACCAAAGATGTGCAGAGAATTGACTAAATAAAAGCAACATATCAAATCAAATCAAATCAAATTTATTTATAGGGCCCGACAACACACGTTAATGTCCCCATGGGCCGTACAGGTCTTCTTTAAAATATAAAGTGCAGACATAAAATGAGTATAAAATAGACAGAGTGAGCATAAGATAGACAGAATAAAAACTCACTCCTAGCAGCTTGGTTGTAGCTTCTAATCCTACATGGAAAGTCTAACCTAATTAGACATGTGCAAAACTAGACCATTAATCATGAAATAACAACCGCTACAACACAAAGTAGTAGTCATTTCACAGCAAGGTAATTGACCAGGGAGCAACCCCTATGGATGCTGCAACCAGCAACTGGCTGCATAGGTGAGCCAAGTGGACAGCCACAGGTTTGGAATAGTGCAGGTCCAAACACCATCTCCAAAGCAACACAGGGAGCAAGCACCCCTGACCCCTAACAGTGTTTTAGAACACAGTCGGTTCCATCCCGAATGCACTGGATATTATCTCAAATGTTGGCAAGTTCTCAGGATACAAAATTAACCTCTCTAAGAGCTTGTTGTTTCCGGTTAATGATTTAGCTCGAAGGATGTCGTTCGGGGCGTACCCACTAAAGATAATCTCTGAGTCTTTTACATACCTGGGAGTGACTGTGACACGCAAGTATAGTGACTTATTTAAGCTAAACCTTAAACCAGCCCTGGATAAGGCTAAACAAGATCTTGCTAGCTGGTCAACACTTCCCCTATCAATAGCTGGCAGGATTAACTCAATCAAGATGACAATTATGCCCAGGTTCCTATTGTTGTTTCAAACGGTGCCCGGTTTTATCCATTTCTTCAGATATTTACAGGTGCAGGGTTTTGTTAAGAAATATTTTGCTTCTTTTCCTGTACTTCAACCGGATAGGTGGCTTGATAAGTGGCTGGAGGGAGACCCAAAACAGAATAGGATAGTGAGTTCACTATACAGTGATATCCACGAGATGGCATCCCCATCACTGGACCGTATCAGGGAGTCATGGGGTAATGATATGGGACTTGAAATCCCTGACGATTCTTGGCAATTAAAAGAACACACTCATCATCTGTCTGCATCAGACATGGATTACTCCAATTCAAAGTATTTCATAGACTACATCTATCTAAGAGCAGACTTGCTGAGATCTACCCGGATGTCGATCCAACCTGCCCCAGGTGCCATCAGGCTCCAGCCACTCTCTGCCATATGTTCTGGTCATGCCCATCACTATCCCGATTCTGGCATTCTGTTTTTGAAACCTTTTCCTTCATCTGTGAGAGGGAGATCAGCCCTAACCACTTGGTTGCAGTCTTTGGAGTGCTCCCTGGCAAAATTAGGGTATCTGTCGCTCAATCAGATGCTGTGGCCTTCTCCTCTTTGTTGTCTAGAGCAGGGGTCAGCAACCTTTTTGACATGAAGTGCCAGTTTGAAATATAGTTGTAACTAGTGTGCCATATCAACAATATTCCATGCATCGTAATTTTTTGCCCTCATAATCAGGTATTTTTAATGATCATTTTTACATTATTACATCATTATTATTGTTATTATTAACAATATTATTATGATGGTTGTATCAACCCTAAATCTGAGTTGGGGGGGGGGGGGGGGGGGGGAATGCAGACAAAAAGCTGCATACAGTGCGACCATTTCACTCACATTTGCCCATTCATTTTTGGACACATCCAAAATGCCACGTGGGCTGCCTCCACCATCGGTGTGTGTACTGTACGTGTGCTGTACTGTACGTTAAACAAGACGAAAGTCTTTCTCTGGTCTGCATCCCCTTAACAATTGTATGTATTGAGCTGTACTGTACCCATTCTGCAATCTGTTAATAAAGTTTTCAATCAATCAATGCTGTGTCATAGCTCCACCTACAGGCCTAATGGAGAACACCACAATGTGTGAATGAATGGGTGAATGTGAGGTATAACGTGTAAAGATGTTTCGATTGATCGCAAGAATACACTGTAAAAAAAAACAATAAGTTACCAGAACTTAAAAAGATTGAGTTCAGTTACTGTGCATTAAGGTTTTCAGTTTTCAATCCATAATAAGTTAACAGAAAAATAAGTACAAAACCACATTATTTCAACCTAATGAAACTATGTTTATTGTCATTGTTTTAAGAACACAAGTTGACTTGGTAATTCTCACATTTTTAGTAAAAAGAAATGGCATTGCCCTCGCCGGGGTTAAATTCATAATTTACCATCCCTCGCCAGCCCTATTTAACATGGAGAAGTTCCCCTTCTTTGCAGGGCTATAACTTTTTAAATTGTATTGCTCAATTGACATTACTATGGCCCATTCAATGTCCTATATCTATTGTTCAGGGTGTAGCAACGTTATACTTTTTCATTCACATATTCATACTAAAATACGGTCTAAAGTATAAGTATGTTTTTATCGTTTTCTGCAGCTTTCTCCAGAACTTGATTTATAGCCCTAAATGCATTATATTGATGATCAAATACAGTTTGGTAGGAATCTGTGCGAGATAAAAAATGTCAACTGGACGTGGTTCTAGGAGTTACTACGTATGATCTGATGTTGACCGGATGGGCGGGGGGTCATTTATAATTCCGTGGGCAACGTTATATCATTCATCTAGTGTGGGTGATATGATCATCAGAGCAGTTAGTATCGAAGACATTAACAAATAACGCTGAAACTCACCGTAGCTTCCTCTCGCCGTTGGGAGATGAGCGTGGAACAGAATTTTTTCTATTATGGGATGTCGAAATATCCGATCCATTTCCAGGTTGTATAATAGTATATACGTCCAAATCATGTTGTTTATCGAGTTATTGGTAACAGATCACTATCCGTTGTGATCAGCTCGAGTCCTGGGACTATTACCAAGTGATCGGACCCAATTGAAATGAGCACCAGCTTCCACTTCCTGTTTCTCCCCTGGGCAATCCGCCGATCGGCCACCAGATGGCGCTCTTGAACCGTTGTAGAGTTGAGAGGGACTCAACAGTACATCTCATGTCTCCGGGGGAGAAATATGATTTCGATCACAGATTTTCGAAATATTGATATCAAAGAGAATGAGCATGGTGGGGAAAGACGTGTTCCAGCGTCAATGGCGATTAAAGTGTTAACATGTGCAATGTTAAAATGAAATAAAAAAATAAAGAATACAATTTGTTGATTAATCCCACTGGTCACAATGGTGACCGTAATAATGTTTTTGTTATAAGGCTCTGAAAATGTTACTGAATGATGTATCAATGTATTTCACTTTAAGCTGTTCTCTGATATTTTCTGACATTTCGTTGATGCGTCGCTCGACACTTCGAGCTGACATGGGGAGCTGACATGGGGATATCTTTTATCCTTGATTTGATTGTCTCTTTGTTTGGCAAGCCTTCAAACAAAACATCTGAGCTACAGAGAAAAGCCTCCTTGATATACTCGCCATCAGTGAATGGCTTTCCACATTTCGCAATGCAATGAGCAATGCAATAGCTTGCTTCAGTTGCATGGTTTTTAGCAGTCGTGAACACTTTGAGGGTGCTGGCTTGCTTTCCATACCTGGCCACGGCACGTTTAATCGATTCTGCCTTATCCGCCTGATCTTTGAAACTTTTTTGATGCTTCGTCTCAAAATGGCGTTTCACACCCGACGTTCGGCAAACTACATTTTCTAAACATAAAGTACACACAGCACGGTCCTTCTGACACAAACCCGTAGTCGTCTGTCCACGAGGGCTGGAATGCCCGGATTTCCTTTGCTTTAACTTTCTTAGCGGGGGTTGCCATCATGAAAGACGGCACATACAGAATGCAACCGCAGCACTGTGTGATTACCTGGGAACTGCGCGCGGGTGCGGGAGGCCAGCTGACAGCTACAGCTGAGCTATAGCTGTCATAGGGGTGTGCAAAACAGTCGACTTACAAAAAAGAACCGGTGGGAGGATTTCAACAAGATAAATGCGACGACAGTGCAAAATATTTCACTATATTTCAAAGCAAAGTATAATATTTTTTTTATATTAATGCTGCCCCCTGTGCCAATGAAAATGCTCCCGCGGGCCATTCCTCCATCACATTGACGCTGGGTCGAAGATGTGATGGCACACCTCATTTTTTTTTTTTTAACAAATGTTTTTTATTTTCTCTTTTTTACATGAAACAAGACAAACAATACAGTAACAGTAATAATCAACAATAAATCACAGGACAATAACAGAAATAATTAATAACAATAATTAATTATTTTAATCTAAAATTCCCGGCTAAGAATGCTTAGGCATAAGACTGTGATTTATTAGATAGGCAATTTCTGTATGGCAAGTGACAACCTGTATAAGAACGATGCAATTTTCTTTTATTATTATTACTTTTCTTTTGCTCTTTTTGTCTACTGTATTTCTTCATTTATTTTAGGTATTGTACTACTTTTTGGGCTTCAGGGGGGAGGGGCGGAGCACACCACTGTGAAGGAAGGGTGTGTTGCATTTACAACACAAGACAAAATTGGTGAGTATAACAATGAGAGAAAGAGAGAGTACAATTGTTTGTATCCCAGTCTTAGTTGTATCTTAACACATTGGGCGCCGGGGGTTGTGCCCATCATTGTACCCAGTCTGCCACAGTTGAAAGCCTATGGAGATGTTTACCTTCTTTGCAGGGCTATAACTTTAAAATGTTTATTGCTATATTGACATTACTATGGCCCATTCAACATCGATTATCTATCTTTTTAGTTATATTTTTTCATTCATACATTGTTGTGTTAGTACCGTCTAGAACAGACCTGGGCATTGTACGGCCCGCGGGATGATTCTGACCGGCCCGCGAAAGATTACATGATAATTTTTTTTTTTTTTTTTTTACTTTTTTCTTTTCGTGTCAACGTTCACACGCACAATATACGCTTAGGAGACATGCTCAGAAGATGTTGGTTCTCTTTGGATCCACCTACATATGTGAACAGACATTCTCAGTCATGACGTTTACCAAATCCAGGTACAGATCCTCTCTCACTGATGAACATCTGGCAGCTGTGCTTCGCATCTCCACCTCAGACATGCAACCTGACTTTGATGGACTTGTTAAAGCTCAACAGAGACTGGATTTCTCACACTGAATGAAAAAATAAAGAACTGAAGAACACTAAAATGTGGAAATATAACAAGTGAAATGGGACACTTGATATTGTTTCTTTTTTTTGCACAGTTCTGAAAACATTAAATGTTTAATATAGGCATGTAAAGTAAAAAAGGCTACAAAACTGGGACACTTTTCTTTACACAGTTCAGTGACATGTCTTGTTTATTTTTGCTATAAGATGATGTGATGTCTTTAGAAAGCTAAGAAAATCCTTGTTTCAATAGTATATGAAACTCAAATTCACATTTTGTTTATCATTTTGGAAATAAATTCTATTTGAATAAATTATATTTGTGAAAGCTAACCTCACCTGCCAAATAATAACATACACTCTTACCAGGGGTCAAAACAATGCCATTTACTGCTTTTTATATAGAAATAAAATGTATATTATGCATAATTGAGTTTGGAATTTTGGCCCGGCCCCCCAACATATTTTCAGTTGCTCATTCGGCCCCCTGGGAAAAATAATTGCCCACCCCTGGTCTAGAATATAAGTATGTTTTTAAGCTTGTCTGCTGTAATTCCAAAAACGAGAGTTATAGGCCCTGACGCATATGATAGATTATCGATTGGCGTTTCTTTCCTATACACGCTATATTAAAAAATTCAAATGTATATGATCGGTATACATTATGCTTCATCATGCGTGAAGGAAAGGGGGGGGGGGGTCGTTTATAATTCCTTGATCGTCAGTAACGGCTTTATTTAGTATGGGTTGATATATTGATCAGATGGTTTGCAGTGAAATGAATAAACAATCGGGCTGAAAATAACGTTACTGTCCTCTTACCGTTCGCCGATGAGACTGGAGGAAAAAGATCCCAATTATTTGACGCCGATCTCCTAGATCCATTTCCGGTTTGTATGGCGCAATAAACGCCGAAATCATATCGATTATTAAGTTTAGAACGCGATCCAAATGCACTATAGTGTTTGTCTGGATCCACGTAACAAGATGTGACTGCCGGAGGGATTTCCTCGACGCACCGATCACCACTTCCGGTTTTGGCGAGAGTGTAACTCGCCCGACCATCCACCAGGCAGCGGTATTGAGGCATTGCAATCTTATACAGGGTCCCGCTGCAGTCCGGAGGTTGGCTGGATGAATTATGAATGCCATGGCGAAAAAATTTAATATTGATCCCAAAAACGGCGTAAGTCGTTCTTGGCGACCAATGTGTTAAAGGTCCCATGCATTTATAAATGGCCTTTTCCAGTGTTTAGCATTGTTTCCTAGCCATTTGGAATTATATCAATGTGGTCTGTGTCGTTAATTATCATATTGACTCATCAGTCTAGTCTCGAGTTCACAATATCTATTGTCAAATCAGAACAACTTAGTTGAGTGAGGGAAGATCTTGTGAACTCGAGACTCCCTCACTCAACTAAGCTGTTCTGATTTGACAATGCGACGTAGCAAGTCGCTGATCTGCAGTAACGCCCCATCTATGGTTGTAGCGCATAGTGTAACCCGACACTTCCTCAAACAGGTTTTGACAGAGAGGCAGATAACAAGCGAGCGAGAGAGAGATAGAGGGACCGGCGGGACCGTGCAGAAGTGTGTGTAAAAATGTGTGTGCGCCATCTCTCTCCCTCGTCGGAGCATTTACACACAAACTTGACTGCGTGTGTGTCGGGACCAGTGTTGTGCTAGTTACTGAAAAATAGTAACTCAGTTACTTTACTAGTTACTTCATTTCAAAGTAACTTTGTTACTGTACTAGTTACTTACACCCAAAAGTAATGAGTTACTGTGAAAAGTAACTATTTAGTTATTTAAAAAAATAAATAAAAAAAAAAAGATTGCTCCCGAGTCCCATGCCCCAGATAGTATTCAAAATCGGTTGATCAACTTGACAGTTTCCATTCACATCACCGAACTCTGCTAAGCAATGTGGTCTAGATACAAACACAAATCTGACACAAACAAATGTTGTCCCGAGTCGATATAATAAGAAGTGCGGCGGTTGAAGGAACAGCCTTGATGTCGCCGGAGCGTTTCATTATAACCATTATAATTCAAGGGTACTTGAACTGTACTGCTGTACTGTACTGTACCCATTCTGCAATCTGTTAATAAAGTTTTCATTCATTCATTCATTCATACTACGACTATGCTTGCACCTCATGGTACCAAAGCACCTCAAAGGCGCTTAAAACAAAATTACAAACATCACAAAACAAACTGGTCAGACTACTACTTGACCTGAACCCACCTCACCCCTGCCCACTTTGACAACCTAGGATGGCTTAGAGTAGACGACAGAGTACAGCAACTTGCAATGGGCCTGGTCTACAAGATACACTATACGACCGGGGTACCCATGTACATGTCAAAATACTTCCCAAAGGTCAGTGAATACCACAACCACTACACCAGAGGGAGCTCCACAAATCATGTAAAACCCAGATTCGGCTCAAACAAGGGACTAAACACGTTTCGCAATTATGCCACAACAATGTGGAACGCCCTACGGGTAACAGTACTGTATATTTGAATACCGTTTATGTCACAAATGTATCAGTACTAAATACCTATATGTCCCTATGCCATAAATGTCATGTATGTTGTGTATGTCATAAATGTCTATATGAATTGAAAATGGGGGACCCTGATGGAAACAAGACAAACGTCTTTCTCAGGTCTGCATCCCCTTAACAATTGTATGTATTGAGCCGTACTGTATTGTACCCATTCTGCAATCTGTTAAATAAAGTTTTCATTCATTCATTCATTCATTCATTCATTCACCATCTTGCAAGTTGCAACGTTGTTTAAGATATCAATCAAAGCATTGCAACGTTAGAATAGTTAGGATATCAATTGTGCATGAAAGGACTATTTATATTGTTTGATTAGTATTATGAGATTCCCTGGCAGATTTCGTACAGTCAAAATCCGTTGATCAACTTGAGTTTCAGTTGCACTCACCAAAGTCTGCGGTGGTCGAGATGTAGTAACGTTACGTTAGTCGACTCCAGCAGCGCCTCAAACATGTTCTTTATCTCGTTTCCATGTTGTATATTAATTATCTCTCCAAGTAGTTGCTAAATGGTTTGTTAGTTTGTTACTGCGTTCTTTTTATGTGGATTCATAGCGAGCGTTTGTTTTGTTTACAATAGAGAGGGTCTATTTCTTTCCGTAGCCGCATCTGGTTTGCGCACTTCTGATTGGCCAGTGGCCAGACTCGCCTCGTATCATTCTACGCGGGTGGGGATGAGGATAATAATAATCACTACCGCTCGCTATCAATCTACGCCGTATATAACGCAAATAACGCAGTGACGAACCATTCAGTAACGTAAGTAGCGTTACTGAATTTCAAAAGTAATGCGTTAGAGTACTAGTTGCGGCAAAAAGTAACTTCGTTTCTGTAACGCGTTACTTTGTACCGCGTTAGTCCCAACACTGGTCGGGACGCATCTCTCCTCTCTCGTATGTATCATGTTGTGTATGTATGTATGTATCACTCAAAGCGCTTATGGACGGAGCCCATCCAATAACAGCCTGAAATCCTGAGGCTGAAAAATGATGCTTTTGAGTACTTCATTAGAAATATAAAACAATGCATTTTTTGGAGAAAAAAAACGTACAGATGTCTTCCAGACTCACAGGAATTATGTAAAGCTGCCCAAATAGTGCAAGGAATAGCAATGCATGTCCCCTTTAATACAAGTGGACTGGTGGGAGGGCCAGTAAAAACAAAAAGACTGATGAATAATGATATGAAAGTACACACACACACAGACACACACACACATATACAAACAAACACATGCATGGGGCTCCTTGGCACAGGTGTGTGTGTGTGTGTGTGTGTGTGTGTGTGTGTGTGAGTGTGAGAGAGAGAGAGAGAGAGAGAGAGAGAGAGAGAGAGAGAGAGAGAGAGAGAGAGAGACCACAGGGGGGTGTTTCTGTTCTGTGTTGGTCATTTCTCCCACTGGGATGTTTTAAGCTTGTTACCATGGAATTGGATCAACTTGAGGCTGAGTAGGGAGAGAAGGAGTGACAGGTGGAGGTGGAGAGAGGTCTGTGCTGAATACTAATGATGCATACATTGCTCAGTGAGTGAGTGTGTGTGTGTGAGTGTGTTTGTGTGGTGAGTGAGTGTTTTATTCATTTGTGTGTGTCTGTAGATGTGGGTGTGAGAGAGTGAGAGGGAGGAGTGAGTGAGTGAGTGAGTGAGTGACAAGTTTATTTGTCTGACTTCACAGGCCTACACAACAATGGAACAACACCCCTGGCCTTAAAGGGATATTTCTGGAGTTTTTAGGAGTGTGTGTGTGTGTGTGTATGTGTGCACATACGTGTTTGTGTGTGAGAATGTGTCAGTGTGTGACTTTGTCCGTGTGAATGTCTTTAGGTGTGTGTGTGTGTGTGTGTGTGTGTGTGTGTGTGTGTGTGTGTGTGTGTGTGAATGTACATGTCTGTGTGTGACTTTGTATTTGTGTCTTCTTGTGTGTGTGAATGTGTCTGTACTGGTATACGAGTTTGTGTGTGTGTGGGTGTGTGTGTGTGTGTGTGTGTGTGTGTGTGCATCCATGCATATGTGCATCTCTATCTGTCTCCAGGCCTCGCCTCAGTCTCAGAACTATATTAGGTTAATGAGGGTCTGGTGACTGGTCTTTTACTGGTGGCTCTTCCTCCGTGGCTGATGATTTAGTTTGTTGATTTCCTCCTTCTTCTTTGGTTTGATATTCTACTGCATGACCCACTTCCTGTTCAGCTCCAGCCTGTGTTTTAGCCTGTAAAATCTGATGTTATGATTCAGAATCTACTGCTCCCCTAGTACTGGTGTAAGCAACAAACACAGACACACACACACATGCATATAAAATTATATCCACACAGACAGAGGCATGCACACACACAGCTATATATTCAGAGGCACGCACACGCACAAATATATAAATACAGACTACACACATCTAGCATGCATGCACATGCAGACTAGGGCTGGGCGATATGGCCAAAAATGATATTGCGATAACGATAACAATAACAATAAAAAAAAACTCTATACAAAAATCGAATATATAAAAAAAATATATATATATATATTTGTTTTATATAAACAACAGATGTATGTTTATTTTGCAGCAATTCTTTGTCGTTGCCACCATCTTTAGTGTTACATCCCCTCACACTCCAGTTCTCAGGCTGCAGCTGGTTTGAAAGCGAAAGTAACCCGGCTTCTCTGCTGGCTGTGGCTCCAGGGGAGTTGAACAGTTCTGGCTCTGCTAGTTTCTTTTCTATCTTTTGGCGCTTTTTTGGTGGACAGACCACAGCACATGTGCACCGTGACTCATGACTGGAGACTAGCTCTGGTAACACACATAGCCTACTGTGTACAGACGGTTTCAAACTGTATTTAAAATTAGAAAGCAAACGAAAAAAAATAAAAAAAATCTCAATTTGGTCAGCATTGTCATTTGGACAAGCAAAGCCATTACTTTAAGTTGCAGGCAAGAAATACAAGTCTGTCCACTGTCTCTGGTTTTAAAACTGCCCTGTTGCAGGTCAAAAAATAAAATAAAAAATCTATATATTTCTTCTTTTCGATATCGATTATTAAAATATATCGCGATAATTATCGTTATCGTTTTATCGCCCAGCCCTAATGCAGACACAAGCACACAGAGGCACACACACATATCCACAGATATATCCACATATCCACACACAAATATATGCATAGACAGTCTACACCAGGGGTAGGCAACCCTAGGCACGCGGGGGCATTTGCATAGGCACAGGGGGCAGCAGTAAAAAAAAAAAAAATCTTTTTTTATATTATAGTGAAATATTTTGCACTGTTGTCGCATTTATCTTGTTGAAATCCTCCCACAGGTTCTTTTTACTACCACA
This sequence comes from Notolepis coatsorum, assembly GCF_963971535.1. NCBI lineage: Eukaryota > Metazoa > Chordata > Actinopteri > Aulopiformes > Paralepididae > Notolepis > Notolepis coatsorum. Next base: position 114,215,243 of record NC_140166.1, read on the forward strand.
TATTTAATTGAGACCCTTTATTTGTTTATTATTTCAATTTAGCTGGAAATACATTGCTACATCATTCAGTAACATTTGCAGATCCTTATAAGATATTCCTTTATTGATCCCCTTGGGGAAATTCAGGCATCATAGCAGCATGGGGGGGAGGGGGGGAGGGGTACAGGTAGTAAAACAACACAGTATACAGGTAGTAAAAGACAACACAGGCAGTGTAAACAATTTGATCAATATGGTCAATATAATTAATTTACTATCTGACTAGCTGAGGAATATTCACATTATTCACAGTGTCACATAAGGTGCAGTATGCATGAGGTAGTGTTATAATTTACTATCTACTGAGTATACATTAATCAAAGTACCAGGGTAGTCTACTTTGTCCCCCTTGGGTTCCTATAAGTCCCAGGTCAATGTCTGGTAGCAGTCGCTGTCGCTGCCCCCTGTTGTGGGGCCTGGAGGGTGCTAGTCGCTGCCCACTGTTGTGGAGCCTGATGGCCGCTGGTATGAAGGACTGTCCGAGGCGGTTAGTTGAGTGTCGGGGGGGGATGAGTCTGTGGCTGAACGAGCTTCTCATCTTGACTAGCTCGTCGTAGAGGGGGTGGTAGGGGTTCTCCATGATGGCATCCAGCTTCCTTATCATCCCCCTCTCTACCATCACCTCAAGTCTAGGTAGCTCGACTCCCACCACGGAGCTAGCCTTCCTCACCAGCTTGTTGAGCTTGTTGGTGTCCCTTGAGTTGATGTAGCCTCCCCAGCATGCCACAGCATAGAAGAGGATGCTGGCCACAACAGACTGGTAAAAAGACTGCAGCAGTTTGTTGCACACATTGAAGGACCTGAGTCTCCTCAGGAAGAACAGCCTGCTCTGTCCCTTCCTGTAGAGGGCCTCTGTGTTGTCCGACCAGTCCAGTTTATTGTTCAGGTGTACCCCAAGGAACTTGTATGAGTCCACCATCTCCACATCCACCCCTCGGATGGAGATGGGAATCGGGGGGGGCCTCTTCTTGCCCCTCCGGAAGTCCACCACCAGCTCCTTGGTCTTACTGGTGTTGAGTTGGAGGTGGTTGCTGTCGCTCGACCCCACGAAGCTCTCCACCAGGGCTCTGTACTCCTCCTCATCATCGTCGGTGATGTAGCTTACGATGGAGGAGTCGTCTGAGAACTTCTGCAGGTGGCACCCGCTGGAGTTGCGGCAGAAGTCTGAGGTGTAGAGGGTGAAGAGGAAGGGTGACAGCACAGTTCCCTGGGGGGCGCCGGTGTTGCTCACCAGTACGTCAGACTGACTGTCCTTTAGTCTGACGTACTGTGGCCTCTCAGTGAGGTAGTCCTTGATCCAGGCCACCAAGCCGTGCTCCAGCTGCATCGCAGAGAGCTTCTCCGCTAGCAGTGACGGCTGGATGGTGTTGAAGGCGCTGGAGAAATCAAAGAACATAATCCTCACTGAGCTGCGCGGCTTCTCCAGGTGCGTGTACGCTCTGTGGAGCATGTAGATGATGGCATCCTCCACCCCGATGTTTGCCTGGTATGCAAACTGCAGGGGGTCGAGGGAGTCACGCACCAGGGGCTTGAGGTGTTGCAGGACCAGTCTCTCAAACGTCTTCATGACGTGTGATGTCAGAGCGACTGGCCTGTAGTCGTTGGGGGTGCTGGGACGTCCCTTCTTGGGCACCGGGACAATGCAGGAGGTCTTCCAGAGCTGGGGCACCCTCTCCAGCCTCAGGGAGAGGTTGAAAAGATGCTGGAGCGGTGCTGCCAGCTGCTCTGCACATACCTTGAGCACCCTGGGATTGGTGTTGTCCGGTCCTCTGGCCTTGTTTACGTTAATTCTGGAGAGCTGCCTACTGACCTGACTGGTTGTGATCGTCAGGGTAGTCTGCTGGTGTTGGGGGTGGGGTGCCGTTGCTGATGGGTGTGGGTGGGTGGGGGGTGGGGGGGCTGCTTTGTAGGTGTGATCTGGTGCTGGTGTCGATGGGTGGGGGGAGGCCACTCTGGTCAAAGCGGTTGAAAAACGAGTTGAACTCGTTTGCACGCTCTGGAGGGCCCTCCACAGCTGTGCCCTGCTGTTTGAAACCAGTGATCTTCCTGACCCCCGCCCACACCTCCCTGGTGTTGTTGGCCTGTAGTCTGCCCTCCAGCCTGTCCTTGTAGCTGACCTTGGCTGCCCTTAGCTCTTTTTTGAGCTCCCTTTGGACAGCCCTGGCCTGCTCAGTGTCCCCTGCCATGAAGGCCCTCTTTTTCCTGTTTAGCAGGTGTTTAATGTCCTTGCTAATCCAGGGTTTATTGTTTGAGAAGCAGCGTACCCTCTTTGTGGGTACGATGCTCTCCTCACAGAACCTGATGTAGTCTGTGATGCAGTGGGATAGTCCATCAATGTCATCACCATAGGCCCTCACAAACATATCCCAGTCTGTCGACCTGAAACACTCCTGTAGCTCCTCCTCGACGTCGTCAGACCACTGTGGGACAGACATGGTGGTCGGAGGCTGTCTCTTAATGAGAGGCGTGTATGTGGATACAAGCCTCACAAGGTTGTGGTCTGACTGGCCGAGGGGGGGCAGGGAAGTCGCACTGAAAGCCTCCTTCACGTTAGCATACAGGAGGTCCAGAGTTTTGTCTCCCCTGGTTTTGCAGGTGACATACTGGGTGAAGTTTGTCAGGGTCTTGTTCAGTCTGACATGGTTGAAGTCCCCATTGATAAAAAATAAATGCATCCGGGTGTTTTGTCTGAAGCGCCGCGACGGTGGAGTGTATGACGTCACTCGCCTGCGCCGCCGCCGCGCTGGGTGGGATGTAAACAGTTAGAGCCAGGACGTGTGTTATTTCTCGCGGTAAATAGTATGGCCGCAGACTCAGTGCCAATAGTTCAATGTCGGGGGAACATATACGTTCCTTAATGGTGATGTGCCCCGGGTGGCACCATTTGGAGTTAACAAAGACAACAAGCCCTCCGCCTCTCCGCTTGCCGCTCTGTTTACTCCGGTCGGCGCGCACCACCGTGAAGCCCTCCTGTTCAATTGCACTGTCCGGGATGTTCTCGTTCAGCCAGGATTCGGTGAAGCACAGTAGGCTTGCCTCCTTGTACTCACGCTGGTTGATCATCAGGGCTGAGAGCTCGTCGGTCTTGTTGGCCAGCGATCGCACGTTCCCCATGACGACAGCGGGCAGGTAAGGCTTGAATCTCCTGCTGTCCTTTATCCTGTCCTTCACGCTCGTGCCAGCTCGATTTCCCCGTCTGCGAATCCTTATTTCGGCTGGTAGATTCCTCGGTGGTTCTGCAACTCTGTTTCGAAAGCAGAGGAGAGCCTCCCTCGGGTAAACCAGCCCGCCGTTGTTGCGGTTGTTGTTGTTGTTGTTGTTGTTGTTGTTGTCGTCCTGCCGCGGGTAAACCAGCCCGCCGGTGTCCATTGTTCAGAGCTGTGCTCGACCGAACTTGCCTAACTCAGCTAACTTCACAGAAGTTGTTACAAATGCCTTAACTTGGTCTAAAGCAACGCCCAGTCACTTATACACCTATTAAGTAAGTATAATCACAAAAAGAATAAGTAAGAAAGTAGTAAACGGGATAAGAAGTAAAGGGGGTGGGAGATGCTATGAAAAGGCTGCCACTCTCCTCGGCGCCTACATACTAACAAAATAACAAAAACATTATTACGGTCACCGTTGTGAACAGTGGGATTAATCAACTAATTGTATTATTTATTTTTCTATTTCATTGAACATTGCACATGTTAAAAGCCATTTCTTTTACTCAAAATGTGAGTATTACCAAGTCAACTTGTGTTCTTAAAACAATGACAATAAACATAGTTTTATTAGGTTGAAATAATGTGGTTGTGTACTTATTTTTCTGTTAACTTATTATGGATTGAAAACTGAAAACCTTAATGCACAGTAACTGAACTCAATATTTTGAAGTTCTGGTAACTTATTATTATTATTTTTTTTTTTACAGTGTAGTCTTGCGATCAATCAAAACTTATTTACACGATATACCTCACATTCACCCTCCATTCACATCCTGGTGTTCTCCATTAGGCCTGTAGGTGGAGCTATGACAGCACACGTGTGATGTGTCCAAAAATGAATGGGCAAATGTGAGTGAAATGGTCGCACTGTATGCAGCTGTTTGTCTGCATTGCATCCCCCCCCCCAACTCAGATTTAGGGTTGATACAACCATAATAATAATATTGTTAATAATAACAATAACAATAATGATGTAATAATGTAAAAATATGTAATCATTAAAAATACCTGATTATGAAGAAAAAAAATTACGATGCATGGAATATTGTTGAGGCACACTAGTTACAACTATATTTCAAACAGGCACTCCATGTCAAAAAGGTTGCTGACCCCTGGTCTACACAGACACAAGCACCCATACACCCAACCATCCACACACACATACAGAGGTGTAACAAGTGCCTTGTATTTATAATTACACCACATCTCTACACATCACACACTACACTTACATACATTCCACTATGTTCAGGATGCTACTTGTTGGGCGTGGGAAGGGGGTCATAGTGTAGGGGAGTGGACATTTAATAATTAATGAATGAATTACATTCATTACATGTAATTCCATACTATTCTTTCCTCTTGGATATTGCCGCATTGTTGTTTAGCTCTACTATCTAAAATCACTCTGGTCCCTAATATGGGTCCTGGGACCAGATTACAAATAGATCTTGACCACTGAGAATTTGTAGAACCACCATTCCCTAAAAATATACATAGGAACATACAGTTTAGATTTGACACATAGATTTGCCCAATAGAATACTCCATAATATATCATGGTTAATTAATATATTACATAGAACCAGAGAAGCATGCAATATATTTGTTTTATTCTCCCTAAATTAAAAGGTTACAGTTTGCCTGGTCAGACTTGACCAAATCAGGCAGTTTAAGAATAGACCAACTGGCCTGTTGAATGGTCACACTTGCTGACTTTGCACTAACCAGGACATATGCTGTCATTTAAATCCCACCCTGTTATTATTTAAATAGATGATCCAATCCCTATAAAATTAACACTTAGACCTGAGAAATAGAATGTGGTGGATTTTGACGTCTCCAGGGAACCCCCTGAAGTCTAAAGTTTCTAGCTCCACCTTCTCAGAATATTCTCTTTTTTTTTTTGTTACATAATGTAAAATTACAGATTCATACCTTCAAAATAAGCCATCAATTGTCAAATTTGAGATGATAGTTTTCAATCAATGTCCTATCAAACATTCTGGTAAAATCCTAACAACTTTTCAGTATAGGACTTGAACTAGATCCAAGTTCATTCAGCTATCTGATGAGAGAACTACACTCCCAGAATTCAATGTGATCATTGTCACTAGAACCATTTCACACCTGGAGCAAAGGCCCAGTCATTCCTTTGTTATTCCAGTGAATGGACCCAGCAGGAGGCCTAGCCTAGCGACAAGCGGCCACTACATAGTTGGGTATTGAAAAAATTCTCATATACACATAGAGAATAATAATCAACAAGAAACATCAACTGTATCAATTGTATTGTACAATGAACAACCCTATATATCGCTTTTGGATTACAATAGTAATACAAGGTAATGTACTGATTTCTTTTGATTTCTCTGTTTGAGAGAGAGAGAGAGAGTGTGTGTGTGTGCAGGGGAGTAGCTGGGGGGGGGGGGGGGGGGGTTAGGATGATTCCAAGGGCCCAGCAAATGCCCCACATTTTTTTTATAGATTGGGGGCCCCACATTTTTTTAATAGATTGGGGGCCCACAAATTGATTCTTTTCATGGCGCCCAGAATCACCAGCTACGCCCCTGTGAGCGCACCTTTATCTAGAGAGCTGTCATCACCGTGATGCGCGCTTGAATGAACTGCGAGATAACTCATAACTCGTACACACACGCACTCTGTCTCTGCCAGTTATGTTGATGAAAAGCATGTTAGACTACTTTTAATACATAAATTAACGTTCCATCGGGTCCTGTGTATTCTAGAGAATGATAATAATAATAATAATAATGCAGGACGCGCTGAAGAAGCATACATAGAAGCTGACTCGACATTAACGTTCCGTCGGGTCCCGTGTATTCTAGAGAATGATAATAATAATAATAATAATGCAGGACGCGCTGAAGAAGCATACATAGAAGCAGACTCGACACAAGTTTCGTCTCGACGGTGCGTCTCAGCGCACACACACATACACGCACACCACATTATTCTGCGAAGCAGCTCAGTGTCCCGTGGATATTATTGCAAGAGATAATTCATACATATTATGAAAAGCCGATGCCGATCTGTTGTTTAGAATTTGGATGGGGGGTAGCGAGTCTCTGATACCTCTCACCTCTGCGCGGGGGTCTAACACCTATTCACAGCGCACACGCTTCTCTTGTGTGTGTGCGCGCGTGCGTGTATGTGTGTTTCGTGACGCGCTGTAGTTCTCTCGCAAGCGGAAATAATTACAAGCATACCATCTAGCAAGAATTAAACGTATTTACAAGTCGTATTAGGTTTAGCAAGTTGGGGGACCTATACCTTACATGTCAAAGCACTAGAAATGGCCATTTTTCTATTTTTATCGATTTCTGAAAAGATGTCCTTTTTGAGCATTTAAGAGGGATTCTAATTTCTTTTGTTGTCCGCCGACGGGAGAAATACGCCCCGTTGACTCCTAAGGGTTAAGTAAAATACAGAGACAAGAGATTGGCCTTAAATCAGCGTGCAAACCACCAGGTTCTCCACGGACATCCAGCAGCCTAAAACAGTGTCACACTGCGAATCAGGTATTCTGAAATAATGAAACAGGAGATAAAAGACAGCCGGAATACTCACGTTAAATTAATACAATACAGGTTTATTGGAAAAGAAAATATATATACAGTACGCCCATACGGACGGACTTTCAGTCTGTCAGAGTGCATATTCACAGGTCTGTCAGAGTGAAAGTGACAAAAAGCAAAAGTGTCATGTGTTTTAACACAGTGGAATAGAGACGCCTCCTTCGATGCATTCTTGGGAGGCTCCAACCTGACAAGGCGCTGACCTTGACAAACTTATCAGGCCAGATGAATGGTGCCCTGTTTTAAACAGAAATCCTGACTTCACAAAGAGAGGAGGGGGAGGAGGGAGAGGAGGAGGAGGATGAGGGGGTGGAGGAGGAGGTGGAGGATGAGGGGGTGGAGGATGAGGGGGTGGAGGAGGAGGAGGTGGAGGAGGGGAGGGAGGATGTGAAATTACCCTTCACAAGAATCAATCTCAAACTATGCTACTTTATATTACAATAACCTTTATTACAAGAACCCTCTAGTACAAAATCATCCCTTTTTTCTGCCATTATATTTCATCTCTGACTCAGCAGAAAGCCACTAAAGTGCCAGACGGCCCGGCACGTCCTCGAATATCACAAGGGTGAACCAAGCCTTTAAATGATCAGACCTGTCATACCATGTGTTACCAAAACTCTATCTGGTAGGACAAACTGCTGTTCTGTGTCATACTAGCTCCCGCTCAGCGTCTATTGCATATATCTCGCTTCAGCGTATATACACTGAATACATTTCAAAATGTACCTTTACATGCCAGCATTCATCTGGCCACACCCCCATCCGCTTACCTACATAAGCAGGGATGGGACCACACACTCATCTCCTTCTCAAATTTCATCACAAGCTAAGTGCTGCTCACATGCCCACTTGACGTGGAGAAAAATATTTACTCTGAGGAAAGGAAGAACAAGGAGATACGTTGACATCATATCTTTATTTTCTCTCTCACTATTTGAGAAAATACGGCGATATTGTCTTCGTACTGGAGTGTCTGGAAGATGATGATCATTCTAAAAATCCTCCACCGGTTTTCGTATTGGGAGCGCGCCGCTGTATGCCTCCCAACTGCAGTTCCTTGCTGTGGCTGGTTGCGGTAAAACCTTTCAGCACAGCTGGACTGTAGGACGCGCCGCTGTTGTGAGAAGCGGTGGTTCCAGGTTGGTGAGTAATGTTTTTTTTTTTTTTATCCACTTTTTCTCCCATTTTTCTATATTTTCTCCCATCCCAATTTCGTATCATCCAATTCAACCCTCCCCTGTCACGAACGCTGTTTCTTGCCTCCCACAAGCCGGCTGCAATGTGGACTAAGTCATACATAGTACAAGTCCCCTCCGGTACTTGAGGTAACAGCAGTCGCATCTTTTCACCTGCGCAGCTCGTTCTCTCAGTGTCGAGGAGTAACGCGTGGGAGGCTCACGCTGCCCCCGACACTTCCTGATTTTACTGCGCAGGCGCACCAACCGACTTGTAGGAGTCGCTTGTTCACAACGTTCGATCCCCACCCTTCAGTTTTCCCTCCCCGTAATACGGCCAATGTGTATTACTGCGGACGACCAGCCAAACTGAAAAACAATGTGGAGAGCTGGATTCGAACACGCGAATCCTAGCGTCTCCAATTGGTGAGTAATGTTTTGTTGGTCAGGGGTAAACCCACCTGTCCTTCAAGGTTCCTGTCACGTTGCGGTTCGGCACGTTACAGGGTGAGGGGGGGAGGGAGTTTCCTGGTCCCACGCCCTGGAATATTGGGCGTGTGCACCGCAGAAATTCCCCCGCCATAGAGTACGTCACTGTGCGCGTCTCTGTTGGTAGGACTTCCGTGTGCTGTTCAGGTCCATGTGATGGATCTGTTTCGGGGGGTGGTCAGGGCTCCTCCTCACGAAGCTCCTATTCGGGCCTTCTGTGAGTTGGGACACTCCTTCCATGTGAGGGAGCCTCCTTCGGAGTACAGTGCCTCCTCCTCAGATTGTCAAGGTGAGTGGAACCTCAAGAAGGAGTCCTACTCTATTGTGTGTGTATTCGATTCAATTCGATTATTGAGTGTGTATGGGTTCAGTGCCTCCTCCCCGGAGAGCCCTAAAACCAATCTTTTACATGGCTCAAGGTGCAATATATTCTTTTCAATCTGTACAGCTCGCGTGGAAAGTCTCTCTGGGGATTTCCGTCTCCTTCCTATGGGAGGGTGGTGGGATGTAAAAATGTGAAATTTTTTTACCCCCGGCTGTGTATACTGGGATACATACTGTTGGTGCTTCCTTCTTTTCTATTAAAAAGAGTTGGAGTTAGGAAGTATCACACCCCTCTTGTCGTTCCCCTGGGCGCCTTGGGGATTCAATGACAGGTCTAAATAGCCTGTTCATTGATGTGGTTGTGTCCCGACGCACGCATAGTGCTAGCTCGGGGTGTTCTGTAATCAGGCGACTGACTGGCACGCCTTGGTTGCTTGGGGTTAAAACGACGTTTTTATAAAGCAACTGGGATGGAGGTTTTTCCTCTTCCGACGACCTGTTTTGGTTGTCGACGGATTCTCGTTCATATCTGGGGGATGATGACGGAATGGCTCTGAACATATGTAGAGGGGTCTCACGCCCTGGGGGTGGGCCACCGGGCGCGGTTCGCCCCGAACGTCTGGGTGGCGCCTTCTTTTCATGTTTAAGATCAACACGCATATCTGCCCCTTCTCCTGGAGTAGGCATGTCGGCGTGGTTAGGGCACGGGACTGGTTCTGGTCACGCTGGTCCGGATCAGTTAAACCCGTTGTCCGCCGGGGATGCAGATCTGCTGTTCTGGTACCCTGAGGGACTTGGGCTTTTTTCAGGGGGAAAAATGCCAGGTCGGTCCGGGTGTCACAGGGTTAAGCGCTATGGAGACCCTGGTTGGGTACATTTTGTACTCAGCACTGTCGTAATGGCTTACGGCCATGCCAACCTGTACACGCTCGATCTCGTCAGATCTCGGCCGCTACACAGGTTGGTCCTGGTTAGTACTTGGTTGGGAGACCGCCTGGGAATACCAAGTACGGTGTGCTTGGGGCTGGTTCTCCATTATTTTCGCTCCTCTCTCACGCATGGCGAAGAGGGGCCTGTTGGGGTGGTCTTTGACCTCCTCGGGGGACCCTGTGCTCCCCGTATCACCGGGCCCGGTCCGAAGTAATGTTTTCGTTGACCCGTAGGCTCGGGATAACCCTGTTGGAAACTGGAACATGGGTACTGCGGTAGTGCCGCAGGTATGTTTTGGAGTTTTTTCCTGAGGGGTTATGGGACCAACCACCGCATAGGGTAACGACTAGGTGGTTGGTTCTCTGGTGTGTTGGAGCAGTGTCAACTCCCGGGTTAACCGGTTGAGGGTGCCCCTGCACGTTCATGACGTCTGCCAATCGTGTCAGCCTTCTCTGCCTCAACCCCTCTGGGTGGGTTTTTTTTAAATGGAGGCTTGGTCATGCAACAACGCCAGCATGCGCCCCTTCCGCCGGGCGGCTGTGTTCAGCTGTCCCCTCTGGCGCCTGTTTCGTCCGCAGTCTCCAGGCTCGGGTTAACAGCCTGTTGCCTGGTTTTCCCCGGTGCGCTGCCTGCTTCCGTTGGTTAACCTTTTTGTGTGCTTACGGCCATGCTGACTGCCTGTTCTGCAGGGTCAGTGTGTCAGGCGGTGTACTATTGGGGGGACAGGGCCCGCTCGGCTGAGGGGCCTTTGTCCGAATACGCTGGCGATGTGGGGGGCGGGGTCACTAAGTGCCCACCTGGTGGGGTCTTGATGCTGGCATCATGGACTTCTCCGGGCCCCCGTTCCAGGGGGTCCAGTCCCTTTGGTGGGTCTGGGCCTTCCTTCGCGCTCCGCTGCTACGGCCTTGCCACGGGGTTGGGTTTGCCCTTGACCCCGTGATTCTGGGGGCAGTAACGAGGTTGTTCCCTCCGTTCGTTCCCGGGTGGCATGCGGGTTGTGCGTGTGTGTAGTCGTGGGGTCAGGCCACGGTCTGCTCACCCTGTGCGTTGAGTTGCTTGAGTGCCTCTTCGCACGGTCGGGTCCATCGCCCTCCCGGGGACCTCCAATAGGGGGGGTGCCCTCCATTAGGGGGGGTCCGGGGGGGCTCGGCCCTCCCTGTTCTGATGGTTGTGGGGGGCCTCAGCGGGGTTCATTTGTCGAGCTTCTAGCTCCCGCTCAGCTCCTGTTATGCAATAGACGCTGAGCGGGAGCTAGTATGACACAGAACGTTAGGTTATGTATATAACCAAGTTCTGTTAATACTAGTGACACTCAGCGTCTAGACGCCGCTGCGGCCCTTGATTTTTCATTGTGGTGAAATTTGTTGGGAAGGAGATGAGTGTGTGGTCCCATCCCTGCTTATGTAGGTAAGCGGATGGGGGTGTGGCCAGATGAATGCTGGCATGTAAAGGTACATTTTGAAATTTATTCAGTGTATATACGCTGAAGCTAGATATATGCGATAGACGCTGAGCGTCACTAGTATTAACAGAACTTGGTTATATACATAACCTAACGATATATATACCAGCCAGAAACAAGACTTGTTCACTCATTCTGATATCCTGCTTCTCTGCGAAGAGCTTGCTACTGTCATTATTGAGTCCAGATCGATCTGTCTGTACTTTTTCATGCAGCCTTCAGAACCCAGTAAACGACCAAATCTTCTTGCTAACAAAGCAACTTCTGTCTTCGTGTCCACTTCTTTGATCTGAGTCTCTGCAATTAAAGAACCCAGATCCTGAGTTTCTAACCCTTTCAAATACAAAACAAACTGCTAAGATGATGCAGACAAGAAAAAGACTTTCTTCTTGTTTACATTGGGGTCCCCCATTTTCAATTCATGACATTTATGACATACACGACAAACAGATATACAGAACTGTGTAGTAAAAAGAGATCATAAAAAAATATATACATCCGAAGGGGAAGAAACTGCATCTCTGAGCTTGCGCTGTTTTTAGTACTGACGTATATTTTTTGCCTCCTTTAGTCATAAAGAAGCATCAGCCTATTGAAATATGAGTGATGACTATGAGGAAATGTAAGATCAGCCAGGAAAACTATAAGACACTAATAAAATCTGGCTGACCACTGACTGATTTCATCAAGTTAACATTACCATGTGAACCGAAGCTCACTCAGAGACACACACACAATCACTCACACACTTACATTCAGACACATACACACATAGAAAGATACACACACACACACACACACAGATACAGACATATACACCAAACACACACTTACACACAGATCATATAACCACCCACACCCACCACACAGACACACACTCCTGACTACACACTTTCATGTGACACACACCCACAGCCATACCAGCCTGACTGGTTTTCAACAAGATAACGCTACCTTGTGACCTCTGTCTTTTAGGGTGTGACAGGAACTTCCTCTCTGATATCAATGTGGGGGAACCTTAAACCTGTTATCAGACTTCTCATTGTTACACATGTGGAATCGATCATTCCATCTCAACCGGCAGGGGTCAGGAAAACGGATTTAAACAACTTGTTAAACCAGTGGTCAACAACCTTTTTAAGCCCAAGATCCCTGACCTCGGCCTTGGTGAAGGCAAGATCTACCTATTGAAGCGTTGAGAGAAAAAGACAGCCAAGATTGTACTTTAAACGTAATGACTTTTATTTGCCTGTATTCTAATTACATGCAATGCTTTGGTCCAACATTAAAACGTCAAAGTAGAATTGTAATATGTACTTTCTCAGTCAGTACAGTGCAGTCATCTTATGCAGCATCACTTTTCACATCAAAACAAAAGTAGAACTGTAATGTGGACTTTCTCATTATTATTATTAACAAACATATTTACAATTAGCATTTTATAAAGTAGAACTGTAATGTGTACTTTCTCAGTCAGTGCTACTGTAAGTGCATATTATGCATCATCACTTTTCACATAAAAACAAAGGTAGAACTGTAATGTGGACTCTCATATTATCAACATTATAAAATGCTAATTTTAAATATGTTTGTCAAAGTAGAACTGTATTATGTACTTTATCAGTCAGTGCTAAGTGCAGTCATCTTATGCAGCATCACTTTTCACATCAAAACAAAAGTAGAATTGTAATGTGGACTCTCAGGGAAAGATACAAACAAAAAAAATAATTCTCAGGGAAAGATCTACAGGGAAAGTCTCAAAGATCTACCAGTCGATCGCGATTGACGGGTTGGTGACCACTGTGTTAAACCATTGATAGACACAGAGCGTAGCTGTCAGTTGAAGAGAGGACCTTGATTTTGACTGTCTTTTTGTCATTCCTATTGAATTAAAGATCACAAAAGAAACGATCAGCTTTTTCTGTTCCAGACTTTTTTCTCTTTTAACTCATTGACCGCCGGGAATTAGACAGAGCCCGTCATAGCACTGCCACGCTTTAAAAGATAGGAGCGCGTCACCTTGTTTGTAGAGCTATAACTATATTCTATATTATAGCTATGGATACAATACTATGGCTCATTTGACATCACCTATCTATCGTTCAATATGTGAAAAAGAATAAATGTTTCCATCCATACGTTCCCGTGTTATACCGTGGTGAATATAAGTATGGTTTTAGAGCGGTCTAGGGTCATTCCCGAAATGCTGAGTTATAGCCTTATACGTCAATCCCACTATAGACGTTGCCGTTTCTTGCCTTTACACGCTATTATTCCTAAATCAAATCTATATCATTGGTATTATGTTCCATCATGAATGCATGATGATTTGATTGTCAGTAACGGCATTCGTATTGAACACTAAAAATGCTTATCAGCCCGATCGGTATAAAAGCATTGCAGGATCAAGCAAAAATTGACGTCAGATCGTCCTTACCTGTGATCGGGAGTATTCCAAAAATTATATTCCAATTGTTTGATCGCCATCTGGTACATCCAATGTCCATTTGGTCCACGGGCCGGCATAACCCAACACAACATATGGATCGGGGATATTTGACACGCTTCAATGGAACCGGGAGAACCGCTCGCCTCGCCCGAGGTTACAAAGGGTGCTCGATACCGCCGTCTAGCTGGATGCGGCCGGTATTGCACTTTGGCGAACTCAGACTAATTCCCTATGGTAACACCAAGGTCCCTGGATGAATAATGAATAGAAATATCAGAAAAAATATCAAATAACGTATATATACGTTGATTGGCGTTCAACGGTTGTCGGCCAAACACATATAAACGTGGATGGCGCAGATTGAGTTAAGGACTGAACTTGAATCAGAACATACTACTACTTTATCTGGTTTGGTGTCTTCCACCCCAATGGAATGCCATTAACATCACATAGATTTACACTGTGTATACTCCCAGATTATCTGGTCGCATTTACATAATGTCAACATTCTTCCTAGACTGCAAAAGCTGATCCTGCCTTACCAGTTTCCAGAATCACTGACCCACCTGTATGAAATCAGGATATACAAATTTGACTGGAATACTTCATAAAAGCATGAGCTAAATCAATTTAACCTTCTCTCCTTTTAAACTCCAAAAGATATTCATCAACCCCTGGTCTTGCAAGAAGCCATGGAGCCACTGCAGGGATGACTACTGTTGGACTAAATTCTACTCTATATACTCCCATCATTTCTGATAAGGAATTTCCCATCTGCCCAAAACTATTATTCTGTACCCAGCAAGGTTGCAGAACTCCTTTCGTAGAGTGTGTATTGTCATGCCCCCTTGTATAAATCCCATAAAGTGTTTCCTGCTCAACTCTTAATGGCTTTTCCCCTGTCTGTCTCAACTTGCAGTGCACATATGGGAGAGGTTTTGACCAACCCACAACATATCCCGAGAGCTTGTGCCTGTACTACATCAAGCTTTGCCAAGAGTGTTTTGTTTGAACTTACTTCCCGGCAGAGCTTCACCCTGTGGCACTGAACTGGAAACGGGAGCATGTCTATGTTCCCACAGCCTTATATTCCCACAGCCAGTGGGCGGGGGAGGGCACGGGTTAACACATGCCATGCATTGTACCCATCCTTATGCCCAGTCTGCCAGTGCTGTAACCCTATGGAGATGTTTACCTTCTTTGCAGGGCTATAACCTTTTAAATATTATAGCTATATCGACATTACTATGGCCCATTCAACATTGGGTATCTATCGTTCCGGATGTGGGAACGTTATATTTTTTCATTCATACATTGTCGTGTTAGTACCGTCGAGAATATAAGTATTGTCTTATTGTCTTACTGAGAGAGAGGTTACAGATACAGCTTATGTCACACCATATTTGGAAAGTTTGATTGATTGTAACCACGCCCCTTTTGAGATGATTTATGACCCCCCCCTACGTCCCGCCCCCTTTTCTGATTGGTCGAGGATTCAAGGAGGCGGGACATCCGGTTTAGGAGGGGAGGGACATCTGGTTACGGAAGGGGAGGAGTTGTAAGGGCGGGGACTTCCGTTTTTAGAATTCCTTTCAAAATAAAAGTTTTTCAGAAATAATTTTTTTTTTTTATTTTCAGATTGTATTTGTGTATTCCAAGGTTTTCAGATTAAACATTTAAGAATATGTATTTATGTATCTTAAGAATATAGTTTCACAATATGTATTCCAAAAGTCTTAAGAATAAATGTGTGTATCTTAAGAATGTGTATTTGTGTGGACATAAACATTTCAAATGTCTGTTTCTTAAGATTGTTTGTATTCCAAGGTTTACAGATTAAACATTTAAAGTGTGTGTGTGTTTTCTTAATGCCTAATGCCAAATGCAAAATACAATGTGTGTTTTCTTCCAAGTGGTATGGTTTGAGTAGAAAGAATTCTCCCCATGGTGTGTGTGGTTTCACTCAGTAGACTGAATATCCCCCCCCCCCCCCTCTCTGGCAGTTTGGTGTGTGTGTTCAGAAAATGTCTGTGTCTGTGTGTTCGCTCGAGCGACTGAAACGGCCAACTGTTGGTTCTATGCGATTCTGCAGAACACACTTATTCTGCAATGGTGTATAACGATGAAACCCCCATTCGTGGTCGTGAAGGAGGGGGGTTTCATGATGAAGGTTGGTCCCACCCTCTCTTCTGAAATTTCAGAGTATGCAGCTTCTGTCACGAGTTATAGGTCCTGACGCATATGATAGATTATCGATTGGCGTTTCTTTCCTATACACGCTATATTAAAAAATTCAAATGTATATGATCGGTATACATTATGCTTCATCATGCGTGAAGCAAAGGGGGGGGGGGGTCGTTTATAATTCCTTGATCGTCAGTAACGGCTTTATTTAGTATGGGTTGATATGTTGATCAGATGGATTGCCGTGAAATGAATAAACAATCGGGCTGAAAATAACGTTATATTCCTCTTACCGTTCGCCGATGAGACTGGAGGAAAAATATTCCAATTATTTGACGTCGATCTGCTAGATACATTTCCCGTTTGTATGACGCAATAAACGGCGAATTCATATCGATTATTGCGTTTCGAAAGCGATCCCATGCACTCGAGTGTGTATATAGATCCACGTTACAATATATTACTGCCGGAGGAATTTCCTCGATGCACCGAGCGCCACTTCCGGTTTGGCTTGGAGTGTAACTCGCCCGACATCCACCAGGCGGCGGTATTGAGGCGTTGCAATATCAGACAGGGTCCAGCTGCAGTCCCGGAGGCGTGTATACTTTCCGCAACGGAGTTCGGTTTCCGGGTTCCTCTGATTGGCCGCGACCCCCACGTGACCCGCCCCCCTATCCACCGCTGCCCGCTGTGTTGACGCTCGCCTGTGTGTTGACGCGCGCGCGGCATGGTGGCTTTGAACACTAGTGGGGCAAAAAAACATTGAAGCTCATAGTGTAACGGTCTGTGTAAGTTAGTGTTGTGTTCATTCATAGTTAACACTTTAACTGCCGGAAGACGCTTTTAGGCGTCCTTCCCCGCCATGCTCAAGTTGCAGAGGACGCCGTAACTCGTCTTTGATATCAATATTTCAAAAATCTGTGATCGAAATCATATTTTCTTTCCGGAGCCCTGAGATGTACTGGTGAGCTCCCATCAACTGTTTAACGGTTCGAGAGCGCCATCTGGTGGCCGATCGGCCAAGAGGGAGGGGCTCGCCAAACAGGAAGTGCTCATCCTATGTGCTCCGGGCACTCACGATCGGTAGCCGGACTCCATCTCAACACACTGGATGATCAATCGCTCGCCCTAACTCAATAAACAACGTTATTTGGACGTATATAGTATTATACAACCTGGAAATGGTTCATCCGGATAAACATCCCATAATCGAAAACGGTCTACACCACGCTGATCGTCCAACGGCGCGAGGAAGATACGGTAAGATTCAGCGTTATTTTTGAACGTGTTCGATATAAACTGCTCTGATGAACATATGACCCACACTAGATGAATGATATAACGCTGCCCACGGAATTATAAACGATCCCCCGCCCATCCGGTCATCATCAGATGATACGTAGAAACTTCTAGAAGTACGTCCAATTGAATTTTTTTATATCGCGCCGATTGCCATCAAACTGTATTTCATCATCAATATAATGCATTTGGGGCTATAGATCACGTTCTGGAGAAAGCTGCAGAAAGAGATGAAAACATACTTATACATTAGACCATATTTTACTATGAATATGTGAATGAAAAAGTTTAACGTTGCTACACAATGAACAATACATATAGGACTTTGAATGGGCCATAATAATGGCAATTTAGCAATATAATTTAAAAAGTTATAGCCCTGCAAAGAAGGGGTACTTATCCATAGACAAATAGAGCTGGCAACCTATGGTATATCATGAATTTAGCCTTAGGCAATCAAAGTGTTAAAGACAGTAGAGGTTGGCGTCAGTGTAAGTTAGTGTTGTGTTCATTCATAGTTAAAGACAGTAGAGGTTGGCGTCAGTGTAAGTTAGTGTTGTGTTCATTCATAGTTAAAGACAGTAGAGGTTGGCGTCACGGTCAGTGTAAGTAAGTGTTGTGTTCATTCATAGTTAAAGACAGTAGAGGTTGGCGTCACGGTCTGTGTAAGTTAGTGTTGTGTTCACAGTGATGGGCAAGCTACTTGGAAAATGTAGCAAGCTACACTACAAGTTACTCTCGATTAAATATAGCTCAACTACAATGGAAGCTATCCCCAGAGAAATGTAGCAAGCTACACTACAAGAACATGCCAAAAATAGCTAGCTACATCGGCACTACTTTTTTTTTTTTTTACTTCATGATCAAGTTTCCACCAAACAAATAGGCAGGAAAAAAATTCTCAGTTTGATTGTTTATTATAAAACTGAAACAAGCCCTCGTCTGGCTTTTTGTGTCATCCTTTTAACATGAACTTGTATTATGTACAAAATCCAGGAAGGCAAGTTTAGCTGGGTGCAGCCTCTACAAAAGAAAAGAAAGAGACCATTTGGTTTTATCAGTTTTTATAGTATAGTTTGTTGATTACTTTTGATGCAGTAATGGTATTTTTCTTTTCTATTCTATCTTTATGTATTATTTATCCCTAAACTCTGCATCTTCTGAAACCTGCCCACTTTATCAACCAAAAACACACTTCTTCAATATCTGAATTGTAACTGTTTTACTTCATTTTACTAGTATTATGCTACCATGTATATACTACTACCAACTATGCTAATATGTCTATACTACTACAGTATGTACTCAGAGTATAACACTCAAGCTTGACACTGACAAACAATACTACTTATCCTTGGCTGCTAGATATGTACCACTCCTGCTGACTTGTTGTACACAATTTGTAAGTTGCTTTGAATTAAAGTGTCAGCTAAATGACCAAATGTATTTAAATATGTAACTCACAAAACATTCCATGGCCCCAAAATCATGTGGGGACCCAGGTTGAGAACCACTTTTTTTCTTTTCTCCACCCCCATAATATTGTTCATTTTCTGCCTACAGTGAAACATCATCATGATAGCAGCTATCTGTTAGTTAAAGCTGTTGACAAAAAGTGTACTGACTTGTGTGCTGTTTGGGAACAGTTGATTTTCATCAGCTCACCTGAATGTGTTCTCAAGTTAGTGCTGGACGTGTTGAGAGCAGCATATGTTTTAGCAGTTTTTTCAGTCAAACTCATAAATGTGTCCCAGATAGGGCCATTGTTGTTATTGACATCATCATCTTCATCAATGCCATCGAACCCCTCTGCCATTTCGCGCGGACTGGTTCATGTAATCCGTTAAATTGCATTCATTCAGTACGTCTGTGTTTTGATGTTCACTTCCTGCTTTGCGGGTTGGAGTTCCGCCCTATCCTGCCTCTGATTGGCCTACCCGTAATGTTTTGGCCTACCATACCCAATCGTGAGTCGTCATACTCATATCTAAACCAACCAACCAATCATAGTGGGTTTTTTACGGGGAGTTTTTTTTTCTCCTCACAAATCTTCTAGTCTAGACTGTTTCTCCCGACAGTAGCGTGTAACGTTTCCTCGTCGTTACGTCACTACTTCGTTCTATAAATAGCTCCGCTACAGAGACCGCTACCCTGGTTAAAAAGTAGCGACGCTACCAGCACGCTACTGAGAATTGTAGTTAAGCTATGTAGCGTCGCTACTTGTAGCTAGCTACTGCCCATCACTGTGTGTTCATTCATAGTTAAAAACAGTAGAGGATGAGTATGTTTTTTTTTTAACAAATGTTTTTTATTTTCCCTTTTTTTACATGAAACAAGATAAACAATACAGTAACAATAATAATCAACAATGAATCACAGGACAATAACAGAAATAATAATAACAATAATAATAATAATAATAATAATAATAATAATAATAATAATAATAATAATAGATCAAATTTATATAGCGCCTTTCATAGAACCCAAGGTCGCTTCACAATCAGGACAAAAAATAGGGCAAGAAAAAATAGGGGGGGGGGGAAAGAGGGGATGAGGGAAGGTAAGGGATAATGGACCTAATCTAATCTAAACTAACTGATGGGGAAAAGCCTTGGTGAAGAGGTGTGTTTTTAGAGCGGATTTGAAGGTGTCCAGGGTTGGGGCGTTGTGGATTTCGGGGGGGAGAGAGTTCCAGAGGGTAGGGGACGCCACGCTGAAGGCTCTGTCCCCAAAAGTCCGTAACCTGGTGCGAGGGATGGAGAGGAGACCTAGATCAGAGGATCGTAGGTTCCGGGATGGAGTGTACTGGTGGAGGAGATCAGACAGGTACCGGGGGGCGAGGGCATGGAGGGATTTGTAGGTGAGGAGCAGGAGTTTGAAGGTGATGCAGAACTTGACTGGAAGCCAGTGGAGATGGATGAGGGTGGGGGTGATGTGCTGCCAGGGCTTGGTGTGAGTGTGAACCCTGGCAGCTGAGTTCTGAACATACTGGAGCCTGTCCAGGGCTTTGCTGGGTACCCCGAACAGGACTCCATTACAGTAGTCCAACCGGGAGGTGACGAATGAGTGGATCAGGGTCTCAGCCACAGAGTCTGAGAGTGAGGGTCAATAATGACAGTCCAGTAATTAAATCAGAATGAAACAAACAACACACTGCAGCACCCACTCTCCACACTTTAGATCACCTAAACACACTTTATATTTATTGGTAAAGGATTTGCACTACAACTCGTACACTATATAGTATTGTATATTAGTACATTGCATAGTATATTGTATGGTAACTCAGTTACTTCTATTCTGCATCGAACATTGTACATGTTACAAAGGATCAGATTAAACCGAATATATATATTTATTGATTGATATATATTGCATAGTATTTGTATATCGTTTGATATCCCTTGTATATTCCTTGTACATATACACGGAATATCCCTTTAGCCTAGTACAGACCATAATATTTCATTCTCCTATTATTTCATTCTCCTATTGGACAGCGGTCCACAGGCGCCAGGGCCATGCCTCCAGAGTCAGGTTCAAGGCCACCGTCAAGACATGTCTGTACATGCCCGGCCTTGCCCAGGGATACGAGACAGAAATGAGGTTGGCACTAGATAGTTCGCCGTGCATATAAATATGGCGCAGGTGAATACAGAAGTAGAGTTACCCAATAAGTTGAAGCCTCACCCACGATACTCCGTGCGGTGAAGTATGGCCTGTTTGGCCCCAAATAAGAGCATTGAGACCGCGTGCGAATTAATAACTGAATTGTCAGAGTTTGGCGCTATACCGTCGAGTGCGACATATTTCTATTAAGTCAGTAATAGTCTATTTGTGTATAGTGTATCGTGCGGCTAAAGTTCTACAGTGACCAGCATCACCAACGCTTCCTCGTACCAGCTAGAGTGCTTATCCAGGCTGGGCTGCTTTCATGGCGCTTTCACCCGAGGAGACCTAGACGAGAACCGTGTGGACATGTACACTGGATTAATCTACCCGACGACTACATAGCCCTTTGCGGCTGGATTATATTTGTTTTGGTCCTGTGATTTATGGAGCGGAGAATCGCCGACGCCTACATGTGTGGGATTTACCCTGTGAGGAGCCACGTCGAGTCTGCGCCTCAGAGAGCCTGAGGCCGGCTAGCTTTCTTCACTGTGGAGCTACAGTCTACGGAGAACAGCTGTATTCGTCTGTGGATCAAGAGACTATTGCACCGTCTCCTGTACTTGGAGTCTCCTTAGTCATCGTTGACCAGACTCTCTACTACCGACAGATCCTCTACCCCTGCTGGCTTACAACCGGGGGGACCCTTCCAGTATCTCCCGCTATATATTACTAGTGTACCATAGATATAATTCCCTAAGATTCAGGTTGTATAATTACCTCCTGCGTAACCAGAGAATGGACATTCATTATTGATTTGCCTACGCACATTCCTTTGCCTTATAAGCGCATCCAAAGTAAAATAGAGAAGTATATTATGTACCTTTTGCTGCAATAAATACTTAATTACCACTTTGTGTGGAACCGATTCATTGTGGGAAGTGTTCATCATATTTATATATCATGTACTGTATGGCCAGTAATTAAAGTACATAAAGCGGTAGTGGTTTAATGATACCATACTTATCAATACAGTCAGGGAATTGTACCCCTCAGTTACAGTACATATGTCTATACTGAACACTGTGACCTCTATTTTTACTTCTATTTTACATGCTATACTATTTTATTTCATACTTATCTTGTCTAGGACAGTCTCTGGAGCGTAACAGTAAGAAGCATTTTGTATAAAAGTATTCTGTACTTCTGTATGCCAACAATGTATGCCTTTCAAATGTTAAATGATAAATGATTAAATGATACACACTGAAATCTACGCTCTCTCATCCTGCTTTCCACAACTCCTATACTTCCTGAGTAACGCGCCCAACACTGCTTAATGGTTGTTTAAATATTTTACATGTTTTGATGTGGTGCATAAGCAGCATATTAAGATGACTGCGTTTCTTGAACAGCTGATAACTGCATAAGCAGCACATTAACACTTTGAGTGCCACTCACGGCTTATCTCGGGTTTACGATAGTTACGTTGAAAGCCACTCACAAGATTTCTCTGAATTCTTTTTTTAGCGATCTGAACCCAGATAGCAAAAAATTAGTGAATCAACGTTGAAATAGGGTTCAGCAGAAATATTGAATCTATGTTGAAGCCTGACATCTAAATTATATAGATCGTTGTCTATGACCCTAACGTTGAATCAACGTTAGGTGTCAACCATAGCTGATACTATATCAATGTTGATTCAACCATCATCTAAATGGTAATATACATGCACATTTTAGTTGATTTTATATTGAATCAATGTTAGACATCAATGTTTATTCAACCATAATCTAAATAGTAATCTACATGCACATTTTAGTTGATTTTATATTGAATCAATGTTAGACATCAATGTTTATTCAACCATAATCTAAATGGTACTCTACTTGTACATTTGTAACTTGTACATCTACTTGTAACTTGTAAAGTTAAGGAATCAATACTGATTAATGTACATTTTACATAAAAATATTGCTGCTGATATGTATACATCATAACATTACATGTTTTTTTCCTGCTGTTAAACACACTATTGTTAAATAAATAATAATAAAATTCTTATATGACCATATTTCCAAAAGTGTGAACAAAAATGACAACATGGCTTTTAAAATGAATTTTTTTTTCTAGGGTATCAGAACTTCCAGTGACTAAAACTTTTTACAAAAAACAAATAACAGACCTTATAACAGGCTTTCATTAACAATATAGCCACTGCCAGAATAGTGACACACATATTGTGTGTGGTGAGCACACGCATTCATGCACAACGAAGACAAGATTGCAATCATTTTAACTATAAATTTATGAGCTCAAAGTATGAGCTCACTACTGACTGAAATGTCCAACAAAAAGCATCAATTGTCAAATAATATTGATCACATTAACTAGACTAGATGTTTGAGGAAATTAGAAAGGGAACAACAACTTAACCCTTGTGTCTGATCAGATTCGTATTTGTTTGATAACTTTGCAGTGATGAGCCAACATAATATGTGGCATAATCTTTTAATTATCTTGTATTTTTTTTTTTACTCTTCATAAATTGTTTATTTCACTTCAGCCCGATCATAACCACCACATATTCTTTTTTTTGTCATATTTAACAACTCTTTTCAGAAAAGTGGGAGTATTTCATTACAAAAATAATATAAAAAATTGTTATGATCAGGGCTGAAGTTGAATAAAATATTTATGGAAAAGAAAGTGGGAAATTATTTCAACATAATCTTTTTATGGAGTTTTTCAATTTAGTCCCCTAATAAGAGTATAATACTTGTTTTCAGACACAAGGGTTAAATATAAACAATGGCATAGGATTTGAATTTAAACACAGTGGAGCTTAGATGATCTACAGTTGTCCACGACTTATCCTCCAAGGCATCTGCTATATAATAATCTTCAGATTTACTTAAGTGTTATTAGTAGGTTACAGCAGTAAGCATTAGTTTGCTCAGTCAATTATGGCCAATTCGTTTTATATTGTTTAATACAGTTAAATAAATAGATAAATGAAGCAATTTTTTTGGATTACCCCCCCCCCCCCCCCCCCACTGTACCGAAAATAATACCGAACCGTGTCTTCAAAACCGAGGTACGTACCGAACCGTGGATTTTGTGTACCGTTACACCCCTAATGTTTCTATAACTCTCTCCCATATAACTCTCTCCCATACCCTTAACACCAACCGCTGAAGTGCCCTTGAGCAAGGCACTAAACCCCCAACTGCTCTAGTGGAGTTGCTCAGTGGCCAACAGTGTCAGACTGTGGTTGTACTGGGGCCTAACAAAATCAATAGTTGGTTTCAGGTTGGTTGTCAGTTTGGCCATGGGTAGGTAGGGAATTTATTTTATTTTATTTTTTTATTTTATTCTTTCCCACGGCGACTATGGATAGGGAATTTCTTTATTTAATTAAAATGTTCACAACAACATGGATGCATGTACTCTGCCAGCATGTTTAATATCCATAATACTAAATGTTTGACTAAGATTTCTATGAAACTTTATTAAAAAAAAAAAAAACGTTTTTTTTTTTTTAAATTTTTTCTAAAAACTCATAAAATATATTGGGTCGCACCTAAATCGGCAGGGTCGGTCGGCAACCTGAAACCAACTATTAATTTTGTTAGGCCTGGGCAGCTCCCAGGTGTGAATGGAACTCTGTGAATGTGAAGCAGGGCGTAGCTGAAAAAGAGCATCTGTGCTCAGCGAACCTACCCTGGGTAAATAAAGGTTAAAATAAAAAATAAAAAAAATAAACACTGCAAGAACAGGCTGAAGCATAAGTCATTCAAGTAGATGCCGTCCATGGAAGAACAGTGTCCAGGGTAATTCCTTGTACTGTATGAACCACGGAAACAGTGTGCTGGGGTACCCCAAGTTTGACTCTGGTTTGCTTGACAATTAAGTTTGGGTCACTTCGGTTCCAAGAACAGGCTGAAGCAGCATAAGTCATTCAAGTAGATGCCAGGGTAATTCCTTGTACTGTATGAACCAGGGAAACAGTGTGTGTGTGCTGTGCTGTGCTGGGGTACCCTAAGTTTGACTCTGGTTCGCTTGACTTAAGTTTGGGTCACTTCGGTTCCTTGAGATGCCTCCCTCCCGGTCTGGCGCATAACGAAGCCACTTGTTGACAGTTTCGCTGTAGTCCTGGTCGGTCAGCTTGGGGTCAAACTGTCGAGCAGCAGCTGATAGACACAAAAATAAAAAAGGGAGGAAGAGAGGTGGGTGAGATGATGTACGATGATAAGAGCACCCGGCCCTCACTTCACACGAGTGCGATTTTTTTTAATCACTCAATTACTCACTCTGTAGGTCTACAGTAACAAGCTACAGTCAGCATCCAGTTAGACTGGACAGGAAAGAGAATTAAGCAATCGCCTAGCCTGACACCATCTAGGCAATACAATGTGTATCCATGCACCTCTAAAGCTCAATTACGTTGTCCATTTCTTATAGGTTGCACTTTCATCACTTTATTCCAACATAACACTTTTTTTTTAAGTTTTTGCAACAGCATAATTATATTCTGAATCACCAGCATCACCACCTCACTACCTAAACTTAACCTATGAAGTAGTTTGCAGGGGAGGAAGCTCACCAAACATGCAGGCTTGTAGTGTGGTGTGCTTGAATGGCTTCTTGCTTTCTGAACAACGCTTGTCTTTCTTTCCAGCCCAGTTGAACCCACTGGCCAGGGCGTTGGTCATAGCAGTTTTCAACATCAGTCTGATCAGGTTCTCTGAATTGGTGCCTCCTACCAAAGCCAGGCGAGAAATCTAAATCAGAGAGAAGAAAATGAAGGCCCTGCGTTAGAAACAGCATAACGTTTATTTTATGAACACAGAGCAACCAACTTGTTTATACACACACTTTATGCATGCACTGATATTCCAGCCCATGCCAGTCATTAGGTTTAACCACATTAACCCTCCTGTCCATATGTAAACGGTATATTTGAACAATTTCAAAACGTTTCATAAATAGCAGATATACAAGCTCTAACACGTTTTGAACTAGAAAGTGCTAAACACATTTTTCCCCTGAACAAGACCACACTGAAACGATCTACATTTGATAAATGAATGCAGTTCAATAAATTACCATCTTTTGACGGACTGATTGCTCCATCAGTAATGATTCTGCCTCATTGAAGTCTTGTTCACTGGCGATTGGCAGCTGGAAGGGGAGCATAGTGGTTGTGGTGGCCACGCCGTGTCCCCTGGTCCCACCAGATATGTTGCCCTCAGCCAACTCGGTCTTGATGAACTGCACATCTCTCGATAGATCCTTCACCACGACAAGTAATTCAGCCAGCATTGAATTATTCTTCTGGATGGTAAGGTCTTCAGAAGAAGAGTTAAAATCATTAAGTGAGAAATAAAAATAAGCAGCAAATCACACGAGGAATTACACCATGTCCAATAGACTTGCCTTTCATAAGCTGCCCGTCATCGCCGGCCATCTGTCTACGCTGTGAAACACCAGATGGGGTGTTGTAGTTCTCTAAAGAGTGATGGTTTGTCCTTGAATTAGCAGCAACAATTAACTTATAATCAGTGAGGATAGCCTGCTCTGTCTCTCTCAGTAATTTGTTGACTCTACGTCTTTTAGCCCGAGAATAAGATGACATAGTGATGAGGTGCTGTAGTCAATGTAATGGTACATAAATTGTGGTATTTACTTGGCTAGAACAGGTCTTTGCTTCAATTGCTGCAACGTGCGGCTTCTTGAAACTGGTACGTGATTCTGGAAAAAGAAAGAAAAAAGGGGGGAGGGTCCTGATTAATGTGCTGCATTGCAATGTGCAGGGTGAAACACTTGCATAATTCTACATTTTGATCAATATCAAGAGAGTCCATTATTATATTATTGTTATATTGTTCATTAGAAAATACCATGCATATAACCAAACGTCTAACTATATAGTCAATGTAATGGTACATAAATTGTGCTATTTACTTGGCTAGAACAGGTCTTTGCTTCAATTGCTGCAACGCGCGGCTTCTTGAAACTGGTACGTGATTCTGGAAAAAGAAAGAAAAAAGGGGGGAGGGTCCTGATTAATGTGCTGCATTGCAGTGTGCAGGGTGAAACGCTTGCATAATTCTACATTTTGATCAATATCAAGAGTCCATTATTATATTATTGTTATATTGATCATTAGAAAATACCATACATATAACCAAACGTCTAACTATATAGTCAATGTAATGGTACATAAATTGCGGTATTTACTTGGCTAGAACAGGTCTTTGCTTCAATTGCTGCAACGTGCGGCTTCTTGAAACTGGTACGTGATTCTGGAAAAAGAAAGAAAAAAGGGGGGAGGGTCCCGATTAATGTGCTGCATTGCAATGTGCAGGGTGAAACACTTGCATAATTCTACATTTTGATCAATATCAAGAGAGTCCATTATTATATTATTGTTATATTGTTCATTAGAAAATACCATGCATATAACCAAACGTCTAACTATATAGTCAATGTAATGGTACATAAATTGTGGTATTTACTTGGCTAGAACAGGTATTTGCTTCAATTGCTGCAACGTGCGGCTTCTTGAAACTGGTACGTGATTCTGGAAAAAGAAAGAAAAAAGGGGGGAGACATAAATGTCATCATGTGTATGTCATAAATGTCACTATGAATTGAAAATGGGGGACCCTGATGTAAACGAGACAAAAACGTCTTTCTCTGGTCTGCATCCCCTTAACAATTGTGTGTATTGAGCCATACTGTATTGTACCCCTTCTGCAATCTGTTAAATAAAGTTTTCATTCATTCATTCAACATTAGCAGGACCAGTGGCACGCCAAACAGCCTGCAAACTACCTGGCGTTCTATCGCCATGCTCTAAGACAAACTCTAACCTTAACCAACTTCGAAAGAGTGCCTAAGCTTAAAGGGGAGATGAAGCATATAGCGATATAAACATAGTCATAGCATCAAATTAGTATTTAGATAAGCCACAGAAAAAAATCACGTTATAAAAATAAGCAATAGACACAATATTTCTGACAATGTGAATACATTCCCTGAGGTCCATAGATGTCCCTAGATACCAATAATATGCAAATGGTCTTTCGATTTTGATTATTATTGTGAAATAATAATTAAATGTGAAATATTGCTATGTTATTGTGAGATTACAAAATCTGATGTGATATTACAGAGGATTTTGATTACAGCATTTTATTGTGAAATAATAATTAAATTATGTGAAATCAAAGGATACTGTATGAATGTCACTGTAATATGACACTCATAACAGAATTAGTTATCAATAACCTACCTGTATAAATGTTAAAAGTTGTTGCAAATATGCTTTCCCCTCATAAATATACCACTATACATTAATTTCTTATATTAGTTTTTAAATGACCATTTAACAGTTTAACCTGTTCCACCCCAGGTGAAAATCAGTAAAAATGTATACCTAGGTAAATGGAATATTGCTCCACTTCTACAAGGGCTATTTGCATATTCTTATATCTAGGAACATCTATGGACCTCAATGAATGTATTCTCAGTGTCAGAAATATTGTGTCTATTACTAGGCTTGCTTAAATTCTGATGAAACAAAGGAAAATATGAATTATGATTTTTCTTTTCATCTTTGACAGTGAATAAAACCATGATAATAATGACCAAACTTAAAAAACTGCCACTGAGCTCATTCAGTACCCTCTTGAGATCATGTGTACAAAAGATCTAAGGACATTAATAAAGGGAATATGATCAAATTGAAGGTTTTGTATATACAGTACTGAATTCTCCCATCCGGACCAATGCAATTTGAAATATTATTATAGAATATAGAATATATGCTTATACATTACCTTATTATAGCCAATTCGCACATTTATATATATATACATATAGTATCTTTCAAATGGCCGAGTTCAATTTGGATATAGTATCACCAAGCGTGCATAATAACTAGGGATGTCCCGATCGCCTTTTTTTGCTTCCGATCCGATCCCGAGCATGTGATTTTAAATATCTATCGATCCGATCGTTTCCGATCCGATCTTTCACATTAGTAATCAATTTTGACGCATTTTTGTCAGAAACTGGCAGAGTGAGACAAGCCCATCTGTTGCCTATAATAGTCCGGGGGCGCGAGCGCGGAGGCGTTTGTTATTACATTCACCCTGAGAAATGTGCTTCTGCTTCATATAAGAAATATTAAAAGTTTCAATATATGTTTGCACATTAGTATACATTCAGTGTTCGACTTACGTAATGGTCCATTCTGGTCTGAAACGCCGACGATAAACCTCAGTCACGTAACGTTATCCTCCAGGTGAAAATTTAGTCTGAAAACTTCGCCTCCAGCCTGCTGCTTCATGAGTTTTTCCTCCAGGCGGAATCTCCTCCTTGCAAACATTGCAACTGGCTTGACTTTATATTTTAAAATGCTTAGTTCCAAACCTCTGACATTAAGTCTAGCTGCTCAAGTCAGTGGATATTAACCGTGTTTCGGGAGCGACGTGTTGTTGTTGTGGTCGCGTGTAGCGTGTAGCGTCTAAATTAAAGGGAATGTTTGTTGCAACGGTGAAAATTAAAGGGGAATGTGTTTGTTGTGGATAATTATTCTGCTCTGTGTGACAATAAATACATTAATGATGATATATTATATGTAATTTAAAACCAAAACTAAGGCCTCCGTATGAGTTTAAGACGTGGACATGGTCATGTTTGTTGAATAAAATTTTTCTTTTTTTGACTGCCGATTTTTATTATTATTTTTTCCCGATCCCCGATACTCTGAAAAGCACGTGATCGACGCCGATTCCGATCACGTGATCGGATCGGGACATCCCTAATAATAACATATACTGATATTTAATGTAATCGACTGTACTTTTTTATTTCTCCCACAGTGTAATCATTTTGTAACTAATTTCAGATCTAATTATTCCTACATGATTACAATAGTGTGGAGAAACTGACTGCGTTTCAATATTTGTCAAAAACGTTACCTTTTGTAGCTTATTATCGCGAATCATAACAATTATTGATATGTTTCATTCAGAACGCCGAACTTTGAACGACCATAGCGGACCACAGGAAGTGTAGTTTGGTGAAATTTCAACACTGGCAGATAGCTAGCGAGGTCCTCTTGAAAATGGCCGCAAAAAGATTCCAATTCTGATCGTTCAACATTTTCATTTCCGCTTCCGGGTCAAAAACGCGAGTTGAAAAAAAAACTTAAAATGATATAAACTCACTTTTAACCTATTGCTAAACTATTGCCAACCTAACGTTTTACATTCTACATGTATTTGTGACATAGTAGTGATAATAATACTTGAAAACGTTTGATTTTAAAAACGTTAATTCAATGTTGCAATGTTAGCACCAGCCAGGTATCAACGTTAGCTCCCGGAACGATAGCCAGTTAGCCGGGAGCTAACGTTGATACCTGGCTGGTGCTGGCTGACTGGCTATCGTTCCGGGAGCTAACGTTGATACCTGGCTGGTGCTAACTAACTGGCTATCGTTCCGGGAGCTAACGTTGATACCTGGCCTCTTATATTCTTATATGCAACAGGTGGATATCACTAAACACCAAAATCAAGAAACATTATAGCTAACTGCTAACGCTACTAGCTAAATTAGCTTCAGCTAGCACTGCATGCATAACGGTTAATATAATATTCTCTACCATGTAAAAACGAACACGGCACTACTCCACTGGCGTTTGCAATCGAAAGCATACATACAACATACAACATACAACATAATCGACATTATTGCCATGCAGTACTCACCATGCAGAGAGACAATGGAGACATGAGGTAGCTAGCTGCCAGGAAGCTGCCGCACAGGTGCATTCTGGGAGGCGGGGCACAAGTGCAGTGCAGTCTGGGTGATGAGACAATGACGACAGCATACGTTGAGCAGCAGCCATACGTTGATTCAACATTTATTAGATATTGGCATTTCAATCATTAAAATGCAACCACAAAACAATATTGATTCAATGATATGTTTTCAACATTAGTCAATTGCTTTAGCGGTTAATGGTTGATTCAACATCAATCGTCG
Organism: Notolepis coatsorum; assembly: GCF_963971535.1. NCBI lineage: Eukaryota > Metazoa > Chordata > Actinopteri > Aulopiformes > Paralepididae > Notolepis > Notolepis coatsorum. The sequence continues at coordinate 114,246,080 of NC_140166.1, forward strand.
ACCTTAACCAAAAATCAAGCATTGTGACCATAAATCAACATTGAATTAACACCTTTTGCTATCTGGGAAATCATATTGCATCACGCAAGCCTACCCTAGCCTACCCAAGGGCCGCCGGCGATCAGATGTGAAAAAAGCGCCCCCTATCGTCTCCCAGATGACATCAGGGATTTTGGAATGGACTCAATGAAAATGGATGGGGGAAAAAAATATTCCATCCACATTTTCCAGTCCACTGATGCAGCTGGGGTTACCAGAGTTAATTCTGGATCCTCTGAGTGCCGTGGATCATGAGTTCTACTGTATACACGTTAGATCTATACACTTATCGATTTTTTCGAATTGGAATATACCAGTTGGATACCATCTGATGTCAGGTAAGGAATCTATGTTATCAGTGTTAGGATAATCAGACTCGTTTTGATGATGATATAAGCTTTTTTCTGATATGTGCTCCAGCGGTTTCACTGTAAAATCCATGAGGAAATGAAAACGGCTATTATCAGCGTGCGCCTCGAATGTGCGTGCGTGCACGTATACTATTGATCATCTAGTGTTTATTTGAAAACGATTCATAAATACGCCGACAAATATCAACGTTCTGGAATATTCCAGTAAAAGGCGATTATCACAGAATGGGCTGTTTTTTACCTCAAAATGGGTGCTTTTCAAAATGCTCTCAAACGGAAATGAAGCGATAAAAAACCAATCTGCCTTGACAGCACTGACTGGAAAATGATTCTTTGATAAGCAACGGGCAGATTAGACACATAGCCATAATTTAAAACATAGATTAGGCGATATTAACGTTAACATTGGCGCCGATGGTGGCATTCAAGCACGAAGTTGTGCGCCCCCTGGTGGCACTGAAAGTGTTAAGATGACTGCGTTTCTGGACTCAGAAGATGACGCGACAATATTATTAAACAAGAGAGCTCTGTCATTGAAGTGGGTGGTGTTACCAACAGCGCATTTCTTGACTCAGAGGCTTGACTCAGGCGTCTATGCCAAATACAGCTGATAACTGCATAAGCAGCATATTAAGATGACGCGACAATATTATTAAACAAGAGAGCTCTGTCATTGAAGTGGGTGGTGTTACCAACAGCGCGTTTCTTGACAGCAGAGTGGCGCGTTTCGCGACTCAGGAAGCGAGCGCTCTGCGCTGCAACACAGCGGCGAGCGGCAGCGATAAGGGGGGCGGGTCACGTGGGGGTCGCGGCCAATCAGAGGAACCCGGAAACCGAACTCCGTTGCGGAAAGTATACACGCATCCCGGAGGGAGGCTGGATGAATTCTGAATTCCATGGCGAAAAAATGAAATATTGATCCCAAAAACATGTTTATTAGTTGTTGGCGCACAACGCATGGCGGGCAATAACGAATTATCACGTTTTTGGCGCACAACATGTTATGTGCATTAGGGAATGGCCATACCGGTGTTGTTGGGATGTTAGGCCTGAGGGAACATAGGGCTTAATTGGCAGAACATGGGGCCTAATTTGGGGGAAATCCTTCCCCTGGTTATGACCCTGTGATGTCACAGGTTATTATACTGAAAAATACAAATATTAAATATATAACTTATTTTCTTTTATTTATATGTTTATATTTGTTATGTTTATCATATACTTGTTGATTAGAGTGGAAATCCATTTAGAAATCAAGTTAACTTGATTGACTTAATATCCACTTTGTTTGCAATGTGGCTCTTACAAATTGACGACTTAACAAAACATTTAAAGGTAATGCGGATTTGTAATGCCACCAAACAGTGACCTCTAAGTAAAAGAGCTCCACTGTTTACATGTTTTGTTTTGGTCTGATGTGTGTGGTTGGAGTTGATCGGAGAGGGGTTGAGAAATTCATAGTATAGTAAATTACTAAATCCAAATCAAACCAAAAACAAAAACTGTAAACAAAGTGCAATGCCAAGTAGGGCTCTTTTATCTAGAGGTCGCTGTGTGACGACATTACATATTCTACCTAACAAACCTCTCGCCCCACTGACTAAATTACTGTTAAACGGGAAATGAAAGCAATGTTGATTTTCACCCCAGGCAGGACAAAAAGGCTTCTCCTTATTTATTGTTTGCTTCAAATTGACGCCAACCCTTGAGAGGTGTTTAAACATAGAAAGATTTATGTTTTCGATGGGAGGTGATGTCCTCACTGAAAACTCAATGCCACGTCATTCATGCCATTAGCGAAACTGACTTGTGCTGAATAGCAATCAACTGCTTAAATATCAGGAATGTCAATTTCAACATTGTAAATACAATATTTTCTCAATTTGATGTCAAAAGTAGCCAAATTTCTTTTTGTAAACATATATATGTATAAATGTATACATTATACTTATTCTTACAGTGTATATCCACATCTGTCTGTACATACCTGCATATGATCCTTTTATACATATCTGTATACCGTATACTACATCTGTACATAATTCCTTACTTACTCTTACTAGTTACGCTGCTGGCCAGTATGACTTACTACCATAAGGTCCTTATACCTGTATCACTGTACATATTAATACTACAACTCTGTACATACATCTCATTAGCACTATTACTCAGTAGTACAAATGTATATATTTTATACCCAGTTTAATCACCTGTACATTGTATATTACTATTGCACTTTACGTACACTATACATTTGCACTTCGGTTGGATGCCAAACTATACTACTATTTTCTTTCCAGGACTTTCATTAGTTTTACCCCCACCGTTGTTCCCACAGCACTGTGGTTTATACAGGGGACTAGACTGGTGCTAGTTAGGAACACTGGCTGGGGTCCCCATGGCAATCTGTCTCTAGCCTACTGTGCTGTCACTCTCAACGGCTTTGCCTCCCCCTCGACATTACTGGCCATCTTCACTCTGCTCTTTAATCAGGGCCTTTCCAGGGGATGAAATGAAATAAAATAAAATGCACAACCAGATGAAATTGCTTGTGAAACATTGTTATTTCTGACGAAGGAACCATCTCTGCTGGCCCTCCGGAGCACTGGGCTCCTTAACCAGTCCCCAGTCCGCTAACCCACTGTGACAGGCAGCCGTGTGGATGCCGCTGGGTTAAAACATGGGCTCTTTAAATCGCGACACAGCATTCCAGCATGTGCATGAAAAACCTTGAATCAGTAGAACTTTTCTGAAAATAAGGAACTGGCTTTTGAACATGTTTCAAAGTCGTTACAATTAGGGATGTCCCGATCGCCTTTTTTTGCCCCCGATCCGATCCCGATCATGTGATTTTAAATATCTATCGATCCGATCGTTTCCGATCCAATCTTTCACATTAGTAATACATTTTGACGCATTTTTGTCAGAAACTGGCAGAGCGAGACAAGCCCATCTGTTGCCTATAGTCCGGGGCGCGAGCGCAGAGGCTTTTGTTATTACATTCACCCTGAGAAATGTGCTTCTGCTTCATATGAGAAATATTAAAAGTTTCAATATATGTTTGCACATTAGTATACATTCAGTGTTCGACTTACGTAATGGTCCATTCTGGTCTGAAACGCCGACGATAATCCTCAGTCACGTTATCCTCCAGGTGAAAAGTTAGTCTGAAAACTTCGCCTCCAGCCTGTCCTCCTTGCAAACATTGCAACTGGCTTGACTTTCTATTTTAAAATGCTTAGTTCCAAACCTCTGACATTAAGTCTAGCTGCTCAAGTCAGTGGATATTAACCGTGTTTTGGGAGCGACGTGTTGTACTGTTGTTGTGATGTGGAGCGTGTAGCGTGTAGCCGGTTTAAATTAAAGGGAATGTTTGTTGCAACGGTGTAAATTAAAGGGGAATGTGTTTGTTGTGGACAATTATTCTGCTCTGTGTGACAATAAATACATTAATGATGATATATTATATGTAATTTAAAACCAAAACTAAGGCCTCTGTATGAGTTTAAGACGTGGACATGGTCATGTTTGTTGAATAAAATGTTTCTTTTTTTGACTGCCGATTTTTATTATTATTTTTTCCCGATCCCCGATCCTCTGAAAAGCACGTGATCGACGCCGATCCCGATCACGTGATTGGATCGGGACATCCCTAGTTACAATCATTAAACTTCCTCAGTACAGAAAAGATGCTTAAGTCCAACTTGGAAAATGATTATAGGTTTTCCTGCACCAGTAGCAATTTTGTTGCATGTGTGTGTGTGTGTGGGGGGGGGGGGGACTGCCTCAGGATAATGATGATACACAGTCAGTCTGTGGCACTACAACAGGGTAATGACACACTGTCAGTCTGTAGCACTGCCTCAGGGTAATGATAACAATCAGTCTGTTGTAGCACTGCCTCAGGGTAATGATAGTCAGTCTGTAGCACTGCCTCAGGATAATGGTACACTGTCAGTCTGTTGTAGCACTGCCTCAGGGTAATTATACACTGTCAGTCTGTTGTAGCACTGCCTCAGGGTAATGATACACAGTCAGTCTGTATAGCACTGCCTCAGGGTAATGATACAGTCAGTCTTCTGTAGCACTGCCTCAGGGTAATGATACACCGTCAGTCTGTAGCACTGCCTCAGGGTAATGATACACTGTCAGTCTGTGGGGGAGGGGTATGCAGGTGTGTGTAAGTAAGGGCGTTTTCACACCTGTAGTTCGTTTGCCTTGTTCTGATTCAGGGAGACACAGGGACTATAATGATACAATGTTGCACTTGTCCCTTAGTTTGTTTGTGTTCACAGCGGACCAAAACAAACGCACGCGCGAGCAAACTGTCACTCATTGGTCAGATTTTGGGGTGTCCCCCCCCCCCCCCCCCCCCCCTAACCCTGAATCTCCGTGTTACATTGAAATCGGGGAGGGGAGAGCGGGGGGAGCAAATGAATGAATGTGGATGAGAGCTGTGATGTAAGTGGTTGCAGATACGGCTGTGGGGGTGCTAGAGACATGATCGAATAGACTTGTATGCGCCAGAATCTCCTGAACACGGCGCGAGCCATTCCTAATCGATCAGAACTAATTCGGCAGCGAAAAAGCCTGTTTTTAAGCAGAGCATCCCCCATGCACATGCGCAGATTGCCCACGGATTGTGATGCAACGCACACCCGCCCTGGACTGTTCCATCAGAGGGGGGGAGCTTCGGTGGCCAGTGTCCTTTCAGCCGAACAGGATAATGAAACAATGATCCCACTAAATTACCAGATGCGACTTATGGCGACATCTACAATTACCTCATTGAGTCTCCAGGTAGACTAATGTTTATATTTAAGTGCAGTGGTCTGTAGCCACTCACACTGGCCACCGAAGCTCCCCCCTCTGATGGAACAGTCCAGGGCGCGTGTGCGTTGCGTCATCATGCAGCGCGTATACAGTACGGCAAGTGAGTTGTGTCGGTTTGTTAAATCGATTGCATTCTCACAGCGTACAAGTCGCGTCGGGTTCGTTTGGAAGTGCCCGCTTGTTTTGTTCCGCAACAGAATGTGATTGCTGTGTTCATATGCCCAACTGAACCGAAATAGGGGGTAAACGCTCCAGGTTTCGGAACAACAGCTCCAAACGAGCTAGGTGTGAAAACGCCCTAAGTAAGTAAAACTTTATTTGTATAGCACATTTTTAAACACAAGTTAAAAGACAAACAAAAATAGAACATTAATGTACAGCATAAGGCATAATCCACAAACAATGTGTGTATGTGTGTGATTGTGCACAAGACTCCCTTACACATCCTGCATCTTATTCAAACATGATAGGAGAGAAGAGCGGAGGGAAAGATGGAGGAAGAGATGGATGGAGGGAGGAGAGGGCAGGAAGAGGAGAGTGGAGGGATGGAGATGGAAGGAGGGAGAGCAGAGAGCAGGAAGATAAGGAGAGTGAATGGATATAGAGAGATGGAAGGAGGGAGGAGAGAAGAGCGGAAGGATAGATAGGTGGATTAAGGGGAGAAGAAGGATGCGTTGTTTGGAGCTATTCTATCTCTCCCTGACGTCCAGCATCTAAGAGCGCTCCATAAACGCATCCTTCTTCTCCCCTTAATCCACCCATCTATCCTTCCACTCTTCTCTCCTCCCTCCTTCCATCTCTATATCCATTCACTCTCCTTATCTTCCTGCCCTCTGCTCTCCCTCCTTCCATCTCCATCCATCCATCCCTCCACTCTCCTCTTCCTGCCCTCTCCTCCTCCCTCCATCCATCTCTTCCTCCATCTTTCCCTCCGCTCTTCTCTCCTCCTATCATATTTGAATAAGATGCAGGATGTGTAAGTGAGTCTTGTGCAGGATGTGTAAGTGAGTCTTGTGCACAATCACACACATAGGGAGAGATAGAATAGCTCCAAACACAGAGATAGAAGAGCTCCATACACAGAGATAGAAGAGCTCCATAGAGGCATAGATAGAGATAGAAGAGCTCCATAGACCGAGAGATAGAAGAGCTCCATAGACCGAGAGATACTGTAGAAGAGCTCCATAGACCGAGATATAGAAGAGCTCCATAGACCCAGAGATAGACAAGCTCCATACACAGAGATATGTAGAAGAGCTGTAATGGGGGCCCGTTTTATCAATATAGTGACAGGGGGCGGCTGAGTGGCACAGTGGGCAAGGCGCTCACCACTAACGCAGGAGATGCTGGTATCGAGCCCAGCTCTCGGCGTTGCTACCGGCTTGGCCGGTCGTTCATACTAATACAATTGGCAGTATTAGAGGGTGGGAAAGCCGGTGGGTGGGGATTGGACGTTGTGGACAGGGACTCCTACAGGTCGGTTGGTGCGCCTGTACAGCAGAATCAGGAAGTATCTGGGGCAGCGTGAGCCTCCCACGCGTTACTCCTCGCCACTGAGAGATTGCGCTGTTCAGGTGAAAAGATGCGACAGCTGCCTCCTCGTGTACCGGAGGGGACACGTGATGCAAGCCTTGGTCCTCACTGCAGCCGACCAGTGGGAGGCATAGTCTAGCAACGTTCGAGACAGGGGAAGGGAGAATTGGCGAGGCGAAATTGTGATGGGAGAAAAATAGAAAATAAGGAGAAAAAGTGGATTAAAAAAAATCAATATAGTGACAGACTCGGGGGTGTTCTGAGGCTACGTTTAGACGGAGAGTCTGAACAGAAACCGCAAAAGTCGTCTTGCGGTTTCACTTTAAATTTTGCGTTTAGACTAGTGTTTTGGGGTGGAATTCTCCGTGCAGACGAGGCTGTAACGACGGAGCCCCGCTGTCACACGATTGGCGCATATGTCACATGACGTGCTGTGAAGACCCGCCCTTCTCTGCCTCTGATTCGCAGACTGTGGATGGGGAATATGATTGGACCAAAGCAGTCACTCACAGACAGTGGGTCCAGTCACGCCGCGGGACAGATTCTTGTGTATTTAACCCTTTCACTGCCACACGACAGCCGGTTGTGTGATAGTAAAGGGTTAACCTTCTGTCGTGTGGCAGTGAAAGGGTTAAAAGTACTGACAATGTAGCCTTCAGGTGATCGCCATGGATAGAATCAGACATGCTTTGTTTACGCTTGGCTACTGGCGCATGCCTGTGATGTAAGCAGTACGCGCGACCAGAGCCGTGACAACCCTTTCGTCATCATTTTATGCGGTTTGAAAGTTTAGATGAGAGCGCAAAGGTCTATCGTTTCTAGGAATTCCACCCTGGAAGGTAGTCTCACTTTTTTGCGGTTTCACCCCGTAAAAACGCTGTTTCCGTATAAACGAAAGGCACATCCGAATTTTTTTTTTGCGGATTCACCTGCTAGCGTTTCCGTCTAAACGGGGTCCGAGTTGTCACCAGACTGGATTTACCAAAATACACACGACACACAGTAGAAGCAAGCAGATGTTTTAATGTTGTTTAGGAGGAAATGAGGGGTCCACGGGCCACCCAGATGGTTATCGCGTGCGGACCAAAACTTAAAAGAATAAAGTGGTGTACTCCTGAATTTATTTTATCTTATCCTTCACTTCCGCAATCAGATCAGTCAGCCTTTGCGCATGTTCAATGATTCTTTCCCACCTTCCCACACAGACAGAATGTCGGGAATGGCTAGAAGAATAGTTGATGGAATTCTTAACAACGAAATATTAACATCAATAGATGCAGCACTATCGTCATCAGTATCAACTAAGGGTGTGTTCACATCTGAAAGTCCAGGGATAGTCCGGACTTTCCGTGGATAGTCCGGACTTTCTGGTGGACCAAATGTGAAAATGATACATTGTTTGATTTGGTCTGCGTTCACACTACCCTGTTTGGTGCGGATCTAATTTGTAAACAAAGGACATGCTGTCGCCAAGTCGTTCATCTATTGGACTAGCACTCACAAACATAACAGTTGCCGACAGCGTCTCTTGTGATAAAGCAGAGAGATACTGTCATTACGAGCGTGGCGCAAGTCGACTAGAGATATAGAGAGAGAGAACGAGGACGAGAGAGACTGTCCGCGCGCGGCGCCAGTCTAGAGAGACAGAGAGAGGAAGAGAGAGAGAGGCAGAGAGAGAGAGAACGAGAGAGACTGTCCGCGCGCGGCGCCAGTCTAGAGAGACAGAGAGAGGAAGAGAGAGAGAGAGAGGACGAGAGAGACTGTCCGCGCGCCTGTCATTCATTTGAGTTGGGTCGCGCGCAAGCTGTCACTTGGCGCTGTCAAGTTGGGTCACGCGACCGCCGCCACTAGGCACCTGTCACTCATTTCAGTAATTTGCTCTAGATTAGATACTATATAAAGTTCGTTTTGCGTTCACACCAACAGCAAACGAACCATGGTCCACTTTGAAACGAACCGAGTCCCAACTTTTCAAGAGGACCATGGTTCGGTTGTTTGGTCCTCATTATAGTTCGGTTTGCGTTCATACCTGTACAAACCAAGCGGACTATCGATCTAAAGGGACCATGGTCCACTTAAAGGGACCATGGTCCACTTAAAGTGGACCAAACAGGGTAGGTGTGAACGCGCCCTAACATTACAACTACAAGAACAGTAGATGAGGAAGTTGGCCACATGTTTCATCATCAAATGGCAGCATCCGCAGCAGATAATCAAAACCAAAGACCAGCAGCAGATAATCAGAACCAAAGTCAACAACCAGCATTTCGATTTGCTCGAAATTTCGATCAAGAGGCCGGCCTCAACAGGAGTTGTGAACTCAAAACGAATGTGAGAAATGTTTTGAATTGTTATTCAGTATTGATCGCATGAGGAAATTAGGCGGGAACTGTAGCTAGTACCCTGATTATTGCTAGCTTAAAAAATCGAATCCGACATTTTGGCAGTCTAGACATTGTCCATTAGATGGCAGTCTAGCTTTATTTATAAATTTTTATGAATTTGAATACAAAAACATACAGACTCTTACACAATTTCACACTTCATATAGCTACAATTAATGTATTAACACTTTGATCGCCATGGCGTCTTGCACAGTCTCTGGAGCGTAACAGTAAGAAGCATTTTGTATAAAAGTACTCTGTACTTCTGTATGACAACTATTAAAGAAACTTGAACTTGAAACTTGATGGTTAAATTCATAATTTACCATCCCTCGCCATCTCTATTTGTCTATGGAGAAGTTCCCCTTCTTTGCAGGGCTATAACTTTTTAAATTGTATTGCTAAATTGACATTATTATGGCCCATTCAATGTCCTATATCTATTGTTCAGGGTGTAGCAACGTTATACTTTTTCATTCACATATTCATACTAAAATACAGTCTAAAGTATAAGTATGTTTTTATCGTTTTCTGCAGCTTTCTCCAGAACTTGATTTATAGCCCCAAATGCATTATATTGATGATGAAATAGTTTGATAGCAATCGGTGCCAGATAAAAAATTTCAACTGGAGGTACTTCTAGAAGTTACTACGTATCATCTGATGTTGACCGGATGGGCGGGGGGTCGTTTATAATTCCGTGGCCAACGTTAGATGATTCATGTAGTGTGGGTGATATGGTCATCAGAGCAGTTAGTAAAGAACACGTTGGAAAATAACGCTGGATCTTACCGTATCTTCCTCGTGCCGTTGAGATCAGCTTGGAGTAGACAGTTTTCTATTATGGGATGTTGATCTAGATGAACCATTTCCAGGTTGTATAATACTATATACGTCCAAATAACGTTGTTTATTGAGTTAGGGCGAGCGATTGATTATCCAGTGTGTCGAGATGGAGTCCGGCTAACGATCGCGAGTGCCCGGACGAAATATGGGTGAGCACTTCCTGTTTGGCGATCTGCCGATCGGCCACCAGATGGCGCTCTTGAACCGTTAGACAGTTGAGTGGAGCTCAGCAGTATATCTCAGGTCCCCGGAGGAGAAATATGATTTCGATCACAGATTTTTGAAATATTGATATCAAATACGTGTTACGGCGTCTTCGGCAGAATGAGCATGGCGGGCAATGACGAGTTTCGGCGTTTCCGGCGATTAAAGTGTTAATAAATTAATAAATAAATGTTTTAATTAATACTCACTTGAAATAATGAAACTGCTGAGTTTTTAGAGGGATGTTTATGTTGGAGAGTTGTATTGCTTCTAATATTTTTTTTTATCCACTTTTTCTCCCATTTTCTATATTTCTCCCATCCCAATTTTCGTATCATCCAATTCAACCCTCCCCTGTCTCGAACGCTGTTTCTTGCCTCCCACAAGCCGGCTGCAATGTTGACTAAGTCATACATAGCACGAGTCCCCTCCGATACTCGAGGTAACAGCAGTCGCATCTTTTCACCTGCGCGGCGCGATCTTTCAGCGTCAGGGGTCTGCGCTTTGGAGGGGCGCCGCCCCCATCGCTTCCTGATTCTACTGCGCAGGCGCACCAACCGACCTGTAGGAGTCGCTGTCCACAACGCCCGATCCACACCCATCAGTTTCCCACCACCTAATACTGCCAATGTGTATTAGTACGGACGACCAGCTAAACTGAAAGCAATGTGGAGCGCTGGGCTCGAACAGGCGAACCCAGCGTCTCCAGTATTCATGGTGAGCGCCTTGCCCACTGCACCACGTAGCCGCACTTATTGCTTCTAATATTAAGATAATAGAGCATATCTATTAGCATGTCATAGTGGTAAACACATACAAGGAATATACACGTAATGTAATAATAATTTAAACCTTAAACATTTAAACCTTCATACAGTATACTAACATTACCATTTGTAGACCATAATATGAACTTGTACACATGAGTACATCAAATGATGGTTTATCTTGTGTCTCAGATTGGTTCCAGACTAATAAGCTATCGTTAAAAAATGTAGAAAAATCGAATTTTATTGTATTTTGTAATAAAGGTAAAAGTTATTCGAAAAAGGAGGCAAAGCTATTAATCAGTAACACCGAAATCAAACAAGTAACTTCAACAAAGGTCAATTGGAAAAAACACATTGATCATGTTTGTAAAAAAGCAATGAAGTCAGTAGGTATAATTAGGAAGGTGTGTTCATTGATAAATAGAAGTTGTTTTTTAATCCTGTATTATAGTCTTATCTTTCCTTACATATCGTATTGTAACATAATTTGTGTTACAAAGGGTCAGATTAAACCGAATATATATATTTATTGCTTGATATCCCTTGTATAATATTTGTATATCGTTTGATATCCCTTGTATATTATTTGTATATATACACGGAATATCCCTTTACCTGTGTACGAACCAGAGTAATATTCGCTCTCCTATTGGACAGCGACCCCTAGGCGCCAACGGCCAAGCCCCCAACGGCAAGTTCAAAGGCAACTCCGGGCATTAGTCTATTTGCCATCCCATAGAGCCCCATTGTGAACCCGGAAATTTCGGAACCACCAAAGTTTTATGATGGATATGGATAGTACGGATCCCCAGCACTCAGAAACTGCCGGATGCTAAGTTGTAAATGTTGGGCAACTTTTTTTATTTGCATAATTAGCATAAATTTCCATAATCGCCTAAATGCACAAATCTCAGAAACTACTTGATCAATTTCAACAATGTTGGAGTTGTTTTGGGGGTTATTCAGGATGCTGAATCCATTTATGATACTTAAAAGTTTCAAAATTGCAATATTTACTGGAATTTACCAAATTTCTACTCATTTTGGTGCCATTTTTAATGAATTTTCTGTTTATAAATGTTTCAGAAGATGCAGAATTTATAGATCATTTTCATGGAATGTTCAATTGTAAACAGAATGATAATAATAATAACTTTAATTTGTAGAGCGCCTAATGGGGTACTCGGTGCTTATGCTTGGTTACTGGGGTAACTGCTGCAGCTCTGCCATGAGTCCACGTGGCAGCGGAGCAGTTTGCTGCCACAACTAGAAACTATTCTATTGGATTTTTGTACGTGACTGTTACCTTATCAAATGTCCTCAGAACCCCAGTTCCTAGCCTTGACTGAGACGTCAGTGCGCTAATCGTTAATGCAAAACTTCCAAGTGAGTAGTGATTTGCACCGTGATCTCATTCCTACTGTGGCAACGAGCAGCTGCAGCAAATACAGACCCCTGGTTTTCAAGGATTGTTGTTTCAATGCAAGTAAGTTGAGAAAATAGAAACAGATACACAAACTGTGGTTTTACTATCCAATAACAAACACTGAATATAATATGATCACAAGCTGTCAGATGGCTAACGTTAACCCTAAGAGCTAGCTTAAGCTACAGTAAGCTAGCTCTACAGTAAGCTACAGTAAGCTAGCTCTTAGGGTTAACGTTAGCCACCTGACGATAACTAATGTTAATGCATAGCTAGTTAGCTATGTTAGCAATGTATGTCATGTAGGGGTGTAACGATTCGACCTCACAACGATTAGATTCGATTACGATTCTTCAGGCAACGATTCAATGCATCATGAAATCTCTTCATTTGACCACGATTCGATTCGATTAATTTTCTATCAGTTAATTCCCCCAAAAAATTTTAATACACAAATGTGGCTGGGGGAACTGATTCACTCAGCATGAATGGACTATAGGTCAACAAAAACAATACACACAAAAAATAAGTTTTTTTAAATATATATATATTTTTTTGATTATAATCGATTCTAACATTTTCAAATCGATGCAGTTGAATCGTCACATTAGAATCGATGCATTTCGATGCATCAATGAATCATTATACCCCTAATGACATGAATGTGTGATTATTACCTAGCCTCGCGTCACCAGGCTCTATCCCCTGTCACACAGAGAAGCATCAAGTTTGATTCTAAATATTGTATAGAGTATTCATATGGTACTTTTGCTCTCCTTAATGTAGAATTATGTGATAGAAGATCTGAGGCAGAGAAAGAGACCCAAAAGGTAATGCAAATACCAGTCAAGATCATGTAGGATACCAATAACATGGGACATACATGTTTTCATTGGAATAGTGAACAGCCCGTCCGAAATGTACATTCTGGCAATGTATCCATATTGCTCTGTAATGTAGAGTGTGTGGTAGTGCAGAGACGGAGGATACAAATAGTGCATTCTTCTTTTGTTAATTTCAGATTGACATGTCAAGGAAGAAATGCCTATTCGAGCCCTGTGACGGCAAGGACAATGACTTCAAGACAGCTGGACCAAAAGGCATTACAGAAGAGTGAAGAGCTTGACGATTCAGCTACAACTGAGACTTTATCGAACATCATTGCTACCCATGGTGTGTCAGCCTCTGTAGTTTGTCACAAATCATGTTATAGCTCATATACCTCTAAGTCTAGAAAGGCAACCAAAGGCAAGCTCAGCTCATCTGATGGTCAGCTAGGGAAACGTATGTCTCGTTCTCATGCCTTTGACTTTTCTAAACAATGTCTGTTTTGTGGTATCATTTGCAAACCCAAAGACACCAAACACCCTGATAGATGGAAGCCAGTGAAACAATGCCGGACTGTTGAGAGACCAGGAATGCCATCCTTCAAAAACATCATCTTGTCTAAATGTGATGAGCGCCAGGATCAATGGGCTGAGGAAGTGGCTCTATGGGTAAATGCCGTCCTGGACCTGCATGCAACTGATGCCCAGTATCACACCAAGTACTACGATGACTTCAAGAGAGTTTCCTCAAGTGCAAGTTCCCAGTGCAGACCGTTTGATAGCTATTTAGCTGCTGTCATTGACCACATGAATGCAGACAAGTCATCAACCTGGACAGTGTCAGAGTTACATGATATATATATGTAGCCAACTCCGGGCACCTCTGCAGTAAGCAGATGCTATCTAACTTGTGTGACTTTTATGGTGATGCTGTAGCTGTCATGAGGGTGGAAGGGTGCCAGACTATTGTTGGTTTTAGACATTCCATGAGTAAGTCACTCAAACTGGTAAAACGAGATAAAACCACTGCTGCTGATGAATTTATCACCAAGCTTGTGAAGAGAGTGCAAGCTGAGGTGCAGAATATTTCCTTGCACCGTGAATATGACCGTGGCAGCTTCCAGCATGACAAGATCATACAAGCCACAAGTCCATCCTTTTTGAAGTTTGTCTCCTGTCTGGTATCAAAGGAAGGAAAAGTGACCAAACCATCACTTACACTCGCTCAGTGCATTCAGCAGCACATCGGTGGGAGCTGGAATCAGACAACCCTGGGGCTTGCCGTAAGACTCCACCATAAATATGGTAGCGCAGAGCTGGTCAATAATCTTAACGAGCATGGCATTGTCACCACCTATGATGAAGTCATACGGTTCTGGAAGTCAGCTGCCAAATATGCTTCAGAGTACCCAGATAAGTATCTGCGCACAGTTGGCTTGGAGAGGCAGATTGGCCCCATCCATAGTTGGGGTGACAATTTTGACCTTGTGGTCTTCACACTGAACGGTTGCCGCACGACTCATGCCATGGCCACTCAGTTTGTGCAGAATCCTGCAGGTATTCTGTTCCCTGGAGGAGCCACTCCTGGTGGTGGGGTCATGTCACTAAAACTACCTCGTCTGACAAAGCTTGACGCTGGGAAACTCTGTCTGGCTCACAAGAGCAGTTTTGTGATCGAACATTACACAGGCCCCAAGAAGATGACACCACCACCTCTGAAAGAAGTCCCAAGAACTGATGCTATCCAAGATGCCATCACACAGAGTGTGTCAAGAGCACAGAAGAAGGATGTTGCTTGGTTCTCGCAGCTCCAATCTTCCCCTCTTCCCCTGGACTGGTCAGCATACAATGCTGTGCAAGATCGCAGTGATGATAACAGAGCTCCAAAACTGAAGACCATAAGTGATGACATTAAAGTAAATTCAGAGGAAGATGAAGACAGTGGGGAGGAGTTTGATGATTAGGAGTTTGATGATGTGGATTCAGAGTTCTGAACACGGTAGCCACTTTCTGAGTGAGAAGTAATTATCTACTACTATGCAGTAGGAGGAAGCACATATTGTTATGTTGTGGCCTATATGCTTGAGTAATGTAAATATCTTTCTTTTCTTATTTCTGTTTTATTAAGCTATGTTATCGTACACAGTTTGACCAGTTTGTGTTTTTCCTTGCTGTAACGTTACAGGTAGTAAATAAAAGAGCGGATGCCCTTCACATCTGAGTCTTTGTCTTGACAACGCAATCTTTATACACCTGCCTATCTACTGTACTATGACAATATGACATTACCATATGAACTATTTGGGGTCAGTAGATATATTGTGAATACATAATGTCTGTGCTGTCCAAATGTAATCATTTCAGTGTCCTCTAAAACTTTCTAATTGACTGAAAATGCACAAATATTGCACCAAAATTTGTAGAAATTTGGTAAATTCCAGTAAATATTGCAATTTCAAAACTCTTGAGTATCATCAATGGATTCAGCATCCCGAATAACCCCCAAAACCACTCCAACATTGTTGAAATTGATCAAGTACTTTCCGAGATTTGTCCATTTAGGCGATTAAACAAATGTATGCTAATTATGCAAATAAAAAAAATTGCCCAACATGTTAAACTTAGCATCCGGCAGTTTCTAAGTGCTGGTGACCCATACTATCCATATCTATCATAAAAGTTTGGTGGTTCCAAAATTTCCGGGTTCATTGTGTTGGCAAATAGACTACATGTCTCAACATGTCCAGAGTCTGCGCAGTAATACGAGACAGAACTGAGGTTGGCACTAGATAATTCACCTTACGTATAAATACGGCGCAGGTGTACACAGCAGCACTTGTCTTACCAAAACCTTGAAGCCTTCACCACGAGACAACGTGCAGTGAAGTTAGCAACCTTGCATCTAAATAGAGCATTGAGAACCGCGTGCGAATAGATTGCTAAAGTGTCAGAGTTTAACGCAGTAACGTCGAGTTCGACTTATTCTAATGTGAAGTAATAGTCGATCATTTATAGTGTATCGTGCGGCTACAGTTCTTCAGTGACCAGCATTACCACCGGTTCGTCGTGTATATAGCTAGTGCACTTATCCAGGCTGGGCGGCCTAAACTCGTGCCCCCACCCGAGGAGTCCTAGACGAGAACACCGGAGACCCTACACCGGCGACTGCAGAACCATTTCTGGTTGGATTATATTGCTTTGGGACCGTGACCGCTGGAGCAGAGAACCGTCGATCCCACTGTCGTTTGGGATCTACCCCCGTGAGGATCATCACTCGAGCCCGCCTCTAGGAAGAGGCTGGCTAGCTGTCTTCCATGCTGTCAAGCATACTGGATTATAGCTGTTGCTTTGTCTGCTGCTCAAGGGAGTACATGCACCGGCTCCTGTATCTGGAGTCTTGTTATTCCTCGTTGACCCAGACTTTGTACCCGAACACTCCTCTAACCCCTGCCAGCCTTACACCCGGAGGGAACCCCCCAGTGTCTCCAGCTGGTACTAGTGTGCCCTATGTAATTGCTATACCACAGGTGGCGTCAGTTTAGACCCATCCTAGTATTCATACTATTCTCATTGACTTACGCTCTTGACTGACTTTACGCATGTTCTTCGCCATACAAGCGCGAGCCTAATTCTCAATCTGTAACCTAACGTTGCTTAATAATAATAAATACCCTCCAAATAGTACTTTATGTGTCAATGCCGTATTCTTGTGTGGGTGTTCATCATATATATTCATGTACTGTATGGCCAGTAATTAAAGTACATAACTAGTAGTGGTTTAATATATCATACTCTTTAATACAGTCAGGGAATTGTACCCCTCAGTTACAATTTGGGCTAGCACTCATCCATCTCATCTTCAAAAAGTTATTTTACTTCAAAAAAGATTTGTTAGACTGGCAACCCTCTCGGATCGATTTGAACCATCTGCTCCTCTTTTCAAGAAATTAAACATTCTGACTGTGTCTGAGGTTAATTCTTTACAGATATGTATATTTGTGTACAAATGCATTCATGATCACAATCTACCAAATGGTTTTAATAGTTTTTTTTCTTTTAATTCAGATGTTCATTATGCTACACGTCAGTCCAGGGACCTGCATATACCTTATTGTGGTACTTACTTAGGCAGTTCTCAGTGAGGTATAGAGGGTCCAATCTTTGGAATGCAGCTGATCCTATGCTGAGGAAATCTCCATCTCTGCTTATTTTTAAAGCAAACTACAAAAAAATTCTCATCCAAAAGTAGTAGATAGATAACAGGTCATACATGTAGGTATGTATTTGGTTATGTGGGTGGGTAGGTTTGTAGGCAGGTGGGTGGGTTGTTATATATTATTATGTACACAGTATATGCATGTATGTACCGTGTGTATGTATGTTTGTATTAACACAAATCTTTTAATGTATTCTGGTATTTTATAATATGCATATTTTTGTATGTTTGATTTTATAAAACAGGGGACGTTCTTGATAAGCCTCTAGGCTTCTAACTTATCCTTCACAATCGTTATAACTTATTATGTATTGTTTTTACCTCTGTTTAACTGTGTTAATAAACAAACAAACTTTGTTCACTTCAAGTAAAGTGATACTTGACTGACTAAGTTTTGACTACATTCAAGTTTATATTATTTTTCATAAAATATTAAGTTGGTATATGAAGGCTTAAATGTACAGTATAGTTGCTATAAAATACTATGTACGTTACAGTAGCCTACACCAACTTGTATTTTCCAACTGTGTGTCCGTCACCAGAAAACGTGCCAAAGGAGGTGGTAGTGGTGGTGGTCCTCCGTTTTAAGAGAAGTGTGCCTGCTGTCTTCCCCAGAAGAAAGTGTTGTACCCAGGGGAAAGCTGAGGTTGCAGCTTAACACTTTCTTCGCCAGGCTTATGTACTTAAGCATTACATCACGCGCAGGAGTGGTTTGTGAACAATAAACCATGCCTAGGGGTGGTCGTTGGGCCCGAGGCGCAGCCGAGGGTCGTTAGACCCCCCTAGGCATGGTTTATTGTTCACAAATCACGACTGCAAGTGGTGTAAAGCTTTTATACAACTGCCACATTCATCCAACCTTATTGCTATACAATAAACACACATTAATCGAAGATTTATTGAAAAAACCATCCGCCAGAAAAAGCAGTTCCCACAACTACAAAAAAGACAATTTGCCTCCATGTGGAAGCAGCTCGGAAGTGCATCCAACCAACTAACACATCCAACTGTGTATTATTGGAATGATTGAGAGAAGTTGCCTCAGGTGGAAGCAGCTCGGAAGTGCATCTAACCAACTAACACATCCAACTGTGTATTATTGGAATGATTGATTGAACATTTTATTACCAGATGCAGAATGGGTACAATACAGTACGGCTCAATACACACAATTGTTAAGGGGATGCAGACCTACTTTCTATAGAACTTCATTCTTAGATGCTTCTATAGAAAGTAGGTAAAACAAATTAAAACGTTTTCTTCGCCCTATTTTTTTATTTATTTTTTTAGCCTAAACTTAACTAGTTGGAAACCAGGCGTACAGTAATAAAATTTGCAATCAACCAATCAATCAATTCAATAGACCATGCTCACTTAAAACAGCGCAGCACTCAGCTGCTCCTCTCTCAGTCTGACTTTCCCCCGCTGTTGCAGACAGGAGTGTGTGTGTGTGAATGTGTACGTGTGTGTGTGTGGGGGTGTGTGTGGGGGTGGGTGGAGACTAGAGCCAGCGCTGCAGTCAGAGGGAAGGAAAAAGAAATTGAAAAAGAAATTGAAAATGAATCAATCAATCCGCAATTTTTCTTTTGTTACACAATGATTCATGACCCATAGATTACACAATCCAACATTGTGTAAGAGACTAAGACATTCGCCGTGACAGAATCGCTTGATATTTAGTCGTTTAGTCGTTATCAACATATCCATTTGTTAAAGATTATTGTCCGCCATCTTGTGATCCGGCGGAGTGATGTGATGTGATTCGGTCCTGGGCCAGCAGCGTGGAATGTTCCCAATACATACGTGTAAATGGACTGTTTCAGCCAATCAGAATCGAGAAATTTGCATGCCGTTGTATAAATCATTATACCCCTCTCTGCCAGCTCTATTTGTCTATGGAGAAGTTCCCCTTCTTTGCAGGGCTATAACTTTTTAAATTGTATTGCTAAATTGACATTACTATGGCCCATTCAACGTCAATTATCTATCGTTCAGGACGTAGGAACGTTATACTTTTTCATTCACATATTCATACTAAAATACGGTCTAAAGTATAAGTATGTTTTTATCGTTTTCTGCAGCTTTCTCCAGAACGTGATTTATAGCCCTAAATGCATTATATTGATGATCAAATACAGTTTGATAGCGATCTGCACGAGATAAAAAATTTCAAATGGACATGCTTCTAGAAGTTACTACTTATCATCTGATGTTGACCGGATGGGGGGGGGGGGGGTCGTTTATAATTCCGTGGCCAACGTTAGATGATTCATCTAGTGTAGGTGATGATCATCACACCGGTTCCTGACAGGGAGCGAGCGAACTAGAGACGAAATCACGCGCGACACTGTCCTGATATGAGGCGGCGCGTGTCCGAGTGTGTCTGTGTTACCTGGAAGCACACGTGGGGGGGGCCTGCGATTCTTGACCAATAAAAAGTGTTTAGGGGCGGGACTCGGCCGCGTAATCGCTCAACTAGAGACACAGCGAGCGAATATCTGAGGGGTGGACGACATCGCTGCTCAGTTCGCTGACGCTCGCGGCAGGTCAGGATAGTCTGATTGAAACGAATACATTTTAATCATTTTCGCAATCACGCTCGCTCGCGTCGCTCCCTGTCAGGAAGGGGTGTTAGAGCAGTTAGTATCGAACACGTTAAAAAAAAACGCTGAAACTCACCGTAGCTTCCTCGTAGCGTTGGGCGATGAGCGTGGAGCAGAAATGAGCATCAGCTTCCGTTTCCGGTTTTCGGTTTGGGCGATCCGCCGATCGGCCACCAGATGGCGCTCTTGAACCATTGGAGAGTTGAGAGGGGATCAACAGTAGATCTCAAGTCTCCGGGGGAGAAATATGATTGCGATCACATATTTTTGAAATATTGATCTCAATGACGTGTTACAGCGTCATTGGCAGAATTAGCATGGCGGGGAATGACGAGTTTAGGCGTCTCTGGCAGAGAAAGTGTTAAGTTTGTTTATCAAGTTGTAATCTGCCTCTATTTTAATGCTATATTCTCTTTAAAAATAAAATGTTCATGTCTACTGTACATAATTATGCACAATGTTATATGTAGTAATTTTCCATTATTTGAATACCACAATATTTGTTTGTGTGTAATCTACTTTACAGCTGTTCGAGAGGACCTATATTTCTTTGCCGGACGAGCCATTGCTGTGAGTATGGTCCATGGTGGACCATCACCTGGCTTTGTGTCCAACACCATGTACGACTGCTTGGTGAAAGATCCAGCTAATACTTCACCAACAATCGAGGATGTGAGTGACCTGGACCTGCGGCAAAAGATCAAACAAGTAAGCTATAGAAGTCATTATAAAACATGCTTGAAAATGCAAAAGTGTATTTGCTAATGATTATTGTAACTCGTGAAAATTAGGAGCACATTTAACACATTCTGTGCCACGCAGTTTGCCCATCATATACCACTCTCTGCCAGTGCTGTAAGCCTATGGAGTCGCTCACCTTCTTTGCAGGGCTATAACTTTTTTAATATTATAGCTATATCGACATTACTATGGCCCATTCAACATCGGGTATCTATCGTTCCGGATGTGGGAACGTTATATTTTTCCATTCATACATTGTCGTGTTAGTACCGTCGTGAATATAAGTATGTTTTTGGAGTGTATAGCAGTAATTCATGGAACGCGAGTTATAGGCCCCGACGCATATTACACATAATCGATTGGCGTTTTGTTCCTATACACGCAAAAAAATTCAAATGCATATGCTCGGTATACATTATGCTCCATCATGCGTGAAGGAAATGGGGGGGGGGGGGTCGTTTATGATTCCTTGATTGTCAGTAATGGCTTTCCTTAGTAAGACATCATACGTTGAGCAGATGGATTGCAATGAAATAAATGGACAATCAAGCTGGAATTAACGTTATATTCCTCTTACCTGTGGCCGATGCGTCTGGTGAAAAAAAATTCCAATTATTTGATGTCGATCTGTACATCCATTTTCCGTTTGTATGACGCAATAAACGGCGAAAGCATATTGATTCTTGTGTCTCGAAAGCGATCAAATGCACTCAAGTGTTTGTCTTGATCAACATAACAAGATATCTCTGCCGGAGGATTTCCCCCGATGCACAGAGCGCCACATCCGGTTTAGAGTGGAGTGCAACTCACCCGAAATCCACCAGGCGGCAGTATTGAGGCGTTGAAATATCAGACAGGGTCCAGCTGGCTCCTGGAGCCTTCCTGGATGAATTATGAATGCCAATAGCGAATAAAGGAAATAACTATCATAAAAACTAGTAAACCCGTCGTTGGCGTTATTAGATTGGCGGGCAATAACGAGTAAACTCGTTTTTGGCGCAGGATGTGTTAAGCTTGTGGTGCTTTCGCTGTTTTGTCTTTCATAACAATGCATTAACAAGATTGGGTCATTTGCCCAAAATTCAGTGGCATCAGCATCAGGCTTTGAAACAGATATTGCTTTTGTCTCTTTTGTCCAGATTTCTAATGCTGAGACCATTGAAGATCTTGAAACTGCAACTACTGCTCTGAGCGACTACCTTGCCATGGCAGGCTGCCTGCGCCCCATGAGAAAGGTTGAAGACAAACACGTCCTGATTAAGGACATCCTGACATTCCAGGTCATCAATAGAGTCTATGGACCATTTGAACGGTACGTTCAGTTCACCTCTTAAACTTTCCTAATATCGTACAGTGTACGATTTCTGCTTTGCACTATATAGTATATTAGTATATTGCATAGTATATTGTATGGTAACTCAGTTACTTCTATTCTGCATTGAACATTGTACATAATGTACATACTGAACACTTGT
The DNA here is from genome assembly GCF_963971535.1 of Notolepis coatsorum. Taxonomy (NCBI): domain Eukaryota; kingdom Metazoa; phylum Chordata; class Actinopteri; order Aulopiformes; family Paralepididae; genus Notolepis; species Notolepis coatsorum. The sequence goes on from NC_140166.1 coordinate 114,268,348, forward strand.
GTCTACGTACGTGACTTCTATTTTTTACATTCTATTTTTACATGCTATACTTATTTTATTTCACTTTTTTGTCTAGCACAGTCTCTGGAGCGTAACAGAAAGAAGCATTTTGTATAAAAGTATTCTGTACTTCTGTATGACAACTATTAAAGAAACTTGAAACTTGAATTTGATTTCTAAGTACTTCTTAACATGCTATTCAGATTCACGGATGGCCTGAAGACACTGGGCGTCTTGGGAAAGATCAGGGAGTACCCAGAGGTATTCAGGCCCCTGATGTGCCACAGGCCTGCAACCCTAACTGCGGACATTATGGACGACCTGTTCCGCATAAGGTTGTCAACTACGGGGAGCAACAGGCATACAGGAGAAAACCGGGTGGTGGCGTTTTGGAGGGACTACCTCCAGGACACAGATAGTCCAGTCATTATAGGCCAGAATTAGGCTAAACCTAGGACAAATTGCAACATTAGCAAACTCAACTGATTTTGTATCCTCAATATGTCTTTAGTGAGAGAAAAAAAGTCCCAAGGAATCCCATCATGGGAAATGTGTTTTTTTTTCAATGTACTTGATTGCTGGCAGGATCACTGACGACACTGTCTTTCAGAGATTGTGACGCGTTCAAATTTTGAAGTAGCTCAAAAGTAAAGATACCATTTGATTCTAGACAACCTCGGGTTTCCAATGAAACCAACCATGTCATGTTACCTAATTGGAAAGGGGGCTAATTACCTAATTATTCAAAGTTAAGACGATTTTTTGGGGAGGGAAATATGGCCATCACCATTTTTCAAATGGTCCCTTGGCCTTCTACCTCAATATATGTTAATGGCAATGGGTTACATGGGTACCTACAAGCCTCCCCTATACAGACATACCAAATTTATGTTAAGCCCATGTAGTTTTGTGCAAGAATCATGTAGTGTTTTGCATGCTGTACAAATATGTAATTTCCGCCTATTATAAAAAAAACCATCTCCATGGACCTATCCCCACGGACATAAACCCTTGAGCCCCATCCTCGTGGACTGAGCTCCACAGAGCCTATCTACTAATATTCCAAGAAGAAAAAAATGTCTTTATCAAATGTTTTGATTAGTTCTGGCATGTATGCTAATTGGTGCATATCAAATAAGATAATGTGTGATTTGCATGAGTAAACAGAATAATTCAATGAAGTTGTGATTGACTTTTTTTCTTGTCTTTGTGTGTGTAATCAGCTTGTGAGTTTTTATAGTGATATCTAAAAGTAAAATGTTCACCACTGTGTTATAACAGGCATTTTTCGATATGAATATATATAGGTCGTTTTCAAAACTTTCCCATGATGGGATTCCTTGGGACTTTTTTTCCCTCACTAAGGACATAATGAGGATACAAAATCAGTTGAGGTTGCTACTGTTGCAATTTGTCCTAGGTTTTTTCATATAATGACTGGACTAAGAAGGTAAGTAACACATTAACACTTTCAGTGCCACCAGGTGGCGCCAGAGTTAGCGCTTGAATGCCACCATCCACTTTAATGTTAACGTTAATATCGCCTAATCTATGTTTTAAATTATGGCTGTGTCTAATCTGCCCGTCGCTTATCAAATAATCATTTTCCAGTCAGTGCTGTCAAGGCAGATTGGTTTTTTATCGCTTCATTTCAGTTTGAGAGCATTTTGAAAAGCACCCGTTTTGAGGTAAAAAACAGCCCATTCTGGGCCATTCTGTGATAATCGTCTTTTACTGGAATATTCCAGAACGTTGATATGTCGGCCTATTTATGAATCGTTTTCAAATAAACGCTAGATGATCAATATTATACGTACACGCACGCCCATTCGAGCCGCGCGCTGATAATAGCCGTGTTCATTTCCTCATGGATTTTACAGTGCAACCGATAGAGGACATTTCACAAAACAGCTTATATCTTCATCAAAATGAGTCTGATTATCCTAACACTGATAACATAGATTCCTTACCTGACATCAGATGGTATCCAACTGGTATATTCCAATTCCTGATCACCATTCGAAAAAATCGATAAGTGTATAGATCTAACGTGATACAGTAGAATTCATGATCCGCGGCGCTCAGAGGATCCATAATGAACTGTGGTAACCCCGGCTGCATCAGTGGACTGGAAAATGTGGAGTACAGGATTTTTTCCCCCATCCATTTTCATTGAGTCCATTCCAAAATCCCTTATGTCATCTGGGAGACGATAGGGGGCGCTTTTTTCCCACATCTGATCGCCAGCGGCTCTCGGGTAGACTAGGGTAGGCTCGCGTGATGCAATATGATTTCAGATCGCAAAAAAAATAAAAATTCAGAGAAATCTTGTGAGTGGCTTTCAACGTAATATTAATAATTCCGAGAAAACTTGTGAGTGGCATAGAAAGTGTTAATGTATATATTTTTTTAATAGCGTTAGCGATATATAAAACTGATACTTTTTGCAAGGGTTGACTCCGACTTTGTCATACAAATAAACAAATCTACATACTGTAACTTTTCAGTTCAGTTTTTATTTACATTGTGACAACTGAACACGCTTATGACTTGAACAAGGAACTAAACAAGGGAAACGGTGCTTTAATAATACATAATGCAATTTTACAACAAAAAAAATACAGAAAACTCCTAATTCTGGGTTTTATGAACATAAAATATAGATTTCAAATGTATGTGTCTTGTACTTAATCCACAAGTATTTTGCATCCAGAGGTTCCTCTAGTCTTTGGACTATAGACCAGGGGTGTAAAAAGTACCCAGAAATTATACTTAAGTGAAAGTATGGGTACCGTCTCAAAATCTGACTCAAGTAAAAGCCAAAGTATCTGGCTAAAAACACACTTGGGTAAAAGTAAAAAAGTCCTACTTTTAAATGTACTTAAGTACTAAAAAGTAAAAGTATTTTTTTTTAAAGGGATAGACCAGGGGTCTCAAACTCATTCCATCATGGGCCAAGTTTTCATTTTAACTATACATTGCACCAGGTGAGTTAGGCTACGTTTAGACGAGCGTTTTGGGATGGAAGTCTGAACAGAAACCGCAAAAGTCGTCTTGCGGTTTCACTTTTAATTTTGCGTTTAGACAAGCGTTTTGGGGTGGAATTCTCCGTGCAGACGAGGCTGTAACAACTCGAGACAACGGAGCCCCGCTGTCACACGATTGCCGCATATGTCACATGACGTGCTGTGAAGACCCGCCCTACTCTGCCTCTGATTCGCAGAGTGTGGGTGGGGAATGTGATTGGACCAAAGCAGAGTCACTCACAGACAGTGGGTCCAGTCATAATAGTTGTGATAGCCGCGGGACAGATTATTGTGTATTTAAAAGTACTGCCAATGTAGCCTTCAGGTGATCGCCATTAGAGTTGTTCCGATACCGATACTAGTATCGGAAATGCCGCCGATACTGCCTAAAATGCTAGTATCGGTATCGGCGAGTACACGTAAATTCTAGCCTCCGATCCCATGATGTAATTTATCTCCTGCCGAGTCCTGCGGAGAGTGAGGATTATAAAATGAACATGTTTTAAAGTGTGATGCTGTGTCATTTTAACAGCAGATACACTTTCTTAAATTCCATTGTCCCCGACAGTGCGGTGTGACGGGGAGCTCGGACGGGAATCGGGATGTGTTTGGCTGGTGTTATGATAGCATTAGCTGGAAAGATAGCTAGTTGGAACAACATCCGCTTTTAACGTTACATCAAATCAGATGATCGCCTGTCCTTTCTCCAGGACCTAACACTGTCCGTGACCGTCTATCAACAATAATGCACCCACGGTGAATTGTATTTAAGTTAAGTAGCTACGGACTAGCGTTAGCTGACTATTACTAACGTTATCTTAATGTCGATGCGGGAAGGCGAGCTAGGTCAGTTAGCTTAGCTTGATAACGTTACCGTGTCTAAAGTTGGTGCTATTCACATAATCCAGCAATAATGGCTGCAGACCTGCAAGCAAAGTACAGCAAGTGCCAAAGGATAAGAGTCTGAGGCGGAGTTTCAAAAGAGAATGTTGAATATTTATTTTGCATCAAAAATCACAACATGAACGTCTGCCACTAGCTTACAGACTGAATAGGGTATATCTGCAGAGCCACTGAGTAGCGAGTGCAACACCGTTTAATGTCCGTGTGGATCATTGGAGTAGGGTATATCTGCAGTGCTGCAGCCCATACTCATTGATTAATGATACTAATACAAATCTATACAATCACCTGTTGTTGAATAAATACCATACGTTCTAGTTATTACTAAAAAACAGTATAACAGTATCTGAAAAAAATATATATAAAAAAAAAGGTATAATTTATATAATTTTTTTTTTAATTTTTTTTTTATGCACTGGTATCGGATAAATATCGGTATCGGCCGATACCCAAAGCTTAGGTATCGGAATCGGATCGGAAAGGGAAAAATGGTATCGGAACATCTCTAATCGCCATGGATAGAATCAGACATGCTTTGTTTACGCTTCTAGGCTACTGGCGCATGCCTGTGATGTAAGCAGTAGGCGCGACGAGAGCCTTGACGACCCTTTCATCATCGTTTTATGCGGTTTGACAGTTTAGACGAGAGCGCAAAGGTTTACCGTTTCTAGGAATTCCACCCTGGAAGGTGGTCTCACTTTTTTACGGTTTCACCCCGTAAAAACGCCGTTTCCGTATAAACGAAAGGCACATCTGATTTTTTTTTTTGTGCGGATTCACCTGCTAGCGTTTCCGTCTAAACGGGGCCTTAGTTGAAGAGGTGAGCCAATTAGTAAAGTCATCAGCTGGTGTTTAGGCAAGGCTGGAATGAAACCAAGCATACTCTGCCCACAATGAATGTGTTCTGCGATAGACAATGGAGGTAAACTAACATGGATGGCATTCACATCACAGCATACTGGATTATCCTGAATAATATCACAATATTAAAGACAGCATACTGGATTATCCTGAATAATATCACAATATTAAAGGCAGAATACTGGATTATCCTGAATAATATCACAATATTAAAGGCAGAATACTGGAGTACCCTGAATAATATCACAATATTAACCCTTTATCTGCCAGGGATTATTCTGATCTTAATCCCCTATTTGCCAGCGCTGTAAATCTATGGGGATGTTCCCCTTCTTTGCAGGGCTATAACTTTTTAAATTGTATTGCTAAATTGACATTACTATGGCCCATTCAACGTCAAGTATCTATCATTTAGGATGTAGCAACGTTCTACTTTTTCATTCACATATTCATACTAAAATACGGTCTAAAGTATAAATATGTTTTTATCGTTTTCTGCAGCATTCTGCAGAACGTGATTTATAGCCCTAAATACATATTACATCATCAAATGTAGTTTCATACCGATTGACGTCATATTAAAACTTTCAATTGCGCAAGGTCCTAAGCGTCATGCCTCATCATCTGCTGGTGACTGGAGGGGGGGGGGGGGGGGGGGGTTTATAAGTCCGTGGCCGACATTAAATCATTTATGTAGTATGGGCGATATATATATCAGAGCAGATTATATGTTTAAATATAATCAAACACGCTGAAAACTCACCTCAGCTTCCTCGTAGCGTTGGGCGATCAGCGTCGAGCAGAAAGTTCTCTATTATGGAATGTTGATATATGCGATCCATTTCCAGGTTGTATAATAATATATACGTCCAAATCATGTTGTTTATCTAGTTATTTGCAACCAATCGATGTCCAGTGTATCAAGATGGAGTCCCGCTAACGATAGCGAGTGCCCGGACGAAATATGGGCGAGCACCACTTCCGGCACGTCACTTCCTGTTTGGGCGGCCTGTTGCTTCTTCCCAATCCAACAGTGCAAAAATGCTTCCGCATTCGTCACCGCAGTTACCGTAGTGGCGTGCGGTAATGCGCCTTTCATTTTCCTTCACGCAGCGCCCAGCGGCGGCGTGCTCGCTGAGGTGCGTGCGTGCGCCGGCGTGCTCGCGAGGTGCTCGCGCATGCGCATGAGATCCCGCCTTAACAATATATATAAGTCACCGCCCCAAATTCAGTATCCAGAAATAGCTCAATTGGCAAGACCCCATGGCTGTGGATCCTACAGCTAGTTGCTGGTGAGTTCGAATCACGTCAAATATATTTTTTTTAACGTGATTTTTTTTTAACGTGTATTCTTTCGCCGGTTAAGGTTAGGCATGGTTAAGGTTAAGGTTAAGGTTAGGCATTGTTTCGGAGTTGGTTAAGGTTAGAACGGTTAAGTTTAGGCGCTGTTAAGGAGCTGGTTAAGGTTAGAGTTTGTCAAAGAGAATGGCAATATTCTTTCTATGGTTAAGGTTAGGCATGGTTATGGTTAAGGTTAAGGTTAGGCATTGTTTCGGAGTTGGTTAAGGTTAGAACGGTTAAGTTTAGGCGCTGTTAAGGAGCTGGTTAAGGTTAGAGTTTGTGAAAGAGAATGGCAATAGACAGCCTATTTCCGCGCGACAGCTCCCAAAGCGGGCCTGAAAAGAAAGGCGCTTTACCGTAGTGGCGTGCGGTGACGAATGCTTCCGCATTTTTGCACTGTTGGATTGGGAAAAAGCCACACGCGTTTGGGCGATCCGCCGATCGGCCACCAGATGGCGCTTTTGAACCGTTGGAGAGTTGAGAGGAGATCAACAGGGGATCTCAAGACTCCGTGGGTAAAATATGATTGCCATCACAGATTTTTTAAATATTGATCTCAAAGACGCCTTACGGTGTCATTGGCGAATAAAGGGTTAAAGACAGAATACTGGAGTACCCTGAATAATATCACAATATTAACCACAGCATAATGTGGATCTGACTGTCTATTCTTCTGATAGCAGGTGTTTAATCAAAGATCCCCACTTTCTAGTGTTGCACAAGGACCAATCAGCATGGGTATGGGCGGGTTCATTTTCCATTGAGGGGGATTTGATTGGCTGTTTACCTGCGGTCACAGGATTAATAACGTTAATGTTAGTTTGGCCAGATAAACAATTAAAATGTACTAATTTAAATGGTTGGACCTGTGAGATTTGTACTTTGTAGGTCTGCATTTTAAATGTAAGGAGTAAAAAGTAGGACCTTTTAATTAGAAATGTGATGGAGTACAAGTACAAAGTATATAAACCTAATAATACTCAAGTAAAGTACAAATCCCCCGAAACAGTACTTAAGTATTGTAACAAAGTACAATTACTCAAGTACTTTACACCCCTGTGTTGTAGCGTCTACTGTCCTGACGGCTGACTGTGACTATAGACCACTGTGTTGTAGAGCCTGTCCTGACTGTGACTACAGACCAGTGTTGTAGTCTACTGTCCTGACTGTGACTAGTATAGACCACTGTGTTGTAGTGCCTACTGTCCTGACTGTGTCTATAGACCACTGTGTTGTAGCGCCTACTGTCCTGACTGTGACTATAGACCCTACTGTTGTGGTTGTCACGCCAGGCAGGGAGGCTGTGTGCTGGAGATCGCAAATGCGAGTATTGTGGCTAGCTTCTGATTGATGGCGAGCTAGCACCCTTTTCCCATTACTGCCATACTGTAATTTCCTGTGGGATACGTTGCAAAAACACACACCTGGCTTTTAGTTTCCCCCCCGTTTCGTAGAGCCAAGCCCATCTCCATTTATTTCTCAAGCTTTTATCTACCTCTGACACATCGGAGGCTGCCTTCGTTTAGTATGCACGCGGCCATGCTTATAGCATTACTAGCTAAACGGAAATCAAGTTTCCACGCTCATATGGGGGTAGATCAACGTGTGAGAAATAAGTTTTGTTTGGTTTGGATTTTGTCCGCTAAAGTAGGCCTAATGCAGGATTTGTGCACATGTGTTTTCTGACATAGCCTAATGAAGTGAATGCGTTTCTGGATCTACCTGCCTGTTCATTGTCTATGTATGCTGAAGGTCGGTCAGACCAAGTTTAAAAGAATAAAAGTGATTTAATCTATTACTTTTGTCCTGTAACATTTATATGTTTAAAGAGAATGTAGCGTATATCAGCCTATGATTTATGGTAAAGTCGATTCCCGCGGGGGTGTGTCATATAAAAAACATCTCCTGACATCTTTTTCCAGGCAAAGTCATATTCTTATTTTAACCTCTACTGTATATTTTTTATTTAATAGCGTTAGCTAAAAGGAAAAGACAACCCGTATCAGGGTCTGACAGCACTACAATTACATTTTCATATAACAGGCTGATGGCCTCACCGGTAGAGACGTTGCGCTGCCGCTAACCCTTCAATAAGCTTTGTGGTCCGGGCATAAATGTGTCCATAAATCCATTTAGTTAGATCCAACACGGTCTGAATGTATCTTGCGATTATTATACATTTCCGACGACAAACTATTAGCTCAATCCTGTCTCTCGAGTCGCTCCATCCTGCCATTATTGCTCGCCAATGACTCTGCTTGGCACGGCAACGGTAGAATTTCTTTCCCCGTTTACATCATATTTGACGCCTCTGATTGGCTCAATTTAGTTTCAATCTGTATGCATCTACAAATCATATTATACCAGGTAGCCAATTGACGGAAAATCCATCACGACTGCGAATCAAATTGACGGACATCCGTCTCAAGACGGAGCGCTTTAATGCCTGTACAGTCTAATAATCGTAATGATCTTGATCATTGTCACCGTATTCTGGAGGAACATATCAATTTGCTTTCAAGGATGTTGGCCCACCTCAGATCTATTCATGTAAGTTAATGTGAAATTGTGTGTTTTTAAAAAAAAAATTACCACCACCATTAGCCTTTTCATGTCACGCACCACCTAGAGGGCGCTCGCGCACCACAAGGGGTGCGCGCACCACAGTTTGGGAACCACTGTTCTAGTGGATATGTGGAGAGAGGAGAATTCTGGGAAAAGAGGGTTTACAAGGAAACAAGTGGTGGCGGGCTGCTTAAGGCAAAGCCGGATTGATCTATGTCTGGTTAAACGGGAAATACGGAATTACATTAACAATATAGAACAGAAGTTTAATTTTTTGAGTGACCATGCGGCTGTGTGTTTTGATTTAGGAATAGAAATACAAGGGAGAGGTGGGGGTGTGTGGTGTTTAAATACAAGTGTACTGAGTGAGGAGAAATATCAAAAAAAGATATATGGGTATGTGAAAGCTGAAATGGAAAACCCAATGTTTAATGAAAATGTGGTGGGAACAAGTTAAAATTAATGTAAAAAAGATAAGTATAAGATATACAAAGGCCAGAAATTATAAAAACAAAAGAGAAGAATGGGAATTAAAAGGGTTGCTAGCGGAAGAAGAGGAAAAATTAAAAGAAAATCCAGAACACAGTGCAGAGAAGTATACAGAGCTAGAGGCAAAGTGGGCAGAAAATGAAAGAAGAAAGTGCATGGGAGCTGTTAGAGCCAGTATTTTGATTTTCATAAGAAAGCCACTTAATTGTGACGTCTGTAGTCAATGCACTACAAAGGACTACAAATCCCACAGCGCCTTGCGCTAAAGCCGCAATGAAGGCAACCTGTTGAGAGACGCGGTCGGGAAACAGTTTTTAACCGTTTCATACTTTTTCCTACCTTTTCATAACGTACCTTTTCGTATTATACGTACATACAACTTGTACAAATACCCTTTAAGTTATAAAGTTATATAAGCATTACCAAGAAAGAAATTAAGAATACCTAAGTTGTTTGTTATTTACTTTGAGTTTTGCATATTTTCTTTTGAATATTGTAAAGGCCTATTTTCTTTGTTGCATGTGCAAATGTTTGGTACTTTATTTTGAGCAAACACATCGCAACATCTTCGAAACCATCGGAGGCCAAGCAACACTTCGAACTGTGAGTAATCTAAGGAAAGAAACGAGTTAGAACTGTCTGTTTAAAGCGTCTAGTGGCTTGATGGAAAGACTGATTGATTGATTGATTGACAATGGAAGGAAGCCACGACAGGAGCAATAATGAGGAGCAAGGCGAAATATGCCCTTGAAGGAGAAAGGAGCACCTCGTTTTTTCTAGGCCTAGAAAAAAGTAAACAGAGAAGGACATACATAAGAGAGCTAGAAAACGAAAGAGGGGAAAAAGTGAATGACTTAGTTGGAATATTGGATACAGTGGAATCTTTTTATAAAAAATTGTACAAGAGTGAAGGAGTGGATATGGAATGTGTGAACAATGTACTGGAAACTGTGAAAATGAGATTAGATGAAGGGGATCTGATGTGTGATGGTGAAATCACTGAAAAATCAGTGAGGGAAGCGATTCAGGGCTTGCAGACTAACAAAAGTCCAGGCCCCGTTCCCCGTACCTGGATAACTGAGTTAGCCGGATAATTTCCAGCATAGCTTGACTTAAACCAGACCTTTCTGTTCCCCGAAGTCGGATTTTCTAAATCACCATGGTAACAGATCAGAAAGTTTGAACCTGGTCCGGAGCAGGGTTAAGTTCAGTTAGCTGGATAACCTGCATGGCCACGCCCTCGCAAAGAAATGCCAGCTCGCTTCCTGAAATATTTCTCACAGTCTAGATCCCATTATACCATTCTGAATAATGTTTTTGTGCTTAGTTTTTCTAGAGGGGGCTTTTGAAATGTATAATAATAGAACTAAATGCTGATACTAAATTTACTTTGTCCTAAATAATGCACGTTATATATACGGCGCTCGCGAGGTGCGATATACACATTATGTGGTTATTTTAATAATGCGCAGCATTGCAAATGTGAATCCCGCAGGGATGTTTTTAATGAATGAAACCTATCGCTCGTTTGGCTCCGATTCCTTTCATATTCTCCGCTGTGGATGTTTAACGGAGCACCTGGATTTTGTTTCATTCAAGCATAAATTGAAGTCTTCATGCGTGGATATGAATTACGACGAATCTGAATATGTCGATTGTTGAATTGTCACTGTCACTCACACGTTATTGTGATATTGTAACTGGGATTACAATGTTTGAGGAGATGCGCTGTTTGATTTGATGACGTGGACGTGACTTGAGAAAATTTATGAGCAATTGCAAGCCTTTGACTTACTTATTCTGAACGAATTTAACTATAATGTGTATATCGCACCTTATTTAGGACAAAGTACATTTAGTATCAGCATTTTAGGTCTATTATTTTACATTTCAAAAGCCCCCTCTAGAAAAACGAAGCACAAAAACATAATTCAGAATGGTATAATGGGATCTAGAATTATTTCAGGAAGCGAGCTAGGATTTCTTTGCGAGGGTGTGGCCATGGTTTATCCAGCTAACTGAACTAAACGCGCGGCCAATCAGCTAACTGAACTAAACACGCTGCCAATCAGATCACGGAACCCGAACCCGGAACTGCAAGTGTGTTGGTAAAAGACTACACGCTTCCCGGAAGCCACACTCCTCCTGTGCAGTTTTCATGTGCTGCAGGCTGTGTGGAGATGGCTGCTGAATAAAGACCACAACGTCCACATGGCTGACAGGCAGGCTCTTTTCGCAGTAGTGAAGAAAATCATGTATGCCAGGGAGGAGAGTGAGGCAGATGGCTTCTTCGAACAAGCCTTACCGATTGGTCTTGTGAACAGGTACAGTCATTTAGCTTTTATCCCATACAAATGGGAGATTTTCGGTACACTCGGAGATCACAAGTACATTTCCCTTTATAAACAAACATTCAAGTGCATAAATCAATGCTGAAGCATCAATGCAGGGAAAAGCAATACAAATGCACTATATTAGCTCAAGGGGAAGGATCTGAGATGTGTAGGTTTACATGACTGTCGTCTGTTGTCCTGTACATTTTGTTTTTTTTACAATATGCCAGGTACCCCAACTTCAGGGCATACCTGGAGACATTGTATGGCCGGAAGGAGTCTTGGGCCCTGTGCTTCAGAGCAGCGTTGCCGGTCCGTGGAAATAACACAAACTACGCAGAAGCCGCAATGAGGATCCTGAAGGACAAGATCCTCCACCGGACCAAGGCTTTCAACGCGCCCCAACTATTCGATTTCCTCACCACTCGCCTCAATGCAGCTATCGGCCAGTGGGACAGATTCCAAAAGTCAAGGTTCCTGTTAAAGAACACATTATGATTATGTACACATGTGAGTGGGCCTGCCCATTGGTCACAGGGCCGGATCTAGGCATGTGCCTAGGGTCCAATTTGGCCATGGTCTATTCAGCCCAAATGTACAGTATATAGTTACTTTGATTGGCAAGAAGCATGGGCAAATGTCCGTCTTACATCAAGGAACCCGGACCATCAACAAATCAATCTTAACTATATTCACAGGACATACTTGACTCCTATAAGACTGAACAGAATGGGCCTGAAACAGGACTCAAAATGCTCCCAATGTACAAATGGAGACGAAGGGACATTTATGCACATGTATTGGGACTGCCCACCAGTTAAGGCATTCTGGAAAGATGTGACCCATCAATTATCAAAACTCGTATCTTGGAATATACCAGTACACCCCTCTGTATTGCTTTTGAATGATGTTTTTGAGTTTGCAGTAAATCCACAGCTAAAGAGATTGGTCTTATCGGGTATCACAGTAGCTAAAAAACTGATCGCATCACGCTGGTTTCAACCGGAAAAAATGTGCCGGAAAGTTTGGTCTCTTACATATCTCGATGTGATATATCAAGAAATATCTACAGCAAGAATTCTGGGTCTCAACGAATCCAAAATGTCAATGTGGGTAGAAGTGGTGGAGAGAATAAAAGCTAGCTTATAATGGTAGTGTCTGGTTAGGAGTGAGGGATAATGGAGGTACTATCCAAGGAGGGGTCAGGGAGGGGGGGGGGGGTTCGAGCTGGAGCATATGTGTGTAGGGTTTTAGAAAATAGGTATTAGGGGTATGTCCTATATAAGCATTTGTATAATTGTTAATTTCGCTGGATATACACTGTATACGGTTAAAATATTATTATAGACTTTTTTTTTGTCTTGTTTCTGTACTTGCATGTAATTTTAACCACCTTGACTGTTAGTTTCATTATGCATTATGTGTTGAGTACTGACTTTTAATAATTTCTGTTTTGCAATAATAATAAAAAATATATATATATAGTTACAGTAATGGATACTGTACATGCCTAGTTTGCCTAGACACAGCCCTGAGACCAATAGGCAGGCCCACGCACATCCATTCCTTATTGGTCAGCCTGTGGGCAACCAACAGGAGAAAAAGCACCTAATCAATTGTAATGTAGCCTATTCACGTTTATTTATATTTGGAAAGCTACTATATGGTGCATAGAAATATTTACTGTAAAATATTGTTTTGCATATTGTACATACAGTAAAGCATTGGTATTATTTCTGTCTCGGTAATGCTCATGTGTTTTTTATGGTATTTCAGAGAATGATGGACCTAGATGCTGGAGCAGAGCAGCATGAGATCATTTACATTGATGAGACTGGGTTCAATCTCCACAAGCGCCGGCGTCATGGCTGGAATGTCATTGGGCAGAGGGCCACTATTGATGTTCCAGGACAGCATGGAGGCAACATATCCATGTGCGCTGCCATTTCCCGCAATGGAGTAGAGGCTTGTGACCCTCTGCTTGGGGCGTACAACTCCATACGCCTCATCCAGTTTCTGGATAGGCTGTACAACCGTCTTGTACGCGTGTTGCTTAATAACAGCGCAACAGTGCAAAAATGCTTCCGCATTCGTCACCGCACGCCAGTACGGTAATGCGCCTTTCATTTTCCTCCGCCCAGCGCCCAGGTGCGTGCACCGGCGGCGGCGGCGTGCTCGCTCAGGTGCGTGCACCGGCGTGCTCGCGAGGTGCCCGCGCATGCGCATGAGATCCCGCCTTGGTTCGACACACACATTATTGGTTCAATTTGTTCAATTTGGTTATTAACACGCTTTGGCTTTGGTTCACAGAACCAGAGCATTTAGACCTTTTACTGTGGTTCAACAGTTTTAGTAGCAGTGCACAGAACCAGAGCATTTAGACCTTTTACTGTGGTTCAACAGTTTTAGTAGCAGTGCACAGAACCAGAGCATTTAGACCTTTTACTGTGGTTCAACAGTAGTTCATACAAGAATTTCTTTGTAAAATGTGTCATAATGACTGTAGCATTTGTGTGTGTGTAACGTACACTGTAAAAAATAAATGTTTTTTCACAGGAAATTCACTATTATTTTACAGATTACTTTTGTTTTTCTACTTTAAGTGTAAATGCTATACAAATATAGTAAATTACCTTTTATCAAACTATTAACCATTAAATAAAGGTTGTAATTCCTTCATAGTTAAATACAGTAGAGGTTGCATACTTCATTATCTAAAGATGGTAAGTTAGAGTGTTGTGTTCACTCATAGTTAAAGACTGTAGAGGTTGAGTACTTCATTATCTAAACATGGTAAGTTAGTTAGAGTGTTGTGTTCAGTCAGACAGTAGACAAGTAGAGGTTGAGTACTTTATTATCTAAACATGGTTTGATTGATTGATTGAAAAGTTTATTAACAGATTGCAGAATGGGTACAGTACAGTACAGCTCAATACATACAATTGTTAAGGGGATGCAGACCAGAGAAAGACTTTCGTCTTGTTTACATCAGGGTCCCCCATTTTCAATTCATCATAACATATATGACATACATGACATACAGATAGACAGTACTGCTACATCTATACATTTATGACATATCAGATTTGCAAATACAGTACTGTTTGTGATACAAAAGTGTCCAGAAAAAGGAGTGTATATACATTTGGCGTAGAAACTGTACATTGGTGAGTTAGAGTGTTGTGTTCATTCATAGTTAAAGACAGCCGAGGTTGAGTAGTTTCTTCTGATATTCCATAGTAAAGTACACGTTAACGTTACAATGTGTTGTGTTCACAACACTGTTTAGTTAAAGACAGCCGAGGTTGAGTAGTTTCTTCTGATATTCCATAGTAAAGTACACGTTAACGTTACAATGTGTTGTGTTCACAACACTGTTTAGTCTGACGACGCGTCGCGAAGTACACGTTAACGTTACAATGTGTTGTGTTCACAACACTGTTTAGTTAAAGGACGACTCCACTTTTTTTGGAAATTAGCTTATTTAACATCTTCCCTGGAGTTAGACAAGAAGATGCATACCTTTTTTGTCTCTGTGCGTGCATTTTAGCTTTGGGAATAGACGCTCCGTTAGCATAGCTTAGCTTCATCACTGGAAGTGGGGGAGGACAGTAGCCTTACAGTGCCTTACAGTGTATTGCAAGGTCTGACATTGACCAAACTTGATATGCATGACCTTGGTGGGCTCTAGGTCAACTCCTGAAAAGGGGGTCAATGTCAGACCTTGCAATCAAAAGTTAGGGGGCGCACTGAAATTATGGCAAGGGTTATTAGCCCCCTAACTTTGATTGCAAAGTCTGACATTGACCCCCTTTTCAGGAGTTGACCTAGAGCCCACCAAGGTCATGCATATCAAGTTTGGTCAATGTCAGACCTTGCAATACACTGTAAGGCACTGTAAGGCTACTGTCCTCCCCCACTTCCAGTGATGAAGCTATGCTAACGGAGCGTCTATTCCCAAAGCTAAAATGCACGCACAGAGACAAAAAAGGTATGCATCTTCTTGTCTAACTCCAGGGAAGATGTTAAATAAGCTAATTTCCAAAAAAAGTGGAGTCGTCCTTTAAAGACAGCCGAGGTTGAGTAGTTTCTTCTGATATTCCATAGTAAAGTACACGTTAACGTTACAATGTGTTGTGTTCACAACAGCGTTTAGTCGCCTCCGACGACGCGTCGCGATAATATACTATATTCGCGAAGTACACGTTAACGTTACAATCGTCGCGATAATATACTATATTCCATATCCATAGTAAATTACACGTTAACGTTACAATGTTGCGTTGTGTTCACTCATAGTTAAAGACAGTTGTGTTCACTCATAGTTAAAGACAGCCGAGGTTTCAAGTGATTCGTTGCAATGTACGCGGAAATGCCATAGCATTTGTCTAAGCGGGCCTGAAAAGAAAGGCGCTTTACCGTAGTGGCCTGCGGTGACGAAAGCGGAAGCATTTTTGCACTGTTGCGCTGTTATTAAGCAACACGCGTCTTGTACAGCCAAATGCTCAGGTGGTGTTCATCATTGTGTGGGACAATGTGAACTTCCATCGTGCATTGGTTGTGCGAGACTGGTTTACAGCCCATCCAGAGTTCCGACCACAATTTCTTCCACCTTACTCCCCCTTTCTGAATCCCATCGAGGAGTTTTTCTCAGCCTGGAGGTGGAAGGTGTATGATCGCCACCCATATCAACAGGCAACACTCCTTCAGGCCATGGATGAGGCGTGTGAAGACATCACAGCCCAGCAGTGTCAGGGGTGGATAAGGCACTCTAAAATGTTCTACCAGCGCTGCCTTGGTAATGAAGACATCAGATGTGATGTGGTTGAGATCCTTTTGCCAAATGCCACAGAAAGGCAAGATGCACAATAAAGCTTTTCCTTTTGTCTTTTACAGTATTTGTTTTATTGTACAATACAGATCATTACTGTACATCTTCACTGTAATGAATAAATGTCAAATACTGTAATCAAATGTTTTGTTTGTCTTTCATAAAAACACAAGCACTATATTGCAGTCTATCCCAGGGGTTATGAGGGAATTACCATTGCATAGTCTCTTTTGGTAACAAATATTATGTGTTTAACCGCATTACTGTATTTGATAAATGCTGTTGTATTTGAAAATAAGTAAACTTCAACAATGCACATGTAGCCGGTTCAACGCTGAACCTGCCACTACTTCGACCATGCCTTGAGTGGGAGTCGAACATCGCAAACCGCTGCGCCAAGAAAGGAATTCCCTCCTAAGCGCACAGTTTGGATGCCTCTGGGGAGTGAGTTTTACTTCTATGTGCCGTAGTCACACTATCGCGGCACATATCCGTTACACACATATCCACTGTTCTGGTGCTGTGATACTGTCAACTTTTGCATAATCTATTCTCTGATTTGACACTGGTATTTTACAGTAATGGTGCATGCTGTATTACATTTTGAACCCAAAATGAGCAGTATAGCATTCTGTGTTACTGTAATAGCTGATAACGGAGTCTTCGAAAATATCCAGTCAATCAGCCTCACGACAATTGGGTGAACATTGAAAAAGCACCAAGTAACCCTTTCTTACTGTACTTTACAATAGTTTGTTTACTGTAACTGTTTTTTACTGTACAATACAGAGCATTACTTTATGTATTTTTCTTTACTGTAATGATTAAACTTCAAATACTGTAATCATATATTTAGTTTGTCTTTCATAGACACAAGCACTATACTGCAGTCTATCACAGGGGTTATGAGGAAATTACCATTGCATAGTCTATTTTGGTAACAAGTATATGTTTGACCGCATTATTTGATAATGACCATTGTATTTGAAGTACACCAATAATTAAACTTCAACGATGAACTGTTCTGACACTTTTGCAGGACATAATCTAATTTGGTTCAGTTGTTCACTTAATTGTTGGAAATATCTAATGTGTTGGTGCTGTTATAAGCTTTTGCATAATACTATTCTCTGATTTGACACTGGTATTTTTATTTTGCATGCTATATTGCATTTTGAACCCAACATGAGCAGTATAGCACTCTGTTAACACATTGGCGACCGCTGGGATGCGTCTAATATAGTGGTTGAGGACCAGCTTTTGTAAACAGACCGGTATCTTTTTGTACAGCTAAATCTATATCTGTCCATTCTCATTGTCAATTGAGTTCATAAACCGTCCCTTCAAAATGTCTTAAAGAAAAAAAAATGCATCAATAGGTTGTCATTTTATAGCGCCGTGAATATAAGCATTATAGCGGATTTTGTCTCGTATATTTTCTGGAAGGCTAGTTATAGGGCTAATAGCTGCTAACGTTATATTCAACGGCATTTCCTTTTTACATATGCTAAAGAAATAACTCAAACTGCATATCATCGGGACTGTCCCAAAGCATGTATGCATCAAAGGGGGGGGGGAAGATCGATATGTCCATCCCCTTATTCCATGGTGAAATCTGCGATTCGAAACGTAATCCACGGTACAAGATGCTGGTTCAGAATCCGGGTACTAAAAATCTCAATTGAAAGAGGGAAAAAAAAGTCATCCATTCGCCCACAGGGCATACTGCAGTGGAGCGATGGCGCCCCTAAGAGGATCTGGCCGGAATCCTCGAATTCACAGACTAGGGAATATATGCAGTGCCGCTCCGCGACCTTGACCCGGTTATTAAAATGTAATAAAAGCAATAACAACTTGCCACGGCTTTATACGTGATTCTGTCCACAACGCATGGATTTTTTTTTTACTATGGGTTGATACGTTGATCAGATGGATTGCCGTGAAATGAATCAGGGCTAGTGGTCTATCACCCTGCTCTAAGACAAACTCTAACCTTAACCAACTTCGAAAGAGTCGCCAAGCTTAACCAGTGATAGAACTAGGAGTCCCGCGATTGGCGCTGAGAGAAACGTCAGTGGCCAATCAGATCACGGAAAACTGCAACTCCGTTGGTAAAAGACTACACGCGAACGGGACACACATCTGTGCAATAGCACATACCACCAAAGTCACTGGCCCACTGTCTGCGTGTGTGTGTATCTGCGTGTACAAACGGGAATGGGACACAGACATTTGAACTATTAAAGGGGAGATGAAGCATAGCGATATAAACAGTCATAGCATCAAATTAGTATTTAGATAAACCACAGAAAAGATCACGTTATAAAAATAAGGCGTTTCTAAGAAAAAACGATTTGTTATGTCCATTTATGTAGTATAAATCAACATGTGCGCCGCCATTTTGTTGCTGACGTCACAGAGATGGTTTCGCCCGGAGGCGGAGCCTCCCACCTCAGAGAATTGCACGCTGTAGCAATATTATTAGCTCCTCAAATATCGTTATTCATAAAAACACATTTATGTAATATTTTACAGCATTGAGCAACCCCAACAGGGGGATGCTGCATAATGCTCTGTCATCTTTGAGATGGCGAGACCTGCAGTTGGCACCTGAGATGGCGAGACCTGCAGTTGGCACTGTGTGAGGCCACGACATTTGAGCAAATTAATAATACTGCATGTTCTGAAGGTCCAGAAGAAGCTTGCTGTCTATCAATCTAAAGAACAATCGAGCTCAAAGGCCATCCCAATTCTCTTCCACGCAAGTGCTGGAGGGGTGCCAAAGTGACTGTCTCATCGCCAAAACCCCACCCCCTATGACAGCAACGGTAGTCATATCCCAACCCCTCCCCCTCCGGTCCTAGCTGATGGCAACTGTAGTTAGTCAAGACGGGAATTTCTCTCTGTCCCCCCTCCCACCCCACCACCCCCTCCCCTCGGGGTGCTCTGAGACACACAGACTCACGGCTAGTTTAGCATGTCTCAACAAATGAACATGTTTGTATTAATTAAGGGTTGTGCCATTATTGCTATGCAAATATAATAATTGTGAATGATTTTCTGTAATGAGTTGTATGTGTTGACTTCCAAGGACAACAATGTATAATAAGTCATTGGCTTTTTCGTTCCTCTCCTTGACAAAAGCAAATATGTGATGTAATGATCTGTATATGTTTTGTTGTCTAAATAAATACCTACCTACCAGATTAATAATTAGAATGAGTTCAACAGAAAGGTATAGATTAGGGCTTGTGTCCATAGCGGACGTTTTATGAGTCGTCAGCTCCTTTCTGTAATTAATTTCTATGCTACAGGCGCGACAGGCGCGCTCCTTTTCCCAGCTTCGCGTTTATGCGCTCTCTGCGGCAGCGTTTTTGTGCGGAGCGCTCCCAGCGCATAAAGTTTAAACTTTTGGAAAGGAGTGCGCTCATCAAGGTAACTTTTTTCGACCGACCAATCAACATCGAGGAAGTGGCGGAGCCGTGGCAGTCGCGAGATTCAAGAAAACGCTGAGCTTTTTTTTTTTGCTTTTCAAAGCGGTCCGCCTTGAAAAAAACGTCCGCTATGGACACAAGCCCTTAGGCTATCACCTAAAGTCTGTTGGTTGCTATATGAGTTCAGCCTCAACCGAACTCAGTCTAAAGGTCTATTCTGTCTCCGTTATCCCCTGCCCGTCGGCAGATCGATGCCTTACTGTAGCAATATTATTAGGCTCCTCAAATATCGTTATTCATAAAAACACATTTATGTAATATTTTACAGCATTGAGCAACCCCAACAGGGGGATGCAGCATATGCTCTGTCATCTTTGAGATTTCTCCGTTCAATATGTGTTGAGTGGCTCGGCTGTATACAAAACTAACGGTATAACTTTGTCTCCGTTCCAATGCGCGCTGTAAGCAACGGCGATACAAGGAGCATACGGGCAAACAATATGGTCAACAGTAAATATATATCTTACAAATAAAATACCTGTCAAACGGTAACGCAGGTGTCCTAAGGTGAGCTCGGGGAGGACAGACACCTCCCGTAGAGCAGAAGGGCAAGTAACAGGTGAACGTGATTTTAAAAACACTGTAATAAATGAGCCTATTATGAGATCCACGCGAGCTTTCTACCGTGGGTACATCTGGGCGTCCCGCAACTTTTACTCAATCACTTGTAGCCCCGAAAATGCTTAGAAAAGGAAAGCAGACAGCGTGGAATAAACTCGCCAAAACGGTAAAGTGTGCCACGGGCGCGCCGTGATTCTGATTCGCGTGAAAATATTCACGGGCATAGATGAGAGCGTGGGCCACCTTTTTGCAATCGATTATGTGTCTCGATTTTGCTCCCACGCGCTTCAGCTGGCTGTCACGATGGAGTGCTGTCACAGCGCAGCATAAAAAACATCGCACTTTTAAGCCTATTTGTATAATTGTTAGGCTATTTGAATCCACCATTTAGGGCTGGTGTATTCAAATAGCCTAACAAATAAAATGTAATATGTTTCGGAACATTGGCCCGCAGATGCACCACTGCAAACCAAAGAAATGTGAACTCAAGAAGCCAAAACGAAGTTTAGCCAGCTGTTTTAGAAGGCTATAGCCATACCGCTTAGCCTATATTTTACGCACAGTGTTTAGCCTATTAAATAGGCTAATTGTTTTTTATTCGTTTTAACTTTCAGCCTGTTATTAATAAATGTGTTAAATTCATATTTATTTAGGCTATGCTAATTAAAAACAACAAATGTTATCCAATTTAATTATCTGCTTATTTATTAAAGCTTCAATTCATTCAGAAACGTTGCAGCAAACAATCCATATGTGCATTTGTTTACATAATGATAACGTACATAAATAACATAATATTATTGTATTATTGAGGGAGGAAAAAAAGGAAACTGATACCTCACCCTGTTAGTCAAGTCAAGTTGAACTATCGCTCTGACTCAGACTGTGGGGGGGTCTCGCAGATACAACTACAAGTATAATTATATAATATATATTTTTTCTGTAGGTAACGTTACATTTGGTTGACAATTTACTGACTGACTTTCACGACACTCCATATTTACGTAGCTATCTAACCAGCACTATAAACCGGGACCGAGCCCAAACCATCACTGTGACGTCACCATCCAGCTAAATCTAAAATGGCGGCGCCCATGGCAAAAACGGGGAAATTACATTTGAGTTTTCAGACAAATAAGCAGGATTTCACATTTGATTATAAGACCATGGCCCCGTTCCCCGTGAGTTAGCCGGATAATTTCCAGCATAGCTTGACTTAAGCCAGACGTTTCTGTTCCCCGAAGTCGGATTTTCTAAATCACCATGGTAACAGATCAGAAAGTTTGAACCTGGTCGGGAGCAGGGTTAAGTTCAGTTAGCTGGATGAACCATGGCCACGCCCCCGCAAAGAAATGCCAGCGCGCTGTTTGACGGATTTGAGCAATTGAATGAGCCGTTGACGTCACATTAATGCATTTGAGAATAAAGAGATAAAACTTAATTCAAAAGAAAAATATTCTAAACACGGGTCTCTTGTCCATTGATGGATACACAATGAATATATCCCATCTGGCACAGTGGTGCAACGGCTAGTGCTCACTCCTGTCAACCGGACGACCCGAGTTTGAAACCCTGCGTTTCCAATATAATTTTTTGGAATATAATATTAATGAATATACGCAAAAGTAGCCTAGTTTTAAGTTAAAATATTATAAATCTACATGCATTGAGGATGCCATTCTTTATATAGCTCCAACGTGCACCAAATTGAAATATTTACATTGCAAAAAGAAAAAGAAAACTAGAAGGGGGATTCGAACGCGGGTCGTCCGCGTGAAAGGCAAAATGACCTACCATCACACCACGGTGCCAGACAAATGAAAAATCAACCATACATCCATCAATGGATAAGAGAGCCGTATCCTTATTCTGAAACGGTTGAACTAATTATTTTCGCTAGCAAGATCTCATTTGATTATCCATTCCATAAACCTACTGCCAGCAGGCAAGTTTAAAGAAATATAATCTGATTGATTGGGGTAATGAGGGACTTAAAATTAGCCTATAGATTATGCATTTAACTTGTCCACGAGGCTATTGAGCCGTACTGCAATCTGTTAATAAAGTTTTAAATCAATTAATCAATCAATGCCCTTAGAAAATCAGGATTTCTGCTATCGATACTTGCTGTCTTTTCAGCTGAGGCGGGCGCGCGCAATTATCCTGGGTCTCAAGTCTGGTTCAAATGAACGAGACTGAATCCACCTTCGAGGAACAGGAAAATCCCGGATTCAAACATCGGGTTAATTGAATCTGGATAATGGGACTCTTGATCGACTTAGTTGAACCAGGTACGGGGAATAGGGCCCATGTCTTACCCAAGGTACACAACAAACAAACTAGGCTCATATAGAACTTCATATTGAAGTTCAACAATTCATATTGAATTGAAGTGAACAGTTTCAAGTACCTCGGAGCCCACATATCCGAGGATTTGACATGGACCACACACATTGACAGTGTTGTGAAGAAGGCACGACAACGCCTCTACTTCCTCAGGCAACTAAGGAAGTTCCAAGTCAGTCAAAAGATCCTTAGGAACTTCTACTCATGTACAATAGAGAGCATCCTGACTGGCAACATCACCTCCTGGTTTGGGAATAGCACTGCACAAGACCGTAGCAGACTACAAAGAGTGACACGTTCAGCCGAACGCACAATTGGAGGGGGGCTTCCCACCCTCCAGAACATTTACAACAAGCGGTGCAAGGGGAAGGCTAAGAGAATTATTAAGGACTCGAGCCACCCGAACAACTGCCTCTTTGAACTGCTGCGGTCAGGCAAGCGATACCGGAGTCTTAAGGCGAGCACAGAAAGACTCAGAAGAGGCTTCTATCCCCAGGCCATCAGGCTGCTAAACGAACAATAAACACTATGCAACAACCATCAAATGCACACAGCACACACACCCACACACTCACTTAACTCTTTCAGTGCCACTCACGAGATTTCTCTGGTTTTTTTTATAGGTGGTTGCGTGCCACTCACGAGATTTCTCGGAATTATTATAAATTTTTTTTTTTTTGCGATCTGAAAAATTATTGCATCACCCGAGCCTACCCGAGTATAGCCGAGCTGCGCCGGTGATCACTGTGGAAAAAAGCGCCCCCTGCCGTCTCCCAGATGACATAAGTGATTTTGGAATGGACTCAATGAAAATGTGGAAAAAAAAAAACGGTACTCCACATTTTCCAGTTCACTGATCCAGCCGGGGTTACCACAGTTAATTCTGGAGCCTCAGATCCCCGCGGATCATGGAGATCTACTGTGTCGTGTTGGATCCATACACGTATCGATTTTTTCGAATGGTGATCAGGAATTGGAATATACCAGTTGGATACCATCTGATGTCAGGTAAGGACTCTATGTTATCAGTGGTAGGATAATCGGAGTAAGTTTGATGAAGTTATAAGCTGTTTTGTGAAATGTCTTCTTTCGGTTTCACTGTAAAACTCTGTGAGGAAATCAACGGAGCGATTATCAGTGCGTGGCCGTAATGTGCTTGCGTGCACGTATAATATTGATCATCTAGCGTTTATTTGAAAACTATTCATAAAAAGGCCGACGAATATCAACGTTGTGGAATATTCCACTAAAAGACGATTTTCATAGAATGCTCCAGAATGAGCTGTTTTTTATATCAAAACGGGGGCTTTTCTAACTGCTCTGAAATGGAAACGACGCGATAAAAAAACAATCTGTCTTCACAGCACTGACTGGAAAATAGTCTTTGATAATGCGATGGGCAGATTAGACACATAGCCATAATTTAAAACATAGATTAGGCGATATTAACGTTAACATTGGCGCCGATGGTGGCATTCAAGCGGTAAAACGGAAAACCAGGCGTGGCACTGAAAGAGTTAAACAAACAACACACTGCAGCACCCACTCTCCACACTTTAGATCACACAAACACTTTATATTTATTGATAAAGGATTTGCACTACAACTCGTACACCTACTGTAAATTGTACCTAAATTGCACCTCATCCTATTTCTGCCTTGCACTATATAGTATTGTATATTAGTACACTACACAGTATTGTATATTATATGGTAACTCAGTTACGTCTACTCTGCATCGAACATTGTACATATGTCTATACTGAACACTGTGACCTCATTTTTTTACTTCTAATTTACATGCTATACTATGTTATTTTATTTCATACTTATCTTGTCTTGCACAGTCTCTGGAGCGTAACAGTAAGACGCATTTTGTATAAAAGTATTCTGTACTTCTGTATGACAACTATTAAAGAAACTTGAAACTATTGTTTAACGCTTCATCTCCCCTTTAAGTGATTAACGCCTACTGTGGCAAAGTTGTAGCCAACAACTAGGCATAATAAAAAAGGCAGTGACATTGAACAAAAAGGAGACACTGGCATTACCACCAGGGCCATCAGTAGAGGGGACTGTAAGGTGCCTTTTCGGTATACTACCTTTGCTAAAACTGTGTTTTCTGTTAAAGGATAACTCCACTATTTTGGGAAATTAGCTTATTTAACATCTTCCCTGGAGTTAGACAAGAAGATGCATACCTTTTTTGTCTCTGTGCGTGCATTTTAGCTTTGGGAATAGATGCTCCGTTAGCATAGCTTAGCTTCATCACTGGAAGTGAGGCAGGACAGTAGCCTTACAGTGTATTGCAAGGTCTGACATTGACCAAACTTGATATGCATGACCTTGGTGGGCTCTAGGTCAACTCCTGAAAAGGGGGTCAATGTCAGACCTTGCAATCAAAAGTTAGGGGCGCACTGAAATTATGGCAAGGGTTATTAGCCCCCTAACTTTTGATTGCAAAGTCTGACATTGACCCCCTTTTCAGGAGTTGACCTAGAGCCCACCAAGGTCATGCATATCAAGTTTGGTCAATGTCAGACCTTGCAATACACTAAGGCTACTGTCCTGCCTCACTTCCAGTGATGAAGCTAAGCTATGCTAACGGAGCATCTATTCCCAAAGCTAAAATGCACGCACAGAGACAAAAAAGGTATGCATCTTCTTGTCTAACTCCAGGGAAGATGTTAAATAAGCTAATTTCCCAAAATAGTGGAGTTATCCTTTAAAGGTGGTAACTACTGGAATAGCCTACCAGTTGTGATTAGAGAGTGCCCCACATACTCCATGTTCAATCAAGACCCATCTTAAACTGCATCTTAAGGCAAACCAGAACTGTGATCATTTTTTATCTGATTTAGTTTATGTAACTTGTTTTTATTGTTGTTTTTATCATTGATTGTCACAATGCTTTTACCCTAAGCAGGCTATTTATTTATTGAAAGAGTTTTGCTGTCTCCTGTTTAGGGACTACGGTTGTAAATTAGCTCTTGCTACAACCCTGCATGTTTACATTTTGTATTTTGTACTTGATGTTCATTAACACTTTGGCGACCACAGTCTTGCGCCGATTTATAGGCCAGAGGTTTGTTTACAAACCGATGTACTTTCTAACAGCTATATATATAATTTATAGTATTGCTATCTGTCCATTCTCATTGTCACTTGAGTGCATAAACCGTGCCTTCATAATGGCTTAAAGAAAATAAAAATCCATCAGTTGGTTGTCATTTTATAGCGTCGTGAATATAAGGTTTATCGCACTTTTCGTCTCGTCTTTTTTCTGGGGAGCTAGATAATAGGCTAAACGTTGGCGCCGTTATATCAAACGCCATTTCTGCTGTATATATACGAATGAAATAAAACAAACTGCGTAGCATCCGGACTATTACAGAGCATCTATGGATGAAATGGGGGCGGCGGGGGACGCCGATCAGTATTATTGATTAGCAATAGTGTGTGTTCAAGTAGCCATTTTCACTGATCGATCACGTTACGTTTTAAAACAATGTCCAATCCAGCTGTAATTTGGGGGAATAGTATCCTACCGTCAGGCCATGTGATCGCCGGTAGCATTTCGTCATTAGTCATCGGAATCTGGTAGATCGATATGTCCATTGGCTAATCATAAATCCCATTATTCCAGGCTGAAATATGCGTTCGGTAACGGGATCAAAGATGGAGGGTCTTCGTTTGGAACCGAGGCTCATATGAAACGCCCACAGACAGTGAAAATGATTTTTTCCCCCAATCGCCCTCAATGATACTGCAGTGGAGCGATGGCGCCCCTAAGCGGATCTGGCCAATATTGCATGTTTCGAAAATCAAATATGTGGGTAGGTCCTGCATGTCGATCGCGGACGTTAATAGCGTTATAAATATGGAATAAAACAATAACAACTCGCTGGTCCTCAACGGGTGGAATCGAATCACGAGTGAACTCGTGGACGGTCCACATAGTGTTAACACATCCACTGCCGGAAACAGCTTACGACGTGTTTCAAGTTCATGCGAACTCTGCCATTCCACGGCGTACGACGTTATTGAGATCATATTTCATTTTTTCGCCCCATGTTATTCATAATTCCCTCACGGAGCCTGGTCTGATGCAGTGGGAGCCTGCACAACTCTGGAACGCTTCAATACTGCCGCCTGGTGGATGATCGGCGAGTTGCAACCGGTAGTGGATCTCTGGAGATCTCCGGTGCATCTGGCAAATGCGTCCGGCACTCGCATATTGTTGTGGGACTGTAGACACGTCCGTGTGTAGCGATCGCTGCCATAATGCAATAATCGATACGATTTGGGCGTTTATTATGATTATACAAACCGGAAATGGATTTAGGAGATTGCGTCAAATAAGTGGGATCTTTTTCCTCCAGTCTCATCGTCGAACGGTAAGAGGACGCTGACGTCATTTTCAGCGCGTTTGTTTATTATTATCCATGCAAACTGCTCTGATCAATATATCACCCATTGTAAAGTCAACTCTTGCTTTCCACTCCAAAGGACATAAGGAAACAACTCCAAGTTCCAACTCCAAGTCAATTTTTATTTTCAACTTTTCAACAGTTTCAGTTGCAGTTGATTCTTGACTGGTTGGTTCTTCATATAGGTTGAAAACCTTCGAAAACAAAGAAAAAGGTTTTAACAATGCAATAAACATAAACAATAAACAACAATAACCATCTTTTCAAACCAATAAGTTCTTTTTAAACATAGTTGATTTTAAACATTAAATATATATTTTAAATAATCAAACGTCTTTTAACGATAGTGTTTACACAATGAATGCCAAAATGTAAAGTATTAAATTACCTTATAAAGTCGACATTTTAACACAGTCTTAAATTAACTCATAAAGTCGACATTTTAACCCAATTATTAAAGTCATTTTCAATTAATCATTTCTGAATTGTAACCTTTAATAAATTATTCAAGTTAGTAAACATTTGATTCAAGTCAAGTAAACATTTGGTATTTTAAATTGAATAAGTGAAGAAATAGCTAAACTTTAAGCTTGTAGATCAGCTCTGATTGAACAAGGCATTTTAAACCTTTAAACATGAGTTGTCGACCTTTTTAGTAGTTTTTCAAATTCTTAAATCATTTTAACATTTCTAACTTGGTCTTAATTTGTAAAGAGATACTTTTAAACATAAATGAAAACCAACTCTCAAGCAAGTGAATGTGTAGACTGAAACAGTTGGAGCTACTAAACACACAATTGAATTAGCCTGATTTTAACCACATTTAAGCAGAAGTATAAATAAACAGTAGAATAAGTAGAACATAACCGACCATTGGCGTCTTTGGGGGTAGAGCTCCTTGGGTCGACCTTCAGCTTGCTTTGTTTGTGTGTTCTGTGAGTGTCTCCACCACCAGCCTTTAACAGCTGTTCAATCAGCCAACGGCAGCCATCTTGCAGCTGATGCACTGATGGGAGATGTAGTTGGTAGTTGTCTGAGGTGTCTTGACATGCTCCACTCATGAGTTTTAACTCAACACCCATACTACATAAAGCATTTACTGACGATCACGGAATTATAAACGACCCCCCCGTTCATCCGCGCATGATAAGTCATAACGTTTAGGATCATGTACAGTTGAAATTTTTTATATATCGTGTATCGGCAACAAACGGCATTTGATAATCTATATATGCGTTTATGCCTATATCTCACGTTCTAGGAATTACTGCAGAAAACGATAAAAACATATTTATATTCTAGACGGTATTTTCGTATGAATCTAATGAATGAAAAAGTAAAACGTTCCTACATCCTGAACGATAGATAATCGATGTTGAATGGGCCATAGTAATGTCAATTTAGCAATACAATTTAAAAAGTTATAGCCCTGCAAAGAAGGTAAACATCTCCATAGGCTTAGACTGGTGGCAGTAATCAAACATTGATGGATATAAGCGTGGCAGGGAATGTGTTAACATGTGCTGTCCCTATCAAATAAACTATCAAATCAAACTACTGCTACAAAAGTAACAGTCACTTAACTTTAGCTTTTGCCCCTTTTATGCATACAATGCCTATGTTTTGGCTAGTGTTGCTCTTCTAGAAAAATAATCCTTTCAGGGTTGCCTATTGAAATACTGTACACCTCCAGTACAGAAACATTATTTATGAGTTTGCGTGTCAGGTAGACCATTGATTGACAGTCGATTCTGCCACCTCTGCTGTTGATAACGCTAGCCAAGTTAGCACACACACAGTAGGCCAGTGACTTTGGTGTAGGGGTGTAACAATGCATCGATCCTAAGGGGAAAATTCAACTGCATCGATTTGAAAATGTTAGAATCGATTATCGCAGTTTTAATGTGTACACAGTGTTATGTTATTCTCATGTCCGTTACAGCCAACACAACGACATACGCTACTGCATCAACGTTATGATTAACAAAGCAAGGCATTCGGCAGTAGAGGAGGAAGTTGGACACATGTCACGTATACAATTGACACAGGTGTCTGCTGTCTGGGTGGCCCGCGGACCCATCTGGGCCTCTCTTGCGGACCAAAACTTTGGCGCGCACGGACCAAAACTTGTCGGTGAGGACCAACTGGATAGGCGGTGTCTTGTATTCGACAGGCTTTTGTCCCAATCGGCGCACCAACTGGGCGGCGCACACAGACCAACCGGGTCGCACAGGATAACTGGATAGGTGGTGTCTTGTATTCGACAGGCTCGTCCCAATCGGCCAGTGGTGCAGTGGTGATTTCATAAGGGGTTGCACTGTGTTTTAATGACGTCACGTGCACGCACGTTCGTGCACTAAACTATAGGAACAGTGAGGACAAAGGGTGCCTATTTAGGGGTGTAACGATGCATCGATCCTAATGTGACGATTCAGCTGCATCAATCTGAAAATGTCATAATTGATTATAATCGAAATTTTTATGTGTGCAGTAAGCAATTTGGCCAAAATTAAATACGCTATTTTCAAGACAATCCGTCGTCTCCCCCGCCTGCTAGAGTTGGCGTCTCGGGTCCGCCCCGCAAACGTGATGCTGTAGAAAGCACCTCCACTTCACTTCAGACAGCGTGGAATTAATGACTCGAGCGATGAAAACGAAACATGGAAAACTCAGCAGCTAACATTAGCAGTGACTCCAGTGATAGTAAGAAAATATATAATGTTCCTAATGCCAAATCAGATGTGTGGAAACATTTCGGATTCAGAAAGAAGGGTGAACTTCTGGACAAAACAGCTGCAATATGAAAAATATGTGAAAGCTAAATTAAGTACAACGGCAACACGAATATGGCTAATCACCTCAAGCGACGACACAGCATCACAGACCTGGTGCCCGTGCAATCTAAGTCTGACAAAAGTTCGGAAACGTCATGCCTTCCCTCGATTTTCCAACAAAAATGGCCAAGCAATTCTAAACGGGCTAAAGAAGTGACCACTGCAATAGCGAATTTTATTTGCAAAGATCTGGGCCGTACTCTGTGGTGGAGAATGATTGATTCCGAGAGTTGATGCACATGGTAGAACCAAGGTATGGGATACCTAGCGGACAGCATTTCAGCCAAACATGCATCCCCGCATTGTACAGCAAGGTAAAGGCAAGCGTCCAGCTATAATTTCAGAGCGCAGATAGAATTGCTTTAACTACCGACAGATGGACATCTTGTTCTACGCAAGCCTATGCGACTATAACATCGCACCACATTGCTTCAGACTGGACCATGCAGAACTATGTGCTCCAAACGCGCATACTAAACGAGGCACACACAGGGGGAAATATTGGGCAAGTTCTCCGTGATGCATGTTCAGAATGGGGCATTGCCGAGAAAACCCCTGCACTTGTGAGTGACAATGCAAGAAACATGACCGTAGCAGGTGTTGAAGCTGGGCTGTCTCCGCATGTGAAGTGCTTTGCACACACCATAAATCTTGCGACTCAAAAGCGTCTGAAGACCAACGTTGCCGACCGTCTGCTAGGAAAGGTACGAAGAATTGTTTCATTCTTTCATCGGAGCACTGCTCTTTTGAAAGAGAAACAAACATTGCTCGCCATCCCGCGGCATAAACTTATTCAAGATGTTGTGACGAGATGGAATACCTCATTTGACATGCTTGAAAGGTTCCTCGAGATGGAATAGCTCATTTGACATGCTTGAAAGGTTGCTTGAAAGCTTGAAACAGCAAACAGCTGTGTACGCAACACTGATGGACAAGCAAGTGAGAGGAGCTGACTTAAGCACGTTAAATGGCCGTGACTTTGCCAGCGCCGAAGAAATCGTGAAACTGCTGGGGCTGGTGAAAACTGCAATGACGGTCATGTGCGAGGAAAAACAACCCACGGTGTCAATTATCGCACCGCTTCACGCAAAATTGCTTGCACACTGCGAAGTTTGCGAGGGTGAGGAATCCCCTCTCATCACAGAGATGAAGTCAACATTGTCCAATGACATGAAGGACCGATACAGGGATATACAGAACGTGCTCTACGATACCTTTCCTTATTACATGGCGTTTTCACATTCGCCGAAATGCTTGCTTGTGATTGGTCAATAGCGCGCGTCAGAGGTCAGTTATCAGACAATAATGACCGCTGTGGGACAATAATGACCGCTGTGCGCAGCTGTTCGCAATCAAGCCCACTGACAAACACTGTTTCAGTGCAGCCAATCAGACACACCTGCCGGGCTGCCCGCCATAATAATAATCACTTTATTTGGGCTGACAGCCACAGAACAACTGCGATTTGTCAAATGAATTAGGTATATTGTTAGTAAGTTAGCCATGTAATAAGCGGGATAATGTATAGCTTTACTCGGTCATCATCGCAAAATAATTGACCTTCACTGACGTTTAAAACACCTCGCCGAGGCGGCTCGGTATTTTAAACTACGTGTCGGTCAATTATTTTGCGACAATGACCTCGTAGCTATACATTATCCCTTACTGAAGGAGGAACAGAAAGACCTGACCTATGCAAGCATTGTTTCTGAGGCAGCTACTTTGTGGAATGAAAAAGTAAGTTGATTATACTCTTCCTTTACAATTTTACTATTAAGTTAGACATTTTAAACAGTTCATTTGTGACTTGGAAGTATTAGAAAAGCATTCATTAAAAGTCCACTTATTAAAAGACATTGTGTTTTATTTTCTCTCATCAACACCTGAATCCTGCAGAAGATTGAGATGAAGTCCCTCTGCCTCATCACCCCTGCACCACAGGTGGCAGCAGATGACCTGACAGGTTAGTGTGTAATCTAATAATTCATAATTGTATTTATTTCAATGAACATTGTTACTCAGATGATAGTTGTGCCCTTCCTGATGACTTGTCGTACAGAACTTGTAAGTCGCTTTGGATAAAAGCATCAGCTAAATTACTAAATGTAAATGTATTTCTAGTAGCAAGTGACAGGGAAACAACATGGCTAGAAATGGGGAAATAGACTAATTATATTGCACACATATTAAAGGTTGTATTCTTTTCTCATAATCTTTTAGAAACAGACCATGCCCCTGCTCCAAAGAAATCCAAGGCAATGGATTACCTCTTTGGCGATGTCTTCTGTCCATCAACTACAACACTGTGTCCAGGAAGTCTTCAAGACAGCTCGCCAGGGATGCTAGGTGGTGATTGCTTGGGGTGGTGGAAAAGGCATGAAGTAGAGTTCCCCTTGCTCTCCAATGTAGCCAAGTACTACTTGTGTATTCCAGGTACCAGTGTACCAGCTGAAAGTGTCTTCAGCACTGCTGGCGATATAGTTAATGCACAAAGAAGTGCTCTAACGTCAGAACATGTGGATCAGTTGGTGTTTCTGAAAGCAAACCTTGGAAAGAGATAGTGGCACAGCCCAGTTGTGTAGCAACTAGCAAGTCTGCTGTTCTTGTTGAAAAAGTTAAATAAAAGGTGTAGCTGAGGGGCTACACAACCCTGACTGTATTTAAATAATGAGCTTGACAAATACTAAATTATTAATTAACCAATATTAAATGTACACAAAATGGCAGACACTCATTAAATGGGTACCAGGTTGAATAATCACATTTAATGTGTAACATGAACAAATGTAAATACATATAAACAACAATAATAGGGTTAATACAATTTTCTTATAAACAGTATCCTAATTATTATACAATTAAACAATTTATATATATATATAACAATGTCAGAATGAATTATGATTCCTAAATTAGGCCATTGGAGCACTGAATGGAGGTGGATGGTGAATTGTCCGGAGGAGAATGATGAGGGTGGAGATGACGATCTCTTCCTACTCCAGAGGCTGTAGACAGTGACCGTGAAGACCGCCGGGTAGTCGCTGGATAGAAGGGTCTCATACGGACCGGGTTCCTATTGTCCAAACAACGCCCGAGCTTCTGGTAGTTCGTTAGCCCTTTATACTGGGGCTAACTAGCAAACAAGTCCGTTGGTTGCTAA
The DNA here is from genome assembly GCF_963971535.1 of Notolepis coatsorum. Lineage (NCBI taxonomy): Eukaryota > Metazoa > Chordata > Actinopteri > Aulopiformes > Paralepididae > Notolepis > Notolepis coatsorum. The sequence goes on from NC_140166.1 coordinate 114,301,522, forward strand.
TGCTATCGGAGTTCAGCCTCAACCGAACTCAGTCTAAACATCCTCTTTCTCTGTTATCGTCTGCCCGTCGCCGTCGGCAGATTGATGCTGGAGTATGGCACTCCACTTCTCCTTTGGGACACCATAACACCGTTTCTAACTAATAACGGCACTAACGTTACCACCACACCACAAAACACCTCTCTCTCCTCACTTTATTCTCCAACTAACGGTATCTTTTTTCTCCGTTCAATATGTGGTGAGTGGCTCGCGCTGTATATACATAACTAACGGTAACTTTCTCTGTTCCAATGGGTGCACGCATAACCCTCAGTCCCTGCTCCAAGAGGGTCCTCTCTCCCCGCTTCTGACGTGTAGAGAACCTGTAACACAAAGCACAAACACGTGTAATGTACATTTGACCATGTGAAAATGTGACACTACAGCATATATAATATATATCTTACCACTGTGATAGGGTCTTCTGATTCAGCTCATAGAGGGATACTGGTCTGGGCTACCAGTCTCGGGCTGGCCAGCACTGCCTCGCGGATAGCCATGTAGTCCGCCAAGATGAGGGCCCACCGGTTGGTCCTGATGCCCCTGGACTGCGTGGCTGCTGCAGAGCTGGATACAAATGGCCTCCACCAGGTGACTGGTGCCAGGCCAACTTGCAGGGCCCGAGTTCACCCAGAGAAAGCTACTAAGGTGATGATAGGAGGAGAGACACAGCAGGGGAGGGGACGGTGGGAGGAAGGAGAGATTTTCCGGAATCACAGTAGCGAGAGCTGGTGATGAAGATGATGTCCTCGCCCTGCAGCATGGGGATGGATTTGTGCTGGTCCATCAGATGGGGCATGATTGCATCCAGGGTTCCTTGCCACCTGCAGGAGGGGCAGGGGCACGGCCGGACCTCGCACAGCTCCTCGTGCTCCGCCTTGTCCGTGTGGGGCAGGATGGGCTTGCAGCCCAACGAGGCGTACTTGCATGGAAAGAGGACGAAGTTGGCCACTTTCTCCATGGCCAGGTTCCTCTCGGACCACAGGGGCCTCTGCAGGTGGGGCAGCGGGTGAGATTGGGCTGGCAGTTGGAGCATACCAGTTGGCCAGACTGGCACTGTAGGATGGGGGGTAGGACAGAATCAAAGCAGACAGGACACTCAAACAGGCTGGCCAGGTCACTGTTGGAGGCCGTGGTGCCCGACAGGGTGGGGACGCACTGGGAGGGGGGGCACTTGGAGGTTCCTGCTGTGGCAGTCTGACGAATCATTTCTTCGCAGTCAGAAGTAGAAGAAGTGGAGTTGAGTTGATATTTAATGTAAATATAATAAAGTTATAGTACAGTTTGGTTTAAGTATACTTTCGTTACTTTCGTTAAGAGTCAAAGTAGATGTCCTAACATGTCACAAAATTCATTGTCTATGGAGCAGCTCTAGACTTGCTCCTGATGACATCACAAGTATGAGTCATACTTCTCTGGTTTCTGGCTTTGGGAGAGAGTAGCTCATGTTCACATACTTATAGAATGTTCCTATGTCATGGAAATAACATATTTGAATTGTTAATTTGGGTTTTCCTATTTAAATTGGATTACATTACCATCATGGCAGGATGTTGTTGGTGTGGGAATCTTTGCCATGTTCACGCCTGTTTTCTTTTTCTGGGATGAACACCAGGGGTCTTCTCAAATTTTTTAAATATATTTTTTAGCATTTGATGCCATGATTCATGTGTAATAAGAAACCCAACAATGTTTATCCATATACAAAAATGGTATGACGGTATAAAGAAAGTATAAATAATGAGTAACATACGTAGCCTTTCCCTGTGCGATCTCGTAAGAAGTGATACTTTGCAACTAGTGCAGAACAAGTGTCACTATACTGTTTTCTTGAGGGATACCTGCATAAAAGATTAAAGGTAGAGTCAAATTATAATTGTTTGGCTAAAATAAGCCTCACAAAGTGTGGATTTCAGTTTTATAACAGTAGGTGAATTAGATTTTATTCAAAAGTCAAATGCAACAACTGCAACGGTTAGGATTGAAAAGTACTTACCATGTGTAGCTACATATATCATCAAAAAGCACCTGGACAATTTGGGACCTCCATTTATTTCTAAAAGCTGAAGAGATGAAGACCTCGCTTTTTTCGTAAGTCTTTGGTGGAGGCTGGTGGGGAACTTGGGAAGCCTGTAAGTGACTGGCCATTCTTTTTTTGATGTATGCGGTCCTTTCTGTTGTTCTAGGGTTCTAGACAGGAAAATGAAAATGTGTTATACATGTAGTAAATTGTGAAATGTTATTGTAGACTTACTATACTTATATGTGCTAAGTATTTTATAAAATAATTGGACAAACAAGGAACAAAAATACAACAAACAAAGACACAAAAAGGGGAAAAGAGAGAAAACACAACAAAACTGTGCAGTGTGATTGTACGGGCAGGGGAAAGATATCCCCCCACCCGTCTCCACACACACAAAGCTATACAGCTTAGATGGTGTGAAATATAATTACTAGGGAATTTAAATTGAATGAGCCTGGTGACACATTTTCTTGGACATATACTGAAAATTGTACTTACCCAATTAATGAAGTCTTGACTTCAGCTCCATCCCCTTTTTTTAAACTCTCCAATTGCTGTAAAAAAGCAACCTGCCTTTTGATATTTGGAATCAGATTTTCAACCATGCAGTCTGTAAGTAAAAGCAAGGTTTCCCCGTCAATGTCATTCCCTGTGGAAAAAAGATACAATAATTGAATGTCAGTGTTCACATTCATTATCAACAAGGAAAGCACAAATATTGTTGATCAAGAGCAAATACATGGAACAATGGTCAAATAATATTATACCATGTTATAATATTAGTTTTAACCTACTCAGATTCAGATTTACAGAGTTGTTGATTGAGCTCAGAAGTTATACCACCCAGTATCTCAAGGTTACATGATGTTCTCCCTCCATGTTAGAATAGATGTCCAGCCCATGATGGTCCACCTCCTCTCCCACTTTCGAAGCAACCCATCCTCTCTTCCACTTTGAAGGAATGGAAATGGCTTTCAAATGAAGAAGGGACCATCTTTGTCCCCACGACAAACCATGCCCATATACACAGTAAACAGCCTTGATCTCCAGGGAAATGGGAATATCTTCACTTTGAATGACTTCAATCACTTTCAACTCCCCAACACGATACGGTACATCATTGTAGACAAGTGACTTGGCAGTTTGCAGTACTGCATCTTCCAGAGGCACATCTAGCCTTCTCTGCAGAGCATGAGCAGCCACATCTGGTAGGAAGCCTCCTCCAACTTCACTACAGCTCCCAGTGTGGCCTACTTCTTTCCCTAAATTTGCCAGATTAGCCTGCTCCCAGCACTGTCTCATTTGGTGTCTTGTTGCAAGTGTCTTGCTGATGTTTTTGTAGTTGCATACCATGGACGACAGCTTTTTGAAGTATTGTTGTTTGCGCTTCAAATCTCATGCAGGAGAGATGGACCAGTTGTCCATACAGCTTAATTAGCTGTGGATTATGCACAATATAGTGCATTTTTGGCATAGACATGCCTTTGAAAAGGGTGTCAAATGTCACCAGGAACTCTATTGTTTTTTCCTCCAAGTATGGCATCCACGATCTTCTCACAACTGGTGCCATGATAATATCCACCTTGCGCAGCAACAGATACAAGTCCCAATACTTGTTTGGCACGATGAGGTGACCAATCAACTGTGGTAGAAGGCGGAAGAGAGTCCACTTCTCAGAGGCACTCCCAGACAGATGACCACCACTCTTCAGTGTCCTCTGAGATGGGTTGGGCCTTGGATCTTTTATCATTCCACCCATACGAGAAGTTGTCAACTTCATAGTTCAACTGACCAAGCGTAAGCACCTTCTCCCTTATCATCTCTCTAAAGATGTTCTCGAGAACAAAAGGGATAACACCCTCTAGAACATCATGCATTACCTCAGGTGGGAAGAGGTGTGTGATTACAGCTGGGGCGTGGTTTAGATTGGAGAAGCAGCATGGTGCAACTGCGTGAGCTGACAGGTTGTCGGCTGAGATAGTGGCAATAGTGCCAACAAATTGCTTTGACTCTCCATTGCATTCTTCTTGATATTATTTTTATTCAGTGTTTCAACAGACAAACAAAGCAGACAGGACAGACAAAATCAAGACATTACAGTGACAAATTAAAAAAATATATACCCTCCCCCCTCCCAAAAGAAACAAACAAAAAATGTATTAAAAAAAAACAAGACAACCAGTCACTCCTTCGTGTCTCCTACCAGTGCTAGACATAGACATATCAAATCAGACACTGAGAATATATATCTATAGTAGACATTCAGTCCACATAGTCCAGTTATAGTCTTTGTACAGAATACCATCAGGTCATCAAGAGTCCCTTTAGTTGATGCCTTTAGAGCAGGGGTAGGCAACCCTAGGCACGCGTGCCTGCACGCGGGGGCGTTTTCATAAGCACAGGGGGCAGCATTCGTTTTTTTTTTTGCTTTGAAATATTATAGTGAAATATTTTGCACTGTTGTCGCATTTATCTTGTTGAAATCCTCCCACAGGTTCTTTTTACTACCACATATTTAATTGAGGCCCTTTATTTGTTTATTATTTCAATTTAGCTGGAAATACATTGCTACATCATTCAGTAACATTTGCAGATCCTTATAACAAAAACATTATTACGGTCACCATTGTGACCAGTGGGATTAATCAACAAATTGTATTATTTATTTTTCTATTTCATTGAACATTGCACATGTTAAAAGCCATTTTTTTTACTCAAAATGTGAGTATTACCAAGTCAACTTGTGTTCTTAAAACAATGACAATAAACATAGTTTTATTAGGTTGAAATAATGTGGTTGTGTACTTATTTTTCTGTTAACTTATTATGGATTGAAAACTGAAAACCTTAATGCACAGTAACTGAACTCAATATTTTTAAGTTCTGGTAACTTATTATTATTTCTTTTTTTACAGTGTAGTCTTGCGATCAATCAAAACTTGTTTACACGATATACCTCACATTCACCCTCCATTCACATCCTGGTGTTCTCCATTAGGCCTGTAGGTGGAGCTATGACAGCACACGTACAGCACACACACCGATGGTGTGTGATGTGTCCAAAAATGTATGGGCAAATGTGAGTGAAATGGTCGCACTGTAGAGTTGATACAACCATCATAATAATATTGTTAATAATAAGAATAACAATAATGATGTAATAATGTCAAAATTATCATTAAAAAGACCTGATTATGAGAAAAAAATTACTATGCATGGAATATTGTTGAGGCACACTAGTTACAACGATAGGTTATGACTATAACCAAGTTCTGTTAATTAGGGGTGACGCTCGGCATCACTCATTCACTCCCTCGCGTACATGCACGCGCACTGAATAAATTCCACAAATGTACCTTTAATACCAGTATTAGTCTGACCACACCCCTCATTAGCTTACCTTCATAAGCAGGTGTGTGGTCACCTGCTCTCCTCCTTCCCAAGCATTCACCACAAGGTGAGGTCAAGGGCTGCAGCGGCGTCGGATGCCGAGCGTCACCCCTAATTAACAGAACTTGGTTATAGTCATAACCTATCGTTCTGTTTCATTAGGGGATCCGCTCGGCATCACTCATGCACATAGGGAGGCCGAGCGGAGCCACCGGCCGACAAATACACCCCGCTGAAGGCCCCCCACAACCAACAGAACAGGGAGGGCCGAGCCCCCCCGACCCCCCCTAATGGAGGGCACCCCCCCCATTAGAGGTTTCCCGGGAGGGCGACGGACCCGACCGTGCGAAGAGGCACTCAAGCAACTCAACGCACAGGGTGAGCAGACCGTGGCTTGACCCCACGACTACACACACGCACAACCCGCATGCCACCCGGGAACGAACGGAGGGAACAACCTCGTTACTGCCCCCAGAATCACGGGGTCAAGGGCAAACCTAACCCCGTGGCAAGGCCGTAGCAGCGGAGCGCAAAGGAAGACCCAGACCCACCAAAGGGATTGGACCCCCTGGAACGGGGGCCCGGAGAAGTCCATGATGCCAGCATCAAGACCCCACCAGGTGGGCACTTAGTGACCCCGCCCCCCACATCGCCAGCGTATTCGGACAAAGGCCCCTCAGCCGAGCGGGCCCTGTCCTCCCCAACAGTACACCGCCTGGCACACTGACCCTGCAGAACAGGCAGTCAGCATGGCCGTAAGCACACAAAAAAGGTTAACCAACGGAAGCCGGCAGCGCACCGGGGAAAAAAACCCAGGCAACAGGCTGTTAACCCGAGCCTAGAGACTGCGGACGAGACAGGCACCAGAGGGGACAGCTGAATACAGCCGCCCCGGCGGAAGGGGCGCATGCTGGCGTTGTTGCATGACCAAGCCTCCATAAAAACCCCCACCCAGAGGGCGAAGGCAGAGAAGGCTGACACGATTGGCAGACGTCATGAACGTGCAGGGGCACCCTCAACCGGTTAACCCGGGAGTCGACACTGCCCCAACACACCAGAGAACCAACCACCTAGTCGTTACCCTATGCGGTGGTTGGTCCCATAACCCCCCAGGAAAAAACTCCAAAACACACCCGCAGTAACCGTGTTCCAGTTTCCAACAGGGTCATCCCGGGCCTACGGGTCAACGAAAACATTACTTCGGACCAGGCCCGGTGATACGGGGAGCACGGGGTCCCCTGAGGAGGTCAAAAAACACCCCAACAGGCCCCTCTTCGCCACGCGTAAGAGAAGAGCGCAAGAATGGAAAACCAGCCCCAACACCCCGTACTTGGTATTCCCAGGAGGTCACCCAACCAAGTACTAACCAAGACCAACCTGCGTGGCGGCCGAGATCCGACAAAATCGGGCGTGTACAGGTTGGCACGGCCGTAAGCCATTACGACAGTGTAGAATACAATGTACCCAACAAGGGTTCCATAGCGCTTAACCCTGTGACACCCGGACCGACCTAGCATTTTTCCCCCTGAAAAAAGCCCAAGTCCCTCAGGGTACCAGAACAGCAGATCTGCATCCCCGGCGGGTTTAACTGATCCGGACCAGCGCGACCAGAACCAGTCCCGTGCCCTAACCACGCCGACATGCCAACTCCAGGAGAAGGGGCAGATATGCGTGTTGATCTTAAACATAAAAAGAAGGCGCCACTCAGACGTTTCGGTGCGAACCACGCCCGGCGGCCCACCCCCAGGGCGTGAGACCCTTCCACACATGTTCAGATCCATTCCGTTATCATCCCCTGATATGAACGAGAACCCGTCGACAACCACACAGGTCGTCGGAAGATTAAAACCCCCATCCCAATTGCTTTATAAAAACGCTGTTTTAACCCCAAGCAACCAAGGCGCGCCAGTCAGTTACCTAATGTCCAACAGAACATCCTGAGCTAGCACTATGTGTGCGTTGGGCATATCCACATCAATAATAGGCTATTTAGACCATCTTATTGAATCCCCAAGACGCCCAGGGGAACGACAAGAGGGGCGGGATGCAACCAACTCCATGAATGAATGAAAACTTTAACCAACAGATTGCAGAAAGGGTACAACACAGTACGGCTTAATACACACAATCGGTAAGGGGAGGCAGACCTGAGAAAGACGTTAGTCTTGTTTCCATCAGGGACCCCCATTTCCAATTCATATAGACACATCCAACTCTTTATAATAATAAAGAAGAAGCATCACCCGTATAAACCCAACTGCACAGCTGGGAGTAAAAAACCCGTATTCACATGATTTTACATCCAGTCACTCTTTTTAATCAGAGAGTAAAGACTAGACCCTCCCAGAAACCTTCCCACACGAGTTGTAGTCATGAGAAAGACATGCCAACTGTGAGTCACGTGACCAACTGACTCAAGTTACACATACATCGAGCGTAGCAGACCCGTGAGCCCTACGCTCTAACTCGACACCTTAACACTCTGTAACTCATGGAAGGCGTCGCCATAGCAACATCGCTACGACGGGGGGAAACCCTGCACACGGCTCCTGTTTGTAATAGGAGTCGGCAGGATAACCCTCCCCCCCCCCCCTGCCAAGACGTCCTAACGGCTCGGCCCTGACTGGCTCAGCAGAAGAGATAAAATCTCCTAAACCAATCAAGTGGGAAGAAGGGGTTTATTCGACACCCCCTCACTAAAAACCCTTCTTTCCCTACACACAAAAACAACTGTAGCCATTTTGAAAACCTCCGGTAGAATGCTAATGTTAGCGTAAGCTAATACAATGCCCGCTACCCACAAAATGTGAACAGGATTTACAACAAAACAAGTCGTATGTGTGTGAATCCTACACCCGTTGACTATGTCGTACATAGCAAAAACGCTGACCGAGAGTAACGGCTAGGCCGTGGAACGTGTGTACGAGTATTACTGCAACACAACAGCATTGTGAGACACATACTTAGTTTAAGCAACGGAATAACACCAGTTTCTACTTGCATGTGGAGCGTCAGGCTAATAGAACCCCCTATGACTGAGTGTATGGTGCAGACCTTGCTTAATCTCGTAACACAACACGACTCATCTCACAACGTAAAAGTGCAGATTCATATTTACGCAACCCCACCATATGATTTGTTGAAGAAACACACAGTTTGTTTGGCCAAAAAACATAGTCCCCCTTATGTCGGGGAACTTTTTATTACATAAATTGGCACAAAAACACAATCATAAAGGGGCCGGGGAGGGTGTAAAGGAGAGGGGACACAGAGGGGAAAAGTCACTCTCAGCGGCGTCTGCCACCTCTCGCCGCTCGAGTCTTGCCACCCCGAGGAGCCCCGGAGGGACGGTAGGTAACTGTCTGCTGGTCTCGACGTTCCCTACCGTCTCCTCCGGTCGTGGATGGGCGCTGTCTCTTCTCCTGGCCTTCTTGGAGGGGCCAGCAGCGGCAGTTGAGAGGCAGTGGTAGGGACGACGGAGACAGCTCGACGTCGTGGAAGCCTTCTGACTCCACCGGCAAGGACGGGAGGCGGAAAATGGGGTTGAAGGATGGATCTCTCCTCTGCCATCTCTCTGCATGTTGAGGTCATCAACCGCAGGGCCTTCCCGAACAGACCAGCATCGGAGAGGGCGGCCGTCAGAAGAGGGGCTCTCTTCCGTTCCGGCACACGGGCCTGCTCCAGCCAAAGATGGCGCTGGCTCAGGGTGGCCAGGGCGCGCACTTTCCCCATGGCTATGGCCAGCACCTGGGTAAGGTGCAGGACAGCTCCTGACGCCTGGGTGATCTGATCGCATTTTACCTCGGTCAGATCCGTGCCGCCCGTCATAATCCCCGATACAAATCTAGCTAGGTGGGCGATGTTAGACGCCGCAGCCAGCGATTGTGTACCAGCGATGAATGACTGGTCACCCCAATATGCCAATCGCCTAGCCGATCTTCCATGGAGGACCGGCTTGCATAAGGGTTCCCACACCACATCCGGACAGAGGAGAGCGGCCATCGGACTATCAAGCCGAGGCACGCCCTCCCTCATACCTTTGACTAACCCCGACACCCGCGTAACTGGTACGTAGGTGGGGGTAAGTCCCATGATGTGAGACACCGCCTGACCCTGACGAACATAGGCCCGCATTGAGGGGAAAAATGGGTAGACAACGTCCACCCCTCTCACCGGGCGACGCTGCCAGAGATGACCTATGAGATCATCAGGGACAGGAGCAGGCAATGGCAGCGGCACGCCGTTTGCGGCGGCGGCTACCGCCATGAGCTCGGGAAACAAAGCCTGCAGTTCCCCCTGCGGACCTCCTCCACCGAACCCGCATCCCTCACATGCAGCAGGCTGCAACTGGTCAAGGAGCCACAGTCTGATGTGGCCGATAGTAGGGCATCCTGCTGATGAGGCCAAGGTGGTTCCTCGACATCTTCGAACAAGGCGTCCCACGGAGCCATTTCTCCCCCCTCCGGTGTTTCCTGGATAGGAGGGATACTCTCCTCCACGGGACCATCAAACAAGAATCCGTCCGACTCTTCCATGAAGTCCTCAGTTTCCATTGGAAATCCAGAGCCGGACGCATCCTCGCTGGTCTCCAGCAGTTCCCCAAACCCAGGCCGTTCGCGCCTGCATGCCACCATCTTGCGACGTGAACGGGCAGACGCGAAAAGTTTGCGTCGCAAATCCTCCGGCTCCAAGACAACCCCCCGTTCACCAACGGACGATTCCCTGGAACCAGAGTCGAGATCAGGCCATCGCCAGAGCGACGGCACCGACTCCTTGGCTCTTCGGAGAGGCAAACTATCCATCAGCTGCCTCCTGGGCTGGGTCGGCAACCACGAAAGTGGCAGCAGCCCAGCACCAAAACGCACGACGGAGGCGGGAATGGAGAACCGCTGGTGAAGAGTAGGTCTAGCGCAGGGGTCAGGAACCTTTTTGACTGGGAGAGCCATAAAAGCCAAATATTTCTAAATATATTTCATTGAGAGCCATATAGTATTTTTAACGTATAATGAATTAAATATGTCTTACTTTTAATGCGACTTCTGGTGCTGCATGGTTTTGCTGATGGCCTTGTAATCTGGTTCATACGTGGTGAGGTTGAGCTTCATGCAGGCGTTGAGGCTTCCATCAGTTAAACGTGAGCGTAGGTTGGTCTTAATGTTCCTCATATGCAAGAATGACTGCCCACATGCATATGTAGAGCCAAACATGGTCAATATATGGCAATACTCACGCTGCATTGTGTGGTATGTCACAGGAAGCTTGTTCCAAGTTTTAAGAATCAGCTGGTCTTCAGGTTTTTAATTTCTGTCCACTTGTGTTCCCTCGCCAGCTCTGCTCGCTATATCTTCAGCTATAGATACTATTAGCTGTATCTTCAAAACTAATTTCTGTTTACTTTTAAATGACACAGTATTATTAAGAAATATCACAAGTATTAAAATAAAAATTTAAAAAAATTTTACTCAAAAAATTCTGGGAGCCATATGCTGTCACCAGAAGAGCCATATATGGCTCGCGAGCCATAGGTTCCCGACCCCTGGTCTAGCGGGTCTACTCTCCGAAGAATACATTATGACCCAACTTTTTCTTTACAACAGATATGAGAGAAGAAAAAATTAAGCACAATGTAGACTCGTCACAACTCTTTTCAACTAACAACACGTCAAGTGGGGTACTACCGAGGCACTTCCTTGTGGTGAAAGCGAGAAGGAGGAGAGCAGGTGACCACACACCTGCTTATGAAGGTAAGCTAATGAGGGGTGTGGTCAGACTAATACTGGTATTAAAGGTACATTTGTGGAATTTATTCAGTGCGCGTGCACGTACGCGAGGGAGTGCATGATTGATGCCGAGCGGATCCCCTAATGAAACAGAACTATATTTCAAACAGGCACTCCATGTCAAAAAGGTTGCTGACCCCTGCTTTACAGCAATGAGCCGAGGGAAGAAACATCACACAACAATCACATAGCAAAAACAAAACACAGAAAAATAGTGCTCTATAAGTTCACATTGTTTTAGATATCTACATTATATGTAGTTTTAAGATAGATAGTCAAGAAAAGGTTGCCAAATGTCTTTAAATTTGCTGGGTTGCCCTGCGTTCTCATAGCGTATTCTCTCCATGTGTAGCATGTTAATGAGTTCTGTCAACCAGGTTTGAAAAAGTGGTACTTGAGTGTTGCATATTATGTGACCAGCCAAAGATAGCCACTATTGGGTCTGGGGGAAAGTCATGGGTGTAGATGTTTGAGTAGCATTGGAACACCTCACTCCAGAACCTATGGAGCTTCGAGCTACGCAGGATGACTAAACGACTGGAGGCATAATGATTTTACTGCAACGGATGTTATAATAAAAGCCTTTCCATACATCTGTCTGATTGAAAACTTTATTAACAGACCGCAGAATGGGCACAACTGAGTCAGCACGGGCTGAGATATGAACGACTAATGCTTGCTATATCTAGGTCGACCTCGGACGTTGCTATGTAAATACGCTGATGTTATTGAACATGTAACTATATAACGTTAATGCCACAAAACGAATGCCTTTGTTACATAAGTAGTAACTTTGATGCAGTAGTGTGTGTGTGGGGCGGCGCTGTTCAAAAGTTTCAACGTGTGGACCAGATTGACGCGACACAATCCTCTTGGTCAAAACATCACGATATCCACGATACGTTTAAAAAGTGTATCGTTAATGAACTGTACCCGATATTTATATAATATCGTCATATCGCCCAGCCCTAATTGCCAGGTTTTTTATCTCAGAGGACAAGGAGAACACAAGGAGAACAGATCAATCTGGACCACCTGCTTGTATTCAGACAAACGCAGAATGGCCACGATAATAGACAGACACAACCTTTTTATACATTTGTAGTTAGACACACCTCTTTCTGGTTTGATGATTGATAGCCGTCACCGTCATTGCTGAGGACAAAGGGAGTATGAGCGGGAATATTAGATACGAGGGAGGGGGATTTCGGGGGATTCCAGTATGTGCTTCTTCGTAGGGGTGGGGGCCTGAACTAATGAGCCATCCGGAGTCCCCCGGTCGTGGGGACCTGCATGTCTGTGTGTATATGTGTGTGCTCATTGTCCTACCCTAGTTATTACTCTTTTAATTCCGTGCTCATCGTGACACGTGAGGCAGTTCATGGAGAGTTCGAAGAGTTCCATGACAGTTGGTGTGTATCTAGTTTACTGGTTGGACCCAGCACTCGGTCAAGGGTACTTTCGTGATTTTCGTGACAGTTGGTGTGTATCTGTGTGTATGTGTTTGTAAGTGCGCGCAAGCTATGTGTGTGTGTGAGACTATCCGTGTGTATGTGTTTGCAAGTGTGTGCGAACTATGTGTGTGTACGTGAGTTTGTGTGCGTGTGAGGGAGGCCTAGAGCCATGTGTGTGTGTGTGCGAGACGGACCGTGTGTGAGAGGGACGCCTGCACCAAGGGTCAGCAGGTCCCATGCAAGGAGGAGAAGGACACAGACACACAGACGCCAGGCCCCATTAGGCATATTATACATTATGGCCTTTAGATATAAGATATTACCAGACATTATGAACTGATGAACCTATCAACAACCCTTGTGCATCCCTAGCAATGGCTGAGCTCACTGGGCTTAAGAGATGAAATGATGGCTCGTTTAAAGCCATATAATTTTAACTGTTTACTATTTAAAACATTTTTTTTACCCATGATTAACAGTAATAGCATAATCTCAATATATCGCTCAACAGATTACTCATATTTATGAATTATAACCACTCAAATCTGTGTTTGTTTGATACGTTTTTTTTCATCGAAAAAACTGATAAATTATGTTTTTGACCATATTTCTCATATTTTTTTTTAAAACATTACTCGACGAAATATCTCGGCGAAATATCTCGACGAAATACCTCTGAATACGAATCAAAATAAAATATTAAAGATTCGATGACTAGTTCGGCCAGAAACGGCGTTGAGGCGAAACGTTACAACGTTTTTCTTCATCGAAAAAAACTGATAAATGTTGTTTTTTACCATATTTCTCATATTTTTTTTTAAAACATTACTTGACGAAATATCTCGACGAAATACCTCTGAATACGAATCAAAAGAAATATTAAAGATTCGATGACTAGTTCGGCCAGAAACGGCGTTGAAGCGAAACGTTACAACGTTTTTTTTCATCAAAAAAAAACTGATAAATGTTGTTTTTTACCATATTTCTCATATTTTTTTTACAGGGGCTATGTATTATAAATGTCATTTTTCAGTCTCTAGCATTGTATTATAGTAATAGGAGTTCGTATCAATGTGTTTTAGGGTCTAAATACCATATTGGCAGATTGCTCAGATTCAGCCCAGCCCCTTTCCTCGTCTAGTAAATCAGGTAATATTTTTTTTGAACGGCCAATACGCGTCATACAGCCGCTGGGTAGCGCACAGTGATGCGATTGGCTCTGTGGTTGGAGCTAATGCCCGCCCCCTAACGCCCGCCCCCATTCTACCTAGACTGCCTGTACACAGCGAAACCATTTCCTCATACTCGAGAGGGAGAGAAAGGAAGAGAGAGGGAGAGAGATAGAGAGCACTTGGGGGGGGGGGGGACCTGCAGCGCGCCACACACGCAAACGGGAGATTGAAAGAAAGGAAAAAAAAAAACACAAGCTGCCGGCGGACAGGGAGAGAAAGGAAGAGAGAGGGAGAGAGATAGAGAGCACTTGGGGGGGGGGGGGGGGGCCTGCAGCGCGCCACACACGCAAACGGGAGATTGAAAGAAAGAGAAAAAAACACACAAGCTGCCGGCGGACTGTCTTTTTTTTCTCTCTCTCTCTCTCTCTCTCCCACCCCCTCCCTCTCTCGCTCTCTCTCCCCCCCCCTCCCTCCCTCCCTCCCTCTACCAGTGCAGACTGTGTGGCACTGTCACTCAAAGTGCTTATGGGCGGAGCCAGGCCATAACAGCCTGATTTCTTGAGGCTGAAAAATGATGGTTTTGAGTACTTGATTAGAAATATAAAACAATGCATTTTTTTTTTTTAAACCTTACAAATGTCTTCAATAGACTAACAGGAATTGTGTAAAGTTGCCCAAATAGTGCTAGGAATAGCAATACATAGCCCCTTTAAAACATTACTCGACAAAATATCTCGACGAAATACCTCTGAATACGAATAAAAAAAAATATTAAAGATTCGATGACTAGTTCGGCCAGAAACGGCTTTGAGGCGAAACGTTACTAAGCGCTCATACTGACCCAAATGTTTTGCGGGCGGTTCCAATGGTTTCTGCAGCAGGAATCTTGGGCTCGCCTCGCTGGTGGGAAGAGAACCAGACTTGCTCCGTGCAGTACACTTCCTCGTTGGCGCGCGCCGGCTTTGGGGGGCTTGTGTTTCGGCGTGTGGCGCGCTGTCGACTGCGCGGTCCGGTTCGCCTCTGGTTCTGTCTTAGAAAATCCACTCGCTCCCCCCCCCCACCACCCCAAACCATGTCTCCGGAGTTTCAATCACCGGCAGCCCGGTACAGCCTATCTCACCTCCCCTGAATTGTGGCAAAGTTATCTGTAGAGCGATTACGCCACCATGTGTTTTACATCGGTAACAGCACATCCTAACGCTAGACGGGGTTCTTAGCTTGTGGAATATGCAAAGGTTTGGTAAATATATCGAGAATTGACCGTTTTAACATGGGAGCGGACGGAGAGTAGAAAACATGACCAGGGGTAAACAAGGCACTAAATACTGTAACTATTTTTCGTGTTTCATGTTATAAGCTTTTGAGACAATGAACATATATGTAAAATTAAGATATTTACCCAATTTCATGAAATAATAATAAACACAGACACCGCTGTGCTCACACACACACTCAAAATATTTCAAAAAAGTAGTTTTCATGACCAGGGGTACACAAGGATATTCGACATCAATGAACTGAAAAACCTATCATCAAATCTATCACCCTACAAAAGGGTATGACAGTAGTTTTGATGGTTTATCCCTTTCAAACTGATGTCTGGAATTAATAGAACAAGAGTGGATACTGCGGAGGCCCTCATCCCAGGTGTCTTTTGGAATGTCCACCTGGATATCTCTCTCCCAGGACCTCCTCAAGCATTGTGTAGATGGAATATAGTGTTCTGTAAATGAGTCTACAAACTTGGATATCAGGCCTTTGGTATTGGGCTCTGTAGTCATAATAGTGCGGTGGCTTAGCAAAAAAATGTGGACGCGCCGGACAAAAGCACCAAATTTGTCCCACGTGTTCCTCATCATCATAGCTTTCATTTTCGGGTCTAAATGAAATGCACAAAAAATGTATGTATCATAACGTTACCCTGGTATAGATCTGTATGAAACTCAGTCTTTAGACCAAATAGCCTACATTATGAAATGTCTGAGGAAAAAGAAAGCACATTTGGGTGAGTGATGCCATAATTATGTGGCATAATAATAATAATAATTGACAGTGCGACACCTGCTGGTCAGTTTCTGTAAGTAGTTTTAGATTGTATGTTTTTCCACACTTTACTGTAGTGTACGTGTATTTACACAGTTAACAAAGTCCATGTAATATTTTACTGCACGTTAGAATACACAGAAGTAACGATGGATGTGTACAAATTGCGCATAGAAATTAGGCATATGTATTGCACTGATGAAATACCGGAGGCTATACTAATGCGCCAAAATACCTAGATTATAATGTATAGTTACGATTATTTTTCTGTTGATCAAATAAAAAGCCTGCCTACTGCAAATCAATATGATTTGTCGACCATGTCACGGCTTATTGTGGTCTGCATCCCCTGAGCTGTACTGTATTGTACCCATTCTGCAATCTGTTAATAAAGTTTTCAATCACACGGACAATAAATATAATGTCTAAATGAAATGCACAAAACAAAAAATGTATGTATCATTAACAATCCCCTTAACAATTGTATGTATTGAGCTGTACTGTACTGTACCCATTCTGCAATCTGTTAATAAAGTTTTCATTCATTCATTCATTCATTCATTCATTCATCATAACGTTACCCTGGTATAGATCTGTATGCATGTATTTATTCATAACGTTATACATATTCGTTCACGTTAGATTGTGCATGGCGTTTACATTGAAAAATGTACTTGTCACGTGGTTCCGTTCTCCATTCTTCACATCAAAAACGAAAAACGAACTATCAAAACGTACACGGCCCATTATTGACTCGTTTTTTTCATTTGATTCTGATACCAAAATACGAAAAACAGGTCCGTATTTCAGTTTTCCCCCGTTTTTTCGAGTTTGGTTTCAAACGGAAATAGGAAACACCTCGTATTTCCTTTTTTTTTTCGTTTTTCCTTTTGAAACGAAAAACGAACTATCAAAACGTACACGGACCCAGGAGGCTCTGCTCTTAGCTACCTCATCTAAGCTAAGAGCGGGAGGAACAGGAGGCTCTGGAGAGGATTTACAGGTCCATGCTGCTTTAGCTGCCGCAGAGGCTAAGTTCAAAGTACTGGAAGAGTACGAGGGCCAGCGAGCCTCATCCAGAGTGTCCCGTAGGTAGGGATGGGAATTGATAGGATTTTATCGATACGATTCCATTATCGATTCTGCTTATCGATTCGATTCTTTATCGATTCCCTTATCGATACCTGATCAATTTATAATTTAAATAAATAAATTGGAAATGCAACAGAACTACATTTAGTCATTTAGCTGACGCTTTTATCCAAAGCGACTTACAAGTTCTGTACGACAAGCCATCAGGAAGGGCACAACTCTATCAGCTGAGCAACAATGTTCATCAAAGTGTTGAGTGCTACAGTGTAGGTTAGTTTATTAGGACAAGTGCATGACAGTACGGTTAGTTAGGGTTAGATATATTTTTTTTTATTCAGATGATGGTTGAAGAAGTGCGTCTTTAGTCGACGGCGAAAGATTGGACGTGATTCGGCTGTCCTAACTGGGGTGGGTAGTTCATTCCACCCACCATTGTGGGGCAAGGACTGAGAATAGGCGACTTCTCTTTGATGACCCTCCCGGAGCTCGGATAGGAGTAGGTCTGAGGCGGCCAGAAGATGCAGAGCGTCGGGGTCTAAGCTGGTTAGAATAACAACATGCAACTTGACATTTCTGATTGTCATTTATTGTTGAGCCCCCATGTCAGAAAAATACAAAAACTGTAAAAAAATAAAACATTAACTATAGCCTACACTTAAATAAAATAATGTATTTGAGATTCTCTTAAAATGTATTTATTTTTTTATTCTTAAACTAATTTAATCTATTGAATAACAGGTTGTTATTCCTCTGACTTCTGTCTCTCACACACACACACACACACACAGAGAGAGAGAGAGAGCTCCCTCCCCGGGCCCCTGTCCTTTATGTATTGGCTTGTGTTGCTACACGGACACATTTGTATGTTGCACCACTGTACTTCCTGGCTTACAGACTTGTAAACAAGCACTCACGTCTCTCATTATATGTGAACTAAAGAGTACAAGGTTTACACAACAGCCCCCACCTGCTGTTTTATTGTATTTGTACCTGTACTATCCGCTGTCAGCTGTTTATCTCTCTTTGTGAGCTTGATTAAATAGCGTTAGCTCACGTTAGCTCACGTTAGCTCCGCTGCTAATTTTAGCTCACCCTGATCTAAATCAATGACTAGGTTCTAAAGCATTCAAGTAGTTTTCACTGCACATAGAAGTAGCCAAACAGCGGGAGCATTTCGGGAGCATATTACCAAAACCCAGGCAATTTCGAGCCCTTAAGGAATCAAATAGAGTCTGCCATGGCTACATGCTAACGTAACGTTATTGCGCAACTGTAGGCAGCGATAAGGGAATCGAAAGTCACAGGAGCCACACGGTTCCAGGCATCGGCCAATTAGGGATGGAATGAACTCTTGTATAGAGAAAAAGAAGCCCTTCGAATCACGAGCAGGCTACGCCTACTCCTCAGGCCGTAGCGATAAAAGGAGAACCTGCTCACAGTAGCAGCTCCAGAGCACCTGGCGGTGCTACACAGAAGGAACAAGAGTCTCCGCAACAAGAGTCCATTCGAGCCATGGTGGATTTCCTAGTGAAGCAACAAAACCATGCTACTCCCGAACTTGTTGTCGGACAGCGGCGTTTGACTGCACAGATGCTGCACAGATTAGAATGAAGACATCCGACAGCTTTTATGACAAAGTCATCGCAGAATTCACAAAGAATGATCGGAGGATGGACTTCATGTACAAATAAGGTAGGAAGTGTGCATATTTTGAGCATTATTTTGTATATTTGTGTATTGTATTGTAAATAGCTACTGCGATTTGTTGGCCCGCTGTGGCCGTTGTGTTTATTATGTGCACTGCATGTGTGTGTGTGTGTGTGTGCTGTAGTAATCAATGCTATTGGGTCTGTGCTAAATGCTATACACAGTGCAGAGGTTTTCTAGCATCAGATGTTGTTTGTAGGCCTGTTTGAAGTGTGAGATGGAGGTTATTGCTCTGATGTGGAATGGGATCTCGTTCCAGATTTTGCTGTTTGTGTGGAAGAATGATCTTAGTCCATAATTATTTGTGCAAGCCGGTACTGGAATTAGTGCATGTGGGATTGATGTGGTGATACTTCTTGACTTGTAGCCTATTGTGTCTTGGCAGTAAAGCTGTGAGTGTTGGGGAAGTGTAATTTCTGAGCATAAAATAGAACTTAGTGGCTAGATTTTTTTGTGTAGTTCTGAAAGGTTGTAGCAGGGAAGTGTGAGAG
Organism: Notolepis coatsorum; assembly: GCF_963971535.1. NCBI lineage: Eukaryota > Metazoa > Chordata > Actinopteri > Aulopiformes > Paralepididae > Notolepis > Notolepis coatsorum. The sequence goes on from NC_140166.1 coordinate 114,320,716, forward strand.
TGCAGTACAGTGGTGAGTCCAGGGTGGAAATTTACCATGCATTTTATAAGCTCTTTGCATGAAATTGCAAACAAATTGCATGTAGATGTGTTTGAAACAGTGAGGATGAGAAATGGTCTGATCTTGCTGTAAACAAATAGTTTTAGATTTGCCTTCTTGACTAAGCTATTGTTGTGATGTGTGTCAAGAGTTACTCCAAGGCAGGGAACAAACTTAACTTTTTGACTTACCAGCCATTTGGCTGGTAGATTTTAAAAACTACCAGCCATCCAGATCTTTTACAAGCCAAAAATTATAAATAGCTTTTTAGTATATCGCCATGTGTTATTATTACTATATAATACTCGTATGCTATTTTCAATTAATATCATAAACAACATAAGGAATATTAGCCTAATTTTGAGTGGACTGAAGGAATGAGTCGGCGTTAATAGTTTTAAATGCAAATAATTTATTGCGAATTTATTTACAATATGGAAGCAAAAGAATTAAAGAACATATTAAAACAACTTCAAACAAGATAAACAAATCCATACTTGTAATGCATCCAGCCTTGTATGGAATAATAATATAATAATATATAATATCATGCATTGTTATGTAAACAATTCCACTGGGTAGGCTTTACAACCATAATTAGCTGAAAGTGAAAGCCGACACACCTATATGAACATGCTGGACTAACGTTATAAAAAAACACAATAAACGTACTCGCACATCCAAGTCCCTGTATGGTCTTGATTTTTTCGCTATAGCGTGGGCGTTACGGAATAGTATCCGCATTTTAGCCAGAGTCGACTGACAGCTTGGTCAACAGTCGGAGCAGCCAGGAGCGGAGTAGACTGTGCTTTGTATACAACAGAGCAGTCCCTGTGACAGCGTGACGTCTCGTGGCTTTTGATGGCTTCCAGTTTCATCACCGACGTCCCGATGACAAATGAATTTCGTTTTCTTTTATCCGTTGCTTTGGCACGACATGGTATACAAAACTTTACCCCCCCCCCCCTCAAATTTAAGCCATTCTCGCGGTTTCCCGGAATCAGATGTGTACCATTTCTGGTTAAATTTCCTAACTACACCGACGCTAGTAGCAGGTGCAGTGTTATCGGTGGTGCTGGTGGTAGCAACTGACTCGTCAACGTTAATGTTGTCGCCTGTTTTTCTTAATTTTGAGGGGGGACCCGGGGGAGCTACTCCGGGAATATGCCTCCACATATTTGGTCAAATCAAATGCAAAATTAAATATCAGAGCACAATCAAAAACACGATTGCAGGGGTTTTTTGTAGTAGGCTAAAGAACGGATGAAGACAGATCTCATGTGCGTCTCATGTTACAAACTTGATCTCGTGAGCAGAGCGCATCTCACACACACACACAGTTTCACTTTCGTTTCAACTCACCACGCCCGCATCCAATAGGGTCCAGCTGCAGCCCCGGAGATTGTTCCAGATTGGGCAACTTCCACCCGCTCCCACGACATTTCTCTCGCTCAGCTGGAGGCTACACCCTGCATCATATTAATGCCGACTCATGCAGTGGATTTAGTTGGCCGCCAGATGGCGCCCAGGCCTTAATTTATGACGGCCAAACATTATATCTACAAGCCTGTGGCGGTGGGCGTGTGACTATTTTGTACCCTGCTCCAAGGTATTTACTACTAGTGCCTGTTGTCTTTAACTGTAGTGTCTGTCTGCTGTCTTCATAACCACACTGTGTCTGTACTTCTTTATTAATTTTTTTTTATCTCTCCTGTCATCCCCAAATTTTTTACTCACCAGCCACTACTGTCACACACATTGGGGGATGTTTTAAAAATATAATATAATATAATAATTTGTGCTTCACCAAAAAATGTGGTCAGCAGCCGCCACTGTGTCTCAGTCAGTCCCAATGAAGACTACGCCGGCGGCGTGAATATTAAAGGCAACCTACTTGTGTTCAGCTTTTCTCTGATTGGACACGACCCAATGAATGAAGCGCGCAGCGAACGCGGCAGCAGAGTGTATAATGTTATTTCGTGGAGCATAATGTATAATGTTATTTCGCCCGTTTGTAACGTCATAACATCAGTGGAGGCTGCTGACTGATTAACTCGAAACTGTACAATTGTAACGTTATATGTTATTTCGCGTATAATGTTATTTCGCCCGTTGGAGGCTGCTGACTGATTAATAATAAGCTCTCTTTATTTCGCGGAGCATAATGTATAATGTTATTTCGCGTTTGTAACGTCATAACATCGCTGGAGGCTGCTGACTGATTAATAATAAGCTCTCTTTATTTCGCTTCCATTAATTTTGGGGACGATGTTCAAATATCATACTTCTGAAGTATAAACAAACTATACTGCTGTGACGATTTTGAATATCTTAACATGTATTTACGGATACAATTTTTTAGATGAATGATTGTGGATATAATATAGAAAACACATCATTATGATATTGTCAGATGGCGTTGTCAGATGTGTAGAATTCACCTACTTACAATTATTTTCATATAAAATACAATGGTGAGTGAGAAATGTATCTCCAGTGATAAAACCCAGTGCTCTATGATACAAAGCGTGGATGGGCTTTCAGGTGGAGGGAGGCGCATGCATGTACATAATTTCACCATAATCAAATACAGACATAATTGTGGATTATTGTACAATGGTCTTCTTACTGGCAGCAGAAAAGCATGATTTGTTTCTCGCGGCCGCGGTCACTTTCTGCTGCGTCTCTGCCGCGTCCTCTCTGCCGCGTAACAACACACAGAGCGGCGTGGCGCGGATAAGGGCGTGTGCTAGGGCGGTCACGTGGCCATGTGGCCAATAAGGGAAATGCTGAATGAAAAGCTGAACACAAGTAGGTTGCCTTTAATATTCACGCGAGCCGGCGAGCGAGTGAATCCCACGTTGCCTAGCTAACCCCAGGCATTAAAGCGTTCCGTCTTGAGACGGATATCCGTCCATTTGATTAGGAGATTCCGTCATTTGATTCCGAGTCGTGACGGATTTTAACCTGAGCCAATCAGAGGCGTCAAGCAGTCATTTGCGAGCAATCGTTTACAGCGCTTTCACCCGCCTCCGCTGTGCTCAGCACCAATGGGAAGCGACCGTTTGCCTTTCAGTTTCTGAAATGTCGGCCATTGCTATTTAGCTCTACTCGAGACCCAGAGTAAACACTGACATGCTGCAACTTTTCCGAGATAGAAAGTTCATTTGACTTATTCTAGTCTAAAGAAACATAATATATTACTATTGCTATTGATAAATCTAGGTAACGTGAATGCGACAAAACGAATGCCTTTTGTTAATCAGAACGTTATTTACGCAACAACGTGTGTTGTTGCGTGTGTGTGTGCTTGCGCCGTTCGCTTTCCGTGTATGATAAATGTACATATGAATGTTGATACATCTAGTTAACGTTAATGCCACAAAACGAATGCCTTTGTTAATCAGAACGTTATTTGCGTTATTATTTGTTTTTTTCTAACGGAAACCTAGGCTACTGGGGGCTGTCTGTTCCGTGTGCCGCAACTATTTCAAAAAGAAAAACAGAAACAACACATTTGTCATTGTCGTGTTACTTCACAGTACCCCCTCCTAATGTACAGTCTCTTCCCCATCATATGTATAATCTCTGTTAGGATCTCTGGGTAACAGTACTGTATATTTGCATATCGTATATGTCACAAATGTAATAGTACTATCTGTAGTATGTCATGTATGTCACTATGAATTTAAAATGGGGGACCCTGATGTAAACAAGACGAACGTGTTTCTCTGGTCTGCATCCCCTTAACAATTGTGTGTATTGAGCTGTACTGTATTGTACCCATTCTGCAATCTGTTAAATATTGATTGATTGTTATTAACAGATTGCAGAATGGGTACAATACAGTACAGCTCAATACATACAATTGTTAAGGGGATGCAGACCAGAGAAAGACTTTTGTCTTGTTTACATCAGGGTCCCCCATTTTCAATTCATCATAACATATATGACATACAGATACAGTACTGCTACATCTATACATTTATGACATACCAGATTTACAAATACAGTATTGTTTGTGATACAAAAATAGTCTAAAAAAAGAGAGTATATACATTTGACGTAGAAATTGTACACTGGTGGAAGTTGGGTAGGTGGGGGGACTGTACATTGGAGGTGGTTGGGTGGGTGTGATGGGGGGTTGTAAGTAACTGTACATTGGATTATCGACAAAACCTTACTTGGTCCCAAGAAGAGGGTCTCGTGTATTAAATAAAGTTTTCATTCATTCATTCACTCTGGATCTGGTAAATCCAGTAGAAATACACACAATTGTTAAGGGGATGCAGACCAGAGAAAGGCGTTTGTCTTGTTTACATCATCAGGGTCCCCCATTTTCAATTCATAGTGACATTTATGACATACACAACATACATGACATGACATTTATGACATAGGGACATACATGACTTACAGGTATATAGTACTGTTACATTTGTCACATGATATGCAAATATACAGTGCTGTTACCCAGAGATCCTAACAGTAAATATATACGTATGATGAGGAGGAGACTGTACATTAGGAGGGGGTGGGTGGTAAAAAATATATACAAATGGTGGGGAGGAGACTGTCCATTGTTGTTGTGGCATAATTGCGAAACGTGTTTAGTCCCTTGTTTGTATGATAACAAGCCTTTTAGTTCATCGTTCAAAGTAATGGGAAAAGGGTTCTAGCTCGCCATCAATCAGAAGCTAGCCACAAGACTTGCATTCACGCTCTCCAGCACACAGCCTCCCTGCCTGGCACAACAACCACAACAGTAGGGTCTATAGTCACACGCGGGACGCGTGAATATTAAAGGCAACCAACTTGTGTTCGGCTTTTCTCTGATTGGCCGCGACCCCCCGCCCCCACGCGCAGGCAAGCGGCAGCCCCTCCCACGTCGCGGCAGCGCGGGCAACCAACTTGTGTACCACTACCAACCAACTTAAGCTGCTGTACCAACCAACTTGTGTTCAGCTGCGGTAGCAGTGGAGCGCTGCTGACTGATTATTATGTTTTAACAACCAACTACCAGATTCACTCGTCACTGTACATCACCTCTGAAGTATAAACAAAGCCCATACAGTTATGAAATGCGCTGAACTAGAAAGCGTAACGTTATTATGTTTCGCGTTTTTAACAACCAACTACCAGATTCACTCGTCACTGTACATCACTTCAGCTCCAGCAGCAGCAGCGGCCGTGCTGCGTCCGTTGTAGGAAGCCCTTCAATGACAGCGCTCTCATATTTTGCGAATGCATAAACTATATCTTAAATTATGGCTGTGTCTAATATGGCTGTCGCTTATCAATGACTTCGCGACAGCCATATTAAACACTCACTGTACATCAGTGTGGAACTGTACGCTGTAACGTTATATGTTATTTCGCCCGTGGAGGCTGTTGAAGCGCCAGCGGGGCGACGCGGTGGTTTTTCCCCGGCTTCCGTGCGCCGCCCGCGGCTTGATCCAGCTTCAGCAGCAGCAGCGGCGGTGCTCTGTTGTAGGAAGCCCTTCAATGAGCGCTCTCATATTTTGCGAATGCATAAACTATATCTTAAATTATGGCTATGTGTCTAATATGGCTGTCGCTTATCAATGACTTCGCGACAGCCATATTAGACACATCGCCATAATTTAAGATATAGTTTATGCATTCGCAAATATGAGAGCTCTGTCATTGAAGTGGGTGGTGGCAGCATTACTTACAGTAGCGATGACAGCCATATTAGACACATCGCCATAATTTAAGATATAGTTTATGCATTCGCAAATATGAGAGCTCTGTCATTGAAGTGGGTGGTGGCAGCATTACTTACAGTAGCGATGACAGCCATATTAGACACATCGCCATAATTTAAGATATAGTTTATGCATTCGCAAATATGAGAGCTCTGTCATTGAAGTGGGTGGTGGCAGCATTACTTACAGTAGCGATGACAGCCATATTAGACACATCGCCATAATTTAAGATATAGTTTATGCATTCGCAAATATGAGAGCTCTGTCATTGAAGTGGGTGGTGGCAGCATTACTTACAGTAGCGATTTTTATTGTTTTGTCATGACCAAACATAATCCCAACATAGATAGGAGGTGTACTGTATGTCAAATGTCGGTCATGTGGTGGAAGAGTTTAGTACAGTCACACAACAGAACACCAGTGTTTCTAGTAGATATGTTTATTAATATAAATAAACACCTCTTTCTGAACTGGTTCGACCAGCGCTTCTGCCGCGTCTCTCAGCGGAAAAGGGCGTGTGCTAGGGCGGTCACGTGGCCGTGTGGCCAATCAGAGAAACGCTGAACGAAAAGCTGAACACAAGTTGGTTGCCTTTAATATTCACGCAGTCGGGACAAACTTGGGACCAAACTTGATATGCATGACCTTGGTGGGCTCTAGGTCAACTCCTGCAAAGGGGGTCAATGTCAGACTTTGCAATCAAAGTTAGGGGGCTAATAACCCTTGCCATAATTTCAGTGCGCCCCCTAACTTTTGATTGCAAGGTCTGACATTGACCCCCTTTTCAGGAGTTGACCTAGAGCCCACCAAGGTCATGCATATCAAATTTGGTCAATGTCAGACCTTGCAATACACTGTAAGGCACTGTAAGGCTACTGTCCTGCCTCACTTCCAGTGATGAAGCTAAGCTATGCTAACGGAGCGTCTATTCCCAAAGCTAAAATGTACGCACAGAGACAAAAAAGGTATGTATCTTCTTGTCTAACTCCAGGGAAGATGTTAAATAAGCTAATTTCCCAAAATAGTGGAGTTCCCCTTTAAAATAAGAATATGACTTGGCCAGAAAAAAAGTTCAGTCAGGAGATTTTTTTTTGCTTTAATCCCTGTAACCCACACTGACCGCTTCAATTCATTGTGCTAAGCTAGGCTAACAAGAAGCCAGGCCCAGATAGCTTTCTACAGAACGAGTGGTTGATTCATTGACAGAACAATGAATGAATGACGCTAGAAATAAACGCCTGCTGTGTGTGTGTGTCTCTGTGCATTCAGTAGAAAGCTATCTGGCTGCACGTTGTTAGCTTCCATTCATTGTGCTAAGCTAGGCTAATGTGCAGCCAAGCTAGGCTAACGTGATAAAGCCCTACATCTATGCCCAACAGAGTATAACTCTATGACTCTGCCAGACAAGATCAAAGAGTTCTGTGATGATAAAGCCCAAGACATCACATGCAGGGAGCGAAATTAACTTTTTGACTCACCGGCCAGTGGCGGGTAGATGGGAAGAATCTACCCGCCAAGCATATTTCTTACCCGCCAACTTTTTTTTTATACAATTTTTTTTATTATTTTATATAGATTTTTTTTTATAATAAAATATATATATTATATAATCATACTTGTGATTGTGTTATCTGCGAGACATCGCCACCTCGCTGTCTGCAAACAGCTCCACTGTCTGTGTGTATACTCGAGTGGCCTCCAGCTCCAGCAAGGATTCTCCGGGGGTGCAGCTGGACCCTAAACGCTACATTCAGCATGCAAAAGAATTCTCCGGCGCTGTACCTGGACCCTAGTCAGCAGCCCTCACTCATGCGATGTAAACCAGGGACTCGAATACGCATGTTGTTGTTGTAGGACATTGATGCCAAGAGCTATCTGTAGCTACTGCTGGATGGCGTTGGGACAACGCCTCAGTGAACTATTTAGTTTACTGCGACATTTCGTAGTGACTAGTTACCTAGCCAACGGAGGTATTATGCACTGGACTATTGCTGGAGGATTTGTTGATGTCGGGAGCTATCCGTAGCTAGCCGGCTGGATAACGTTATGTAACGGATGTTCTCTGTGTGTAGGCCTGCCTAACACACGTGGCTCCTGCGTTGTGTTCTGGGCGTGGTGTAAATGACGAATCAGCACACATGGACGACAGTTCAATCCTTTATTCGATGGCCTGCAATGGAGCCCACCGACCTGTATCAAATGGGTGGTCGAAATACCACAAGAACAGCGTCACAAATATATCTCGTCAAGTCTCCCACGTTGAATAGTTGTTGCAACTTGAGAATATCAAAACCATTACATGTACCGCATGGCTTAACCACATCTCACATAGTAATTTATCATATCAAAACCATTACATGTACCGCATGGCTTAACCACATCTCACATAGTAATTTAACATACTAATCTTATTAGCAATGCATGAAACGTGAATGACAAATTACACAATAGACCGAACTCTTAAGGCACACATACCTGTATCAAATGGGTGGTCGAAATACCACAAGAACAGCGTCACAAATATATCTCGTCAAGTCTGGTGACAGAGAACAATAAATTGACGATATTACCACGGTGAAATACCAATTGTGCATATAACATAACCACACCATTCATTACAACACTATCGAGTCATTATCATCTGTTAACATTCAATTCACATACAAAATATATATACAACAGTGTAATACATAAAAGTGCTGCGCGCTACAATAATCAAACGTACCTCCCACATTGAATAGTTGTTGCAACTGAATCCCCAAACCGGAAGAGGTTGCTTCTATCATCGCGCTAATAATTGACCCCGGAAGTGCTACACTCTCGAACGTGAACTTCCCAAGTTACATTCAAATAAAAGTGCCTTTGGTATAAAGAAATAATAAACAATTGTAAGCATTAAACATTTGTAAACAGGATTTAATAACATTTCAATCCTTAATAAAATAATAAACAGGATTTGGTGACATTTCAAACCCCAATAATAATAATAATAATCAATGTCCAATTGACCTGGTTACATTCACCCCTCCTGAAATTTCACCAACATCCCGTGTCAGCAGAGCAAGGGGGACATACAAAGAGAAAAAAAAATATATCGGTAGTCTACCACTAACCTAGACCTGGCACCAGAGAAAAAGGACCTAGTCCCCCATTCGACTCAAAAGTCACCCCCAAAAGAGGTTCAGAGAATAAAAAAATTGATCAGATCTCAAAATTCCCTTAGATCAATATGACGCCTGATACGCCACACAACTCATGGCCCTCAAAGCTGTCTGATAGACACCTACTCAACCCAGCAATACAAAAGAAAAAAAACTGGCTTTGGTGAACCCTAACCTCCACCTCAACTCAACCAGTCACCCCTCTCAGAAATGGCATCTGAACCATAGATTCTATCAACCTGTTCACTGATCTCACTACTATCCCTGTACGTGTCCTAACCCGACCATCATTCCCTACGTGAGGGTGTAAATCAGTGGGAACCGCAACACCCATGTCAGGTGAGTGCGAAACCCCTGTACCTAAATCAGTGTGAGCTGTGACAACTACGTCAGGTGAGTGAGAAGCCTCTGCCTCTGAATCGGTGTGAGCTATGACAACTATGTCAGGTGAGTGAGAAACCTCTGCCTCTGAATCGGTGTGAGCTATGACAACTATGTCAGGTGAGTGAGAAACCTCTGCCTCTGAATCGGTGTGAGCTATGACAACTATGTCAGGTGAGTGAGGAACCTCTGTGTGCTGTGCCTGTGTGTCAGGTGTACATTGAGCAATGGCCCCTGCAGGACTGGCCACTGGGCTAACCTGCTCTATCCCATCTGTCACAGCCAACACAGAATCAAAAGAGTCTGTAAGTGACGAGACCACAGGCCCCTCTACCTCCACAGAGTCGGTCAGGTCATGTGCAACACCGCCCTCAGACCAAACTCCAAATGCAGGATCCATACCGTCACTACTATCACAGTCCCCCTCATCGGACTCTCCGTCATCAAACGCCTGACCAATCTCACTGGCGTCCTCCCCCTGCTCTAGCTCAGGAAATGGCAAGAAGTTGACCTCCAGCAAACGGTTCCTGTGCACTACCCTTGTGCGCCCCCCTACATCCTGAATCCTATAGACATGGATACTGGGATTGACACCAACAACTGTATACACTCCATCCTCCCATTTGTCAGCCAACTTCCGTTTTCCCCGCTCTCCCTGATTTGCTACCAGAACCCGATCCCCCACAGACAGGTGTGTACCCTTGACACGCTTGTTGTACTGTCGGGTTTGGTGCTGTTGCTCAACAGTGGAGTGCTTCTGAGCCATGGCACTCTTCAGACACGAAAGCAGGGAGCCAGCATAGGAATCGTAATCTACAACTCCAGGGTCATTCAGGACCTGCCTGAACATGACATCCACTGGTAGTCTAGGGACGCGGCCAAACATCAAAAAGAAAGGCGCGTAACCCGTAGTCTCATGAACAGTGGCATTGTACGCAAATGTGAGTGTCTGGACCTGCTGCGGCCACTGGTGCTTCTTCCGAAGCGGGAGAGAGCGGAGCATGTTCCCCAGAGTGCGGTTAAAGCGCTCTGTCCCACCGTTACCCATGGGGTGATAGGCCGTTGTGTGGGATTTGGCCACTCCCGCCAACCTGAGGAGCTCAGCAATCAATTTGCTCTCAAAATTGGCACCTTGATCTGCGTGTATTCTCTCAGGGAACCCGTACACACAAAACACGTTGTCCCAGAGCTTCCTGGCAACTTGTTTCGCTGTCTGATTAGCGCATGGGAACGCGTGCGCCAACTTGGTGAAATGGTCAGTCACCACCAACACGTCCACTGACCGCTGATTGCTGTCCTCAGCGGACCAGAAATCCATACACACTAACTGCATCGGCGCGGAGCTCTTGATGCTTTCAAGGGGCGCACGAGCAGCAGGCTCCGGGGACTTCCCATACACACATCTTTGACAACACTTGACATATGCTCTGACATCCCTCTCCATATCTGGCCAATAAAAACGTTGCCTGGCAAGAGAAAGAGTGCGATCCTGGCCCTGATGACCCGCCAGATCATGGATGCCCGACAATGCCTTGTCCCTCAGACTCAGCGGCAACACGTACTGAGTTCTCCTCTGCTTGGACACTTGGTCCCTCGTCACACGGTACAGGACACCATCACGGACCTCCAGCTTGTCCCACTGTTTCAACAGTCTGAGAACCCTCTGGTTAGCGCCGTGCCTCTCCCGTCTAGATGGTCGCTTTCGAACAGCGACAAAGGGTAGCACCCTAGAGATGCATGTGTCCCGTTCCTGACTCAACCGGAGCTCCTCAACTGAAAACATCGGTAAAACATCTTGACCCTCAGACAGATGTTGGATGTTCTGAACCAAACCCAGCGCTCTGGACTCAGCAGCACCAATCCAATCACACTTAGACTGACAGAGGGCTCTGATCTCCTCTGTCCCACAATCCATCCCGAGTAGTGAGCTACTCACCGTCTGGGACAGACAACTGTACCTAAAAACATCTTGCACAGAGTCCCCCTCAACTGCCCCCGCTTCCTGCACAAGAGCCGGGTACGGCTCCCTCAATAACCTCTGACTAACATGCTTAGCGAACGGGTCACGACTCAAAGCGTCCGCCACCACATTCTTCTTCCCTGGCAGGTGTCTGAGATCAAAGTCAAAAGCCGCAAGTTTAGACACCCAGCGAATCTCACATGCGTCAAGCTTTGGCTTCGTAAGCAGATAAGTCAACGGGTTATTGTCCGTCCAAACTGTGAATCTCTGACCCTTCAGCCAATGGCTGAATTTCTCGCATATGCTCCATTTCAAGGCCATGAACTCCAGTCTATACGCTGGATACTTACGCTGTGAAGCACTGAGGGTCTTGCTTGCAAAAGCGACAGGCCTGGCCTTAGACTCACCTCGAGGTACCTGCGACAGCACAGCGCCAAGTCCGTCCAACGACGCATCAACTGAGAGGACAAAAGGCTCCTCAAAATCTGGGTGGGCGAGCACGACACACTCCAGTAGCATTGTTTTCAGCCTGTCGAAAGCTTCCCCACAAACCGATGTCCAGTCGGCAGGGGTGAGCCTACGAAAGCTGCCAGGTGGTTTCTTGTCCTTAGGGGACCTCCCCTTCCTCTTTTGTCCAGCCGTAAGGGCGAACAATGGCTTCGCAACAGCAGAGCAGTTTGGGAGGAAATGCTGGTAATAGAATACCATCCCAAGAAACGACCTGATCCTACGGACAGAGGGTGTGCACCCATCAACTTCCATGAGATCTTGTACTGTCATGTTGGAGATAACCTCCACCTTGGAGGGATCAACAGACACGCCCCCACCACCGACCACATGGCCCAAGAACCTAACCTCCTGCTGCAGAAGGTGACACTTCTTGGGAGCCAGTTTCAAGTTGTTCTCCCTCAACCTCTGAAACACGGTGTGGAGCCTAGACAGGGCCTCATCTTCTGACGGCGCGAAGACCAGGAGATCATCAAGGTAACACAACAGTTTTGTGAAGTTCATGTCCCCAAAGATTCCAGTCATCATTCTCATAAAGGCTGCAGGGCTATTACATAGACCCTGTGGCATGCGATTGTACTCATGCAACCCGAGGGGGGTTGTGAAAGCCGTGTACTTCTTGTCATCCTCATGCATTGGGATGTTAAAGAAGCCAGAGGTGAGATCCATCGTACTAAAGAGGCAATTGCCCCCAAGCGCGGCAAGACAATCAGACTGGTGTGGCAGGGGGTGAGCGTCCTTCAAGGTGCGCGCATTCAGCCATCTGAAATCAGTGCAGATCCGAACCCCCCCGTCCTTTTTCCAGACCATTACAAGAGGTGAAGCGTACTCACTCGAGGACTTCCTGATAATCCCCTTTTCCTCCATATCAGTGAGAACCTGTCTCAGCTTCTGATAGTGAGCCGGGGGGACCCTCCTGTAGGGCAATCGAAAGGGGCGCTCATCCACAAGACGGATGCGATGAGTGTATCCCTTGACCTCACCACAGTCTAACGAGTCCTTGGAAAAGATGTCGCTATATTCAATTATCAACTGCTCAAGCTGAGACCTGCAGGCTCCACTGACCTGGCAAGAACTGATGTCAATGTCACCGAGCCCGAGCTCTGACAAACTCCTAGCCGGCGGGGCCGAAGGACCGGCACAACCAGGGGCGTCAGGTTCTCGCCTTTCCGAAACTGCCTGCAGTCCCTGAAAAGCATCTAAGTCCTCAATCGCCAAACACACTGAAACATCAGCCAACTTGCAATTCCTTTTCAGTGTGATAGGTTTGTCAGACGGATTGACAACAGTCATGGGCACCCACCTATCTCCCCAGAGTGGTGTAACGAGCCGACCCACAAGAACGCCTCGTGGCATAGCCTTGGAGTCTGTTGGCTCCACGATTACAGTGCTCCCAGGTGACATAGGCACCTTAGCGGGGAGTCTGCCCCAGACTAAGTGCTCGTGTCTCGGTAGGAGCGTCACGGCCTGGGTGAGCTTCACAGTACCAATTTTCTCTGGAACCGTACCGCCCCTCCAGCGCTCCACATTAGTAAACATGGACAGAAACTGCTCCACTTCCGGACTTGACTGAGGCTCTGGTCTCGATGCGAGATCCCAGTACTCACTACCACCCTTCAGGACGTGGGTAACATGTTTAAGGACATTCGTGCCAACTATCAGGTCATCATGTTGACCGGGCACGACCAACGTGGGTACAGTAAAGGAGACCCCATAAAGCTGCATGCCTAAATCATAAAACCCATCAGGCCTCGTCTCCAGACCACCACAGCCAATCAAAACAATATTTTCTTCAGGCTGCTGCTTCCCAGGTAAAACACCCCCAGAGCGGAGCTTCTCCACTACATATTCACTGATACTGCACGACATAGAGCCAGTATCCAACATGCCTCTAAGCTGAACACTCTGGTTGACAAGGACTGAAGCATAAAACAGGTCACTGAAAGCTTGAATCTTTTGAGTTGCTTGAATGATCGTACGAGAACCCTTAGGTGCTTTGGCACACTTGTCTTCATACAAGTGAGCAAGATCAGAGACATCAGTGAGGGATTCATCCATACCACCCACACCACCCCTCTCTAGGTGTGAGTTTAGTCGTTTAAAGGACGAGACTGACCACCAGCGCTGTCACCGGGCGGAGTCTGCCGCTGGTTGTGCTGCTGAGGACAATCCCTCTTCCAATGACCAGGAGACAAACATGCTAGACACCTGTTCTCCCCTCTGCAGTGGGAAAGAGTGGAATGGTCAGGAGAGTTACAAACTCTGCACAACCGGCGCTGTGTGTCAGGCACCCGAGCTGTGGCGCTGGCTGGCACCTGAGTCTGCACTGTAACTAGGCGGTCTAACAAACCCACTAGACTCCTCATGTAGTCATGGCCACCTCCGGAACCATCTGTGGGTGCTGGGGACGGTGCCGGAAACACCGAGGCTGTTGCACTCAATACTGGTGCGTCACTGACTATAGGCACATGACACTGGGAACGAACCCTGCGCTCTACCGTACCTAATTCAAACTGTCCACCTGCAGCAGTTCGAGACTTCCTGTCCTGCATGTGCTCATCGAGTCTCTCCTGGATCTCGCAAGCAGACCATTGCCCAGCAGACTTGAATTTAAAAACATTAGCCAATGACTGATCAGGGCAGTGTTTGATAAACATCATGCTGACCTCGTGACTCGGGTCCTCGATACTACGGCCTTGCCTCCTCAAACACTCATCAGCTACTTCTACTGTCCTATTTAACCTGATCCAAAACTCCATAGCATCTTCACCAGGCTTTGGTAGTGTACTATAAAAGTCCGCCAGGGGCATGCTCGAGTATGAGAGTTCACTAAAATGTTGTTTTAGTATGTCAAAAATCATGTGAGGGTTCCTTGTGTGGTCAATAGACTTGTTGTTACGCAACTTTATCCTTACCACATCCCCTGCTTTACCCATGAGCTTAGATAGAATCTCCTGTGATTGCTCACTAACTGGAGTGGCTCGTTTCCTCATGTATGAGGTAACCAAATTCTCCCACTCATAAACAGTGAATTTGTCTGAATTATCACCCCTGAATATAGGGGGCTCTCTGGCGTCTGAGTGCACGACTATTCGGTGTGGCACTGTCACCTCTGAGGGGCGCTCAATAGACCTAATGGTGTCTGTGCTCCTGCTAAACTGCAGCTTAGCTGTGATGGACTCGCCAATCTTTTCTGCCAGCTGTGTGATGAGCGCACTTAACTCTGGCTGTTCACCTGCTAGTCGCTCACTAACTGGTGATTGACTTGGCCCGGCACGGTCCACACACTCTAACACTCTAACACGATTCACGTACCTCGTGGAGGTAAGCTGTGGAGTTTCAAATGTTACGGGATCTGGTCCTGTTGCCTCCGTCTCTGAGAGCCGGTTGTAAAATTCCCCCCCCCCATCCAAGTCCATCTCTACTACCACATCTGTATTCCCACCTTCTGCCATTGTCCTACTTTCACCCTTAGGTGCTTTGGCTTAACAGAAAAAAAATTAATTACTGTAGTAGAAAAAAATAAAAAATAAAATAAAAAAATTAATAGGAATGAAATTGCATAAGAGATTAACCAATTAAATGAATACCTAAATGTATTTTACACATTCACTGGCATCCTCATCTTCATGTCTTTTTTTCTTCTTCACAAGTTCATTGTCCTCTTTAATTGTCTTTATTCACAATTTACAAAACAGTGGCCTGTGGCTGTGACATACCTTCACTGTATTTGAAGCCACGTAGGGTGAAGTTCTTTCCACCGGCCACTAGATGGCAGCGTCTCACCAATGATGAGGGCTGTGTTGATTGTGAGGACACCTGTGTGAAGAGTTTATCACCCGCCACTAGAGGGCAGCGTCTCACCAATGATGAGGGCGGGTTGACTTTGGAACTGCAGCTTCCCTGGCGAACGATCCTGGCGAAGGTTCTTTATCCGGATCCGGGTCGAACGGTACCACTGTAACGGATGTTCTCTGTGTGTAGGCCTGCCTAACACACGTGGCTCCTGCGTTGTGTTCTGGGCGTGGTGTAAATGACTAATCAGCACACATGGACGACAGTTCAATCCTTTATTCGATGGCCTGCAATGGAGCCCACCGACCTGTATCAAATGGGTGGTCGAAATACCACAAGAACAGCGTCACAAATATATCTCGTCAAGTCTCCCACGTTGAATAGTTGTTGCAACTTGAGAATATCAAAACCATTACATGTACCGCATGGCTTAACCACATCTCACATAGTAATTTAACATATCAAAACCATTACATGTACCGCATGGCTTAACCACATCTCACATAGTAATTTAACATACTAATCTTATTAGCAATGCATGAAACGTGAATGACAAATTACACAATAGACCGAACTCTTAAGGCACACATACCTGTATCAAATGGGTGGTCGAAATACCACAAGAACAGCGTCACAAATATATCTCGTCAAGTCTGGTGACAGAGAACAATAAATTGACGATATTACCACGGTGAAATACCAATTGTGCATATAACATAACCACACCATTCATTACAACACTATCGAGTCATTATCATCTGTTAACATTCAATTCACATACAAAATATATATACAACAGTGTAATACATAAAAGTGCTGCGCGCTACAATAATCAAACGTACCTCCCACGTTGAATAGTTGTTGCAACTGAATCCCCAAACCGGAAGAGGTTGCTTCTATCATCGCGCTAATAATTGACCCCGGAAGTGCTACACTCTCGAACGTGAACTTCCCAAGTTACATTCAAATAAAAGTGCCTTTGGTATAAAGAAATAATAAACAATTGTAAGCATTAAACATTTGTAAACAGGATTTAATAACATTTCAATCCTTAATAAAATAATAAACAGGATTTGGTGACATTTCAAACCCCAATAATAATAATAATAATCAATGTCCAATTGACCTGGTTACAGTTACACAATGCCTCGTGTATTAAACTAAGTGAATAGTTGACTGGGTCATTTTGTAACGGTAGCTAACGTTATCTCACGAAGGTCCCACACTGACTAGACTAACGTCACGGTGAGGCAATAGCCTCTGGTTACATGCAGGCATTAGCAGCAGCAGCAGTGCTAACTAACGTCACGGTGACTCGGAGGCAATAGCCTCTGTTTACATGCAGGCATACAGAAACAGGTGGGGAGGGGCTAGCAGCAGTGCGCGGTGCGCGCTTCATGTCGGCTGAGACAGCGAGTGAGAACTCCGCTAAAGAATTGGATCATGATTTTCGGTTTTCACATGACTATTTGATAGCCCGTCACACGGCGCTCAGACGTCTCAGTGGGAGGCGCCAAACGTAAAAACTGAGCGCAAATGGCGGGTGGCGCTCTCTAGTTTCGGTCCCTGATCACATGCTATACTATATATATATATCTGGTATACTATAATATATAATATATATATATGTACATATCCCTTACCTACTCTTACTAGTTACTATATCTATCTGTACATATCCCATACCTACTCTTACTATATACATATCCCTTACCTACTCTTACTAGTTACTATATATATCCCGTACCTACTCTTACTAGTTACTATATCTATTTACATATCCCTTGCCTACTCTTACTAGTTACTATATCTGTACATATCAGGGCTCGAGACTAACAATGTCCCGTCGTCCCGGGGACGATCAAATATTGATTTGGGACGAACAAATCTTTTTTGGGACGCAACCGGGACGGGGAGGATTTTTTTCTTTTTTTTCACAGGAAATGTAAATTAGCCGACTGTCAGTGCGCGCATATATTGCTGTCAAATGGTGAATCTAAACGTTGCATGATTAGCCGAATCCAATGTCTATCTCCGTCTCCCAAGGCAGCGATACGCTAATCCAACATCAAGCTCCTACCCACCACTCCTCAGCCAGTCGCGCTGCAGCACCAAGGTCCTACCCACCTCTCCGCAGCCAGTCGCACTGCAGCAGCAGCAGCAGCATCACACCCCAAATGAATCTCGCTCCAAAAAATAAAAACGTGTTATCAGGTGAGGGAAATCTCTCTTACCTAGGCTTTCTCCACTGTACAAAAACACAGCGAAAAGTAAAATAAATAAAAAAACACGCTATACTGTCACTGTGGCATCCTCTCAGTGAAGCGAGCACTGTAAACAATAAACATGCTGCGCTATTTGAAGAGGGTGAACACAGCAGAAGATGGAGAACAGTCCCAAACTGACCAACAAGGAACTGCATCCACATCCAGCAATACTACCCCAGGCCCAGGGCCTGAGTCTAAGGTGAGGACACATTTAAATCACAGAAGTGTAATGTTAGTCTATTGGAACTGTATAGAGTTATCGACGCGTTCTAGTTATAGCTGCTTATTATAGCTAACGTTACTGACTAACGTATCAGACTGCCACTGATTAATCCATAGTTCACACTATTTTATTCTTATTGTTAATATTATTATATTGTTATTCCTATTTTAGTCTTATATTGACCTAATGTTTATTGTTGTTCAATGTGAGCGATACATAGTCTGCTCTGTAGTGCCGAATTTCCCTCGGGATTATTAAAGGATTTCTATTCAATTCTACACGTAATGTTACTAACATTGCGAGTTAATTGGCATAACGTTACATTTATCAAAACGAACACGGAGAAATAGACGACTTCACTTCAGCTACATGATGAGTTTTTCTTTCTTGTTAGAAGAAGGATAACTTATTCAGTTAGATTTGATTTGATCTTTATTTATCTAACATTTTCAACCATAAACACACATTTGTAATAACAAAAAAAAACTAAAACGAAATAAAATACAAATACATTTAATCAACATGGCTCCAATTGGTTGACTATAACAGCACCGTGACCAAATATCCCTATACTAGCACCTTGTTAAACACTTTTTTTTTAATCATAATTATTCTTGTGAAATCTTTCCACCTGGATGCATTAATACAATTAATCTATTTCCTAATCATTTGAATGGTGTTTCTTATGGCAATAACAACTATAGACGACAAAACCAAAGTAAAGAAACGACATTTGATTTTTGGGACGGTTACATTCACTTTGGGATGGTTCAAATTGTATTTCGGGACGGTTCTGGGACGGTGGTGAAAAAAGTTAGTCTGGAGCCCTGGTACATATCCCTTACCTACTCCTACTCCTCTGTGTGCGACGCGTGTAGCTGCCGGTTGTCTGAGTTTGTTTGCGTTTCGTAGTGTATGTGTTTCTTTCTCCATGTTTCAGAACCCAGTTTATGGACAATATGAGGGCGTTTGTGGATCTGTTAGAGCCATATGGAATCCGCGATCACGGAATCGCGGACGGAATCGCGGAATTGAGCAATAAAAATGGAATCAACTATAAAAAAAAAAAACAAAAAAAAAATTATGTTGTGGGACTTGTACAGCACTTTGTTCAACTTTGTCAGTGCTGTAAAGTTTAAACCTTTTTAAATCTTAGACAAACAAAACACTTTGCTTTCATGAAATATTGCAAGCCGTCATTTGAGGCTTTATAAAAGCAGCACAATGAACACAAATCTGTCAGTGCCGAGTCCGACCTCATCTTAAATAACAAACAGCATTGCTTGTTGTAGTCAACAAAGAGAGGCAGAGTTGATTTTGCAAAAATATATATACTTTTTTTTTTTAATAATCTAATTTTATTTTCATATTCGAATCCCATGCCCATCGAACGAATCTTCGAAGCTTCGAAGTATTTAAGACAGCCCTATTAAATGGACTGTTATATCTTATTAAATTGTGGACATTTATTCATTCCTACTTATTAGACACTATTTCTGATGGTAAAATGAGCGTACAAAGCAAAATACAGAATTCTGAAATATTAAAACGGAAAAAAATGAATTTGGAAAAAAATTAAATGGAATTTGGAAAAAAATAAAACGGATTTCATATGGCTCTAGGATCTGTTTGTGCTTGTGCTTATTTTCTTTTTGCTCCACCATCCTTGTACGAGCACGGAGTCACAGAACGGAGTACACGCATATGCTTGCCATGGCACCTCGCTCGGCAGGATTACATTAACTCAGGAGTTTCTGTTTACTGTACCTGACCGATTATATAAAACGTGAGATGGACAAGGGGAACTACTGCGGGATGGTCATGTTGGACCTGCAAAAGGCATTTGACACAGTCAACCACTCCATCCTACTAGAAAGATTTAGAGCGATAGGCTTTGATAGCAAGTCAGCCAAATGGGTCAAGTCCTACCTGGAGGGAAGAGAACAGGCGGTAGACATCAATGGTACCTTGTCCTTGTGACATGTAGGGTCCCCCAGGGAAGCATTTTGGGGCCTCAACTGTTTTTAATATATATCAATGATATGAAATCGGCATGCGATTGCAACCTGTTCCTGTTTGCTGACGACTCGGCACTCCTGGGCCCTCATGCATCAACGTGTTCTACGCACAGATCTGTGCTTACCCTGTGCGTACGATCATTTCTAAGCAAAGAGTGGGATTCATCAACTTCAACTTCAACTTGACTTCGTGCTTACATCTACGCACAGGTCAGACCTGGCGTACCTAGCTCCCAGTGGTAGAATATATTATTACAACAAGGAAATGAGCTTCTGTGCATAATAACACCGGCATGTTCTGTACGAACCGTAGTTCATTATAGTTCATTGTAGAATAGCAACAGTAGTGTAATTATGGTCAAAACCCTATAAATAGCATTTGGAATAATAGATCTTTCTCTCAGAATGAATGCAGCATGGTTTATATAGCGTTATCGGAATATACGGGGTGTAGGCTACTGACTGACTGCGCTCCGCGTAGCTTGATTGATTGATTGATTGAAAAGTTTATTAACAGATTGCAGAATGGGTACAGTACAGTACAGCTCAGTACATACAATTGTTAATTGGGGATGCAGACCAACTTTCGTCTTGTTTACATCAGGGTCCCCCATTTTCAATTCATCATAAATCATAAAGCTCAACTCGTTATTATTCTGCGCAGACCGCAGAAACACGGGAACGTTTTGATTATATTTAAAAGGCTTTACGTTAAACGAAACAAGTGGAACTTCGAAGCTGTAAGCAGAATACAAGTCATATGAATATAGTGTTCTTCCCCCTTTTTACTGTATAAGAAAGAATAGAAAACGCATTGCAATGACACTATAGTGGACAGACTATGTATACAAGTCATATGAATATAGTGTTCTTCCCCCTTTTTACTGTATAAGAAAGAATAGAAAACGCATTGCAATGACACTATAGTGGACAGACTATGTATATGATGGGATTCAAGTTCATGTATTGAAAGGCAGGCTATCATACATGCAGTGAGATTCATTGTTCTTGTATATGCTCTCGTATTATATTGTTTATATTATATAGGCTACCCAATACTGACATCAAAATAGATTGTAGTATGCCTCTAGAAATCATATGCAGCAGGTAGAAAATTGACGGGAGATCCATCGCGATTTGGAATAAAATTGAGGAGAACTTTAATCCCTGGGGTATTAATCAAACAACACGGGAAAAGGCAGTCATATTCCAGCACGGTCTTTATTAGCCAACAACAAAATAGATGCATCTAAAAATCATATAGCCAATCGAACACAACTAATAAAGGCATTCATATTCCAGCACGGTTATAATGACACACAACCAACGCCAAACAGTGGTCAACGAACGGTCTTTATTAGTATTTTGAGCTGTCCAGGCAGAATTGCAGCAATGGTCTTAGGGAGCCGTTGATATCTGACATCACCGTTTACGAGTCCGCCTTTTATTTATCCCACAATACGCGATAGTGTCTTCTTGGTTCGACAGCAGTGAATTCTCCGTGGAGTTTCTCAGGGTTCCGCTCGGGTCCGTCCATTATTTCACATCCCATGGGGGGTGTTTCCTCATTTTCATGACCATATATGGATAATCATGCACGAGCATTGACGGTAGAACAAAGTGGTATTCATCAACACGGAGGACCATAGAGCCTGCGTACGCACGTGTGATGAATGCCGACTTCCCTGTGCGTACGCTAGTTCTACATAACGTGCTTACGTGTGGAAGTAGGTCAAGTTCTACGTCCACGTTGATGCATGAGGGCCCTGGTCTCTGACAGGGATAAGTCTAAAGTGGAAAGTGTCCTGAGCAGTGAAATGAAAAAGATTGCTCTTGGCTCAGTGACAATAAATTATCTCTACATCTGGGAAAAACAGAGGCCATACTCTTTGGGTCAAACGCCAACCTAAAGAAATCCCAGGGTTTTAAAATTAGAGTAGGTGAAAACATTATTGAGGATAAAGAGGAGGTCACCTACCTGGGCTTTATTTTAAATAACAAACGTTCTAACGAAAAAATGGCACAAAAAGTGATTACTAAGGTCAATCAAAAAACCAAAATTTTATTTAGAATTTCCTCGTTCATAAATAGGAACGCTCTGAGGACCCTAGCTGGAGCCCTCATCCAATGTCACTTTGACTATGCTTGCACTTGGTACAGCAACATATCCAAACAAATGAAGACAAAGCTCCAGACCTCCCAAAACAAACTAGTGAGACTCCTGCACAACCTTCACTTTAGGACTCACCTAACACCAGCCCACTTTACTGAACTCCCCTCTCGGATTTAAATCCGCCCTAAAAACATGGCTCAGCAGCAACTCAAATTGGTCTTAATATGTTTTTTTATCTCTTTTATCATAACTTGGCTTTTATTTCTCTTTATCATGAGTTGCTTTTAACACATTGGCGCCCGACCACAAGTTTATACGTGCTTCGAATCCATGCGTTGTGGACAGAATCACGAATAAAGCTGTGGCAAGTTGTTATTGCTTTTATTCCATTTTAATAACCTGTTCAAGGTCGCCGACCGGCACTGCAGATCTACCCTATTCTGTGAATTCGAGAAGGTGCAATACCGGCCAGATCCTCTTAGGGGCGTCATCGCGCCACTGCAGTATGCCCTGTGGCTGAAGGAATCGGCCTCTTTTTTTTCCCTTCAATGGATATTCCAGTAGCATGATTCTGGATCTACAGCCTGTATCTTGGATTATGTTTCGGATCACAGATTTCACCATGCAATAAGGGGATTTATCATCAGCCAATGGACATATCGATCTACCAGATGGCGATCGATAACGGGGAAATGCTCGGGGGCATCAGCCCCGACCACAGTAAGATCCCCTTCACGTAAATTACAGCCTCATCGGACACCGTTCTGATAGCCATCCAGGCGAACGGCCTATGTGGCTAGTTATACGAACACTGTTATTGGTAAGCAATAATAATAAACGACGTCCCCCGCCCCACCCCTTTCATGCATACATGCTTTGGGACAGTCCCGATCATATGCAGTCTTAGTTATTTCTGTAGCATCTGTAAAACGGAAATGCCATTGGATATAACGTTAGCAACTATTAGCCATTTATCTAGCTTTCCAGAAAATATACTAGCCCAAATCCGGTATAAAGCTTATATTCACGGCGCTATAAAATGACAACCTATTGATGATTTTTTTTTCTTTGAGCCATTTTGAAGGGACGGTTTATGGTCTCAATTGACAATAAGAATGGACAGATAGCAATACTATAAAGTATAGATTTAGCTCTACAAACAGCCCCAAGTCTGTTTACATATGCTGGTCGTCTAGAGTGATATTAGACGCATCCCAGTGGCTGCCAATGTGTTAAGAGGATTTTTTTCCCCTTTTTTGTAGCCAAGAGTAAAGACCATAACCCTATCAAAACAGTAGTCAAAGTGTATATTTAAATTTTTACCAATGTTTTATACGATTGATCGGAAATACGAATGTATCCCATAGATGTATGATTTGGCGTTAATAAGGTCAAGTTCAAGGTCAAATATGAATTCATAATTTAAATCGATTATCATTTATTACTTACATTTACATTTAGTCATTTAGCTCAGGGGTTCCCAAACTTTTCAGGCCGGGACCCAGAAAATAAGGCGTCACCGCGGCCCAATGCACATCGTCAGGCTTTTTTTTTTTTTTTTTTTTTTTGCCAGGCGACCGATTTTTTAAGCCAAATATCACTTCAATCCTATTAAGTTAGTTCAAGTTAGTTATTCATTTATATGTGCTATTTATGAGAGGGCTAACTTGTTGCAAAATAATAATGATAATAATAATAGCCTCATTAAAATACTATTGTTGCTTCGGTTGTTTTCAGCGTTTTATGTGCATAATCTGTTATTTAGTTTGAAATGTTCGTTGAAATAAGTAGATTTTTCGTTTTTGTTTATTTATTAAGTTAATATAAAACCATATAGTCACATTTTAGAATACAATAGAATTTTAGAATACAACTAGAAACACTGTCCTGGCCTGCTTCTAAGTTCAGTGGCCCGACTTTGGGAACCACTGATTTAGCTGACGCTTTTATCCAAAGCGACTTACAAGTTCTGTACGACAAGTCATCAGGAAGGGCACAACTCTATCAGCTGAGTAACAATGTTCATCAAAGTGTGTAGGTTAGTTTATTAGGACACGTGCATGACAGTAAGGTTAGTTAGGGTTAGATAATTATTTTTTTATTATTATTTTTTTATTCAGATAATAGTTGAAGAAGTGCGTCTTTAGTCGACGGCGAAAGATTGGACGGGTTTCGGCTGTCCTAACTGGGGTGGGTAGTTCATTCCACCATTGTGGGGCAAGGACTGAGAATAGGCGACTTCTCTTTGATGACCCTCCCGGAGCTTGGATAGGAGTAGGTCTGAGGCGGCCAGAAGATGCAGAGCGTAGGGGTCTTGAGGGTGTGTAGTTAGAGACCATTGACCGGAGGTAGGCGGGAGCGGTTCCCTTTGCCGCACGGTATGCTAGGTCGAGGGCCTTGAAGCGGATTCGTGCAGCAATGGGGAGCCAGTGCAGGTCCCTAAGAAGTGGGGTGACATGGGTCGACTTCGGTAGGTTTGAGATCAGGCGGGCCGCTGCGTTCTGAATGAGTTGAAGAGCAGTGCGTTGCAGTAGTCGAGGTGGGAGATGACTGTTGATTGGACGAGGATTTGGGTGGCTTCTTTTGTCAGGAAGGGGCGGATCCTTCGGACGTTGCTCAGGAGGAATCTGCAGGTTCTGGTTGTCGCTGCGATGTGAGCAGAGAAGTTCAAGGTTCTTGGCGGTCGGGGACGCGGTCACAGCTGCATTCTCGACTGTGATGGAAAGGTCGGTCAGGGGGGAGTATTTGGCCGGCAGGTGGAGCAATTCTGTTTTCCTTAGGTTCAGTTTGAGGTGGTTGGTCGTCATCCAGGCGGAGATGTCGGACAGACAGGCCGAGATCCGCTCAGAGACGTGGATATCTGAGGGAGGGAAGGAGAGGAAGAGTTGAGTATCGTCGGCATATCAATGATACGAGAAGGCAGTATAGATTTTGCTCTACAAAAAGCCACACGTTTGTTTACAAAAGCTGGCCCTCAACCATTATATTAGACAGCCCCAGTGGCCGTGAAAGTGTTAACAGGTTAAAAAGGTTAAACCAAGAAAAGCTGCTGGCCCAGACTCGATATGCGGGCGCACCCTGCACCACTGTGCTGATCAGCTTGGTTGGGTGTTTTCTAGACTCTTCCAGATGTGTGTAGATCTAGGTCAGATCCCCACATTATGGAAGACGTCAACCATCATACCCATCCCTAAGTCAAAAGATTCAAAAGAATTGAAGGACTTTAGACCAGTGGCGCTTACATCATTAGCAATGAAGGTTTTTGAGACGTTTAAAAAAAGAAAACACTACTATGTCTTTTATTGAGGGTAAATTAGATCCCCTTCAATTCGCATATCAGCCAGGTAAAGGGGTGGAGGACGCTATGCTCTTCATCTTGGACATTGTGTACAAACACCTGGAGCTCATGCTAGACTTTTATTTGCAGATTTCTCTTCTGCTTTTAATAAAATGCAGCCCCACATTTTAATTGAGAGGCTTGACTCTTATTTTAATCTCCCGCACCAGCTTCTCATGCTGATTCTAAATTTCCTCACTGAGAGGGTCCAGCAGGTCTTTGTCAATGGGCAGATGTCCAACATATCGATCTCCAACACTGGCTCCCCCCAAGGTTGCGTTTTGTCTTCCCTCTTATTTATTATGTACACGGACAGCTGCAGATCGCTTCATGACCAAAGGCATCTGGTTAAGTTTTCAGATGACACTGTCCTTGTATCCCTACTGCAGCGCTCCGAGACTGATCATGGACCTGTACTTCACGATTTTGTGAAATGGTGTGATGAGAATTACTTGGACCTCAATGTCTCTAAGACTAAGGACATGATAATTGACTTCAGACACAACTCCGATCATCAAGCCAGTGTAGCTAGTGTAATTCACGACGAGAACGTCCAGATTGTTGAATCGTACAAATACCTGGGAACTGTGTTTGACTGTAAACTGAAGTTCAACTTAAATACAGAGTCCATTGTCAAAAAAGGTCAGCAGAGGATCTACCTGCTGAGAAAGCTGAACTATTTTAATGTTAGTGATCCTGAGCACTTTTTATAGTTATTTTATTGAAAGCCTCTTAACTTTTTCTTTTATCTGCTGGTTCAGTGGCCTATCTATTAAAGATAGGAACAGAATACAGTATATTGTGAAAGTGTGCTCCAGAATAATTTGAGTAAAACAGAGAGACCTTTGTTCTCTCTGGACGTACCAGGTGGTCAAGAAGGGGACGAGCATCACAAACCAACCTCTCCACGCTCTGTCTCAGCGGTTTTCACTGTTGCCTTCTGGCCGCCGTTATGACGTTCCACCAAGTAGGACCAACCGTTACACCAAATATTTTGTCCCCTCGGCTATCAGACTTTTAAACACAGACCGTAGTCATTTTAAGTAGCCTTTTACACTTAGTTGTCTGTTTTTACTTTTACTTTTACTGGATTGTGTATTATATGGAATGTTGTTGTTGCCGTGCTGTCATTGAGATGTTTTGTTTTGTTGTTTTTGTTACTTGTTACCTGTGAAGCTACAAATATGAATTGCCCCACGCGGGATCAATAAAGTTGTCTGAATCTGAATCTAGTTATGCTGCTGGCCAGTATGACTAAAATGACTAAAAACGATTGTTTTTATATTTAACTGTATCACTGTACATATTGATACTAAAACTCTGTACATACATGTGATTAGCACTACACCCAGTAGTACTAATTTATATATTTGATTATAGTTATAGTTTAAAGTAGTTCAAACTATTTTCTTGTGGGATTTTTTTTTTACTGGAATGTCTTGCTAGTATCAAGGCTAACAACCATCTAAAAACGAGTTAGTTAGCCAACAACAATCTAAACTATAGCTTTCCCTTCACACTTTTTAAGGGTAACAATTGTTTCATTATCATCTCACAAAGACAAACAAGTGGTTGAGCAGACATTGAGTGCAGAACTAGAGAAGGTTAGCGACTGGCTAGGCCACAACAAGCTGTCCCTCCACGTGGGGAAGACTGAGTCCATTTTATTCGGGTCAAAGGTCAGGCTCAGAAAATCGCCAGGTTTTAACATTAGAATAGGAGATACTGTTCTCACAGACAAAACATCTGTGAAATATCTCGGTTGCATCCTGGAAAACAGCTTATCAGGGGAAAGCATGGCTCACCAAGCACTTACAAAGATAAATAACAGGACTAGATACCTAGCCAGAATCTCTCATTTTTTAGATCAGTCAGCGATGAAGATTCTTGCTGGAGCTCTCATACAGTGTCACTATGACTATGCGTGTGGCTCCTGGTACAACAATGCCCCCAAAAGTCAGAAAATAAAACTACAGACATCACAAAACAAGCTAATCAGGGTAATACTAAGGCTACCTGCCCGAACCCACCTTGACCCATCTCACTTTGAGATCATGAGATGGCTTAAGGTGGAAGACAGAGTAAACCAGATAGGGATGTGCCTAGTTCACAGAATAGTGCACGGGGTAGTGCCAGTGTACTTTAACAACTACTTCAACCGAATCAGAGACACCCATGCATACCAAACTAGGCGCAGCTCAACTGACTTTGTGCCAGTCAGATTCAGGAGCTGTATGGGGAAGGAGTCTTTTCTGTATTCAGCAGCTGTCTATTGGAATAGTCTGCCCAGTGAACTGAAAATCATAGACAATGCCGTTAGATTCAAGTCCAGCCTGAAGACATGGCTCAAAAGGGACTATGCTTGACCTAGACACTTAGCTTAAGGCACCCTTGCATGTTGTATGAGTCTGTATGTATATAAATGTTAACATTTTGGTCGCCAGGCTTATATTCTTAACCCTTTAATCGCCGTTGACGCTTTTCAGCGTCATTCCCCGCCATGCTTATTCTGCCGATGACGCTGTACAGCGTCATTGATATCAATATTTCAAAAATCTGTGATCGAAATCATATTTCTCCCCCGGAGACATTATATGTACTGGTGAACCCCTGTCAACTCTCTAACGGTTCAAGAGCGCCATCTGGTGGCCGATCGGCAGATCGCCCAGGGCATAAACAGGGAATTTTGTAATGTCTTCTATACTAACTGCTCCAATGATCATATCACCCACACTAGATGAATGATATAACGTTGCCCACGGAATTATAAACGACCCCCCGCCCATCCGGTCAACATCAGATGATACGTAGTAACTTCTAGAACCACGTCCAGTTGAAATTTTTTATCTCGCGCCGATTGCTATCAAACAATGCATTTGGAGCTATAAATCACGTTCTGGAGAAAGCTGCAGAAAACGATAAAAACATACTTATACTTTAGACCGTATTTTAGTATGAATATGTGAATGAAAAAGTATAACGTTGCTACACCCTGAACAATAGATATAGGACTTTGAATGGGCCATGGTAATGTCAATTTAGCAATAAAATTCAAAAGGTTATAGCCCTGCAAAGAAGGGGAACTTCTCCATGTTAAATAGGGCTGGCGAGGGATGGTAAATTATGAATTTAACCCCGGCGATCAAAGGGTTAATATACCATCCTCTGCCAGCTCTATTTGTCTATGTTTACCTTCTTTGCAGGGCTATAACTTTTTAAATTGTATTGCTAAATTGACATTACTATGGCCCATTCAACGTCAAGCATCTATTGTTCAGGGTGTAGCAACGTTATACTTTTTCATTCACATATTCATACTAAAATACGGTCTAAAGTATAAGTATGTTTTTATCGTTTTCTGCAGCTTTCTCCAGAACGTGATTTATAGCCCCAAATGCATTATATTGATGATCAAATACAGTTTGATAGGAATCTGCGCGAGATAAAAAATTTCAAATGGACGTGCTTCTAGAAGATACTACTGATCATCTGATGTCGACCGGATGGGGGGGGGGGTCGTTTATAATTCCGTGGCCAACGTTAGATGATTCATCTAGTGTGGGTGATATGATCATTAGAGCAGTTAGTATCGAACACATTAAAAAATAACGCTGAATCTTACCGTAGCTTCCTCATAGCGTTGGGCGATGAGCGTGGAACAGAAATATTCCTATTATGGGATGTAGAAATATGCGATCCATTTCCAGGTTGTATAATAGTATATACGTCCAAATCATGTTGTTTATCGAGTTATTGGTAACGGATTGCTATCCGTTGTGTCTAGCTCGAGTCCTGGGACTATTACCGAGTGATCGGACCGAATTGAAATGAGCACCAGCTTCCATTTCCTGTTTCCGCTCTGGGCGATCCGCCGATCGGCCACCAGATGGCGCTCTTGAACCGTTGGAGAGTTGAGAGGGGATCAGCAGTAGATCTCAAGTCTCCGGGGGAGAAATATGATTTCGATCACAGATTTTTTAAATATTGATATCAAAGACGTGGTACGGCGTCTTTGGCAGAATGAGCATGGCGGGGAAAGACGTGCTACGGCGTTTTTGGCGACCATAGTATTAAATGGTATGTGATGTGTTGTGATGTCACGTTTTGTATGATGCATGTTTTAAGCATCACACTCCCCCACCCCCTTCAAGGACCACAATGGAAATAAGCTCTGAGCTTTTTTGTGTTTCATCCTTGGCAGTATATCCCGACTGTGCTCTTCTGTCACATGTTTATTTTTATATTGTCAAATAAAGTCATTAATTCATTCATAAACCAATTGTGTAAAAGCCTAGAAGAAAAATGGGCGGCTAGGTGGTGTAGTGGGCAAGGCACTCGCCACCAATGTGGAGACGCTCGGTTCGCGTGTTCGAAAGAAGTTTATCAAAGTTGACCGTGAACTTGAATTTAGTATAAAAATACAGAGTAAATATATATCTTATACAAATAACAATATATAAGGTATAGAAAATAACATTTCTAATGACTGCACCCTAACTTTATCAACAAAACTCTCCCTGGGCCTCGTGGGTCAAAAGACAGTCATTGGAATAACAAAGGAATAACAGACTGGAAGCTGGGCCTTTGTTCAGGTGTGAATTGGTGTAGAGTGACATTGATCACATTGAATTCTGGGAGTGTAAACTCGGCTTGAATTTTACAATTGATGGCTTATTTTGAAGGTATGAACCTGTAGTTTCATATTATGTTAAAAAAGAAGAAAAAAATGCGAAAATTCCCAGGGAGGGGTGAAAATAGCCCAGACTCCCATACAATGTTCAACCAATCAATCAATCAATCAATCAGAGAAAAAGACAATATGTGAGAGAAATTGGGAGAGAAGGAGAAAAATATACAGAATATGTGTGAGAGAGACAGACAAAGTATGTGTGTGTGTGTGTGAGAGACAGAGACATAATATCTATGTGTGAGAGAGAGAGATAGAGAGAGAGAAACAGGGACATAATATGTATGTACTGTATGTGTGAGATATATATATATAGAGAGAGAGAGGGAGGAGAGTAAAATAGACAGAATAATGTGTGAGAGAGATGGGGAGAAAAACAGACACAATGTGTGTGAGAGAGAGAGACAGAATATGTATGTCTGTGTGAGAGAAACAGAGACAGAATATGTGTGAGAGACCGAATAATGTATGTGTGTGTGTGTGTGTGTGTGTGAAAGAGAGAGAGAAAGACACAGAATATGTTTGTGTGTGTGAGAGAGAGAGAATATGCGAGTGTGTGTGTGTGTGTGAGAGAGAGCAAGTCTGTCAGGATAAGGGGTGTAGGTGATAAAACTATTGTTTCTCCCTGGCAATGAACCTGATACCAGTTGCAATCAAAAGACTGTGTGTCTGTGTGTGCCTGTGTCTGTAGTGGGGGAGCAGGAAAGAGTAATTACATGACAGTGTCTGTGTGTGACAGCGAGATGTGATAGGAGACCACTGAGAGGAACAACAAACGCTGGATAGAGACAGGAATCTTAATGGCCAGTATTCACACAAGCAGGAATACTAATGCCCACATAGAAGTACATACAAATACACATACACGTACACATACACATACACATACAAATACAGCACACACACACACACACGTGTACATGTACCCAACACACCCACACAAAGTTGCAAGTGCGCCCAACATAGACACAGACACACAAACACACATACATACACAGACACTGCCATACACCAAGGACACAGAGACAGAATGATAGAGACTCACTGTCGGGCTGGTAAAATGTGTCGGTTAAATGTGGCCTGAATCCACAACAAGGCCAAACATCAGACCTTCAAAAGCCCAGCATGCAGTCGAGGAACAGACCTCGCTGGGAATAAATTTATAGTTTGCATTGTTTGCAACATTTGTCACATAATCACTGAACTAAACCCCAGTAGATCAATGGATATGAACTAAACACACATCCAAACAGAACATCTTTGTTGAAGGTCTTAGAACCATCAGGGCCATCTGACGTCTTTCAGACTTCTAGCAATATCCAACTGTTAGAGATGGCTTTTACAGACCTATTTGTTTGTACTTAACCCTTGTGTGGTGCCGTGTGGTGTTGTCGTGTGGTGTTGTGTGTTTTCTTATGGTGTTGTGTGGTATCACGTTGTTACTCACCAATGTCCGCGGGTCTGGTGGACCCCCAACATTATTGGGATGCTAAAACAATAAAGCCATAGCAATTCATGTAAAAATACTTGTTAAGGATTGTATGCAACCCCAATTGCACGACACAGACAGGTAATCAGAGTTAGCCAAAACAAGGGCATTATTTATTATACACAAAAAAGAGGCACTGACCCTTTAAGGGTGAAAAAACACTAAAGTCCAAGAACACAAAAATCGCAGCACTGTGCCTTTAAAGGGCGAACAAAAAGGTACACAGGAATCTTCAAGAACACGGGCATCTTCCTGACCAGAACGCTGCAGACGGGCAACGCAGCCAACGAGAGCGAAGACGAAGCCCCACTCAAGGAAACGGCGGTAGATGGTAGTGTACAGAATGGCACGACGTCTCCCAGTGAGGGAATGGAGTGAGAACACGGCATCCTCCCGTGGAACAGTAGAGAGCGATGACGAGCCTCACCCCAGGAACGAGGTCCATGAAGAGGGAGTTGGACAGTAGCCGGCACGACGTCTCACCCCAGAGACGCGGCGGTAGATGGTAGCAATGCAGAATGGCACAACGTCTGGAGTGAAAACATAGGGATCCTCCCGTGGAAGTCTAGAGAGCGAAGACAAAGCCCCACTCAAGGAAACGCCGGTAGATGGTAGTGTACAGAATGGCACGACATCTCCCAGTGAGAACATAGAAATCCTCCTGTGGAAGTTTAGAGAGCGACGACGATGTCTCACCAGGAGCGCGGCGGTAGATGGTGGCAACAAGATGACCTGGCCAGGAGTGGAAGGCAACCAGCAGTACTAATACTCTCCAGAGGAGCTGATTACCAACCACTCACAGGTGCCCGAGGAAGAATGTTCGGCACGCCCCCTCGTTGGGCAGCATGCAGTCCTACCCAGCCCTCACCATACTTAACAGATGTTAACCTGTAATTTCAGTTATAAGCATATAGACGACATGTACTGGTTAACCTGTTAAGCCCTAGCCCAATCTTCTGAAAATCCGCCTAAAAATACTACAAGTACCATTTGCATGTTCTTGGTATCTAGGGACTTATATGGATCGCAGGGAATGTATTACCAGTGTCAGAAATATAGAATATAGAATATCAGGCCTATAAATTACCTTATTATAGCCAAGTCGCACATCTATGGATCGGGCCAAATCTCCTCTTTCCAATGGCAGAGTTCAATCTGGATTTAGTATCACCAGGCGTGCAGCAAGAACCATGAATGAAATCTACTGTAAGTACAGTTGCTTTTTTATTATGAAGATTCCTCTGCCATTTAAAAATGTTAATCGGATTGCAACGCCGTTTTTTGCTAGACGTTCACAGAAAGGTAACTACTGTAACTGCGTTCTAATTTATGCCAATAACATTCAGTTTTGTGGTAGATAATTCCGAAAAATAAGATAAATAAAAAAGTAATTTGATTGACAGGAGCTGGCTTGAGCTGGGTAGTAGGAAATTCTAACGGCATTCGAAAGCCCTGGGTCTCCTCTCCTCATGACATATGACTACAAACAAAATGGCTGCGCGCATTTCTTTCCGTCGATATTTGCTAGTTTCTACCTTTTTTCCTCCTTTTTCTGTATTTTTTCTCCCATCCCAATTTAGTCGTCATGTCAATTAATTCCCCCCTCCCCTTCCTGGTCGTTGCGCGCATTTGCCCCCCACTTGCCGGTCTAGGGAGGGTTGATAGATACTATCACATGTCCCCTCCGATACATGTGGAGTCAGCCAGCCTCTTCTTTTCACCTGACAGCGAGGACTCTCACTGGGGGAGCGTAACGCGTGGGAGGCTCACACTACTTCCCCCAGTTCCCTCCCTCGCTGAGCAGGCGCCCTGACCGACCTGTAGGAGTTGCTGTTTACAACGACCAGGATACACACCACGCCGGCTTCCCACCCGCTAACACTGCCAATTGGTTAGTATGGACGACCGACAAAGCCGGAGGTACCGCTGACTAGGGCTGACCGATTAATCGATTTTTTATCGAAATCGCGATTTGAAATTATGCAATAAAAAAGCGCCAAGCCTGCAATACATTTTTATAAATTGTTTATAGTTTTTTTTTATTTAACTAGGAAGTCCCATTGAGATACAAGATCTCCTTTGCAAGGGAGACCTGGCCAAGATGACAGCAATAACATTTGCAATACATCACACAGCAATAAAATGTGCGATACATCACACAAGAACATAATAAATGTGCATGTATACAATATACAATACATCACATGTAAACACAAAAACACAAAGCAGAATAGTCTACATGATAGTAAAAGTGTATAATACAGGGTAATACAGTAATTTTGCAGTTGTGACCCGACTACAGAAAGCAGCAACATTCTTGTAGGAAGTTATGTAATACAGATTTAAATTCACCAAGAGAGACCGGGGTGTCTAAGTGGATAATGGTCCTGTAGCCCATTCCATGCCCAAGGTGCGAAGCTTGAGAAAGCTGTTCCTAGCTAACCCTGCTCAAGACAGAGAAAGCATCTGAGCTGAGTAAGGAAAGGGTGGGGGGGAGCGGGGCTCGGGGGCATCTCTCTCTCTACTGGTTCAATTAATGTAGAAAAGTAGAAAAACGTTGCACTATAAAAACGAACTGGATAGTTGATAATAAACATTTAACTTCATTAGCTGAAGTATTCTAAAATCATTTAAGCCATTCTCCTTTTCTGTGAGTGTGTGCACGCGTCTCATATCTGGTCAGAGGAGTTTGATAGTATTTACTGAGGATTGCCAGATAATGTTGATATTTAAACACAAAACAAATTATAATACAAAATAAATATACATGATCATGCAACATAAAAAAAATTGTTGTAGGAACAGTTTGGGAGAGGGAGGTAAGGGGTTTTAGATTGTGTGTTGTGAAGTTTAGACTTCAGAGAGGGAGAGTAAAGTACAGAAAAAAAAGGTACCGTTGGGTACCGTACCGGTATCGATTCCCAGGTAAAAAGAAACATTTTCAGACTCGGTGTCCCGAACAGACCCAGATGCAAGACGCATTTTACAATAAACCTCTGTGGGGCTGCTTAAAAAAAATATTATAATCGCAAATGTAATCGCAATCGCAATATCTGTCAGAAAAATCGCAATTAGATTATTTCCCAAAATCGTGCAGCCCTACCGCTGACAGCTGGATTCAATACCAGTGTCTCTGCGGTGGTAGGCAGGCGCTTAGTCCGCTGCGCTACCCAGCCGCCGATATTTGCTAGTTTCTGAATATATTTCCAAAACTAATATTTCACTAATAACACTATAACATATTGGTAAACAAACGTATTGCTGAAAATATACACTATGACTGCTGTTTTGACTCTGGGCTACATTTGGGAAAAAAACACATTCATTCATACATTCTGTAGAGATGGATTTATGGCGTGATGTCATTTGCGGTCCACCGACGGACCGCTCAGGCTAAAGAGGTTAATATGTTAACAATTGTGTAATGTTCACTTTTTTGTTACTCACCTAATGTTCACGGGACTCATTGATCAAGATCATTGGGATTTATGTCTAATCTAGTCTTTTGTGTTGTTTGCAGTGTTTTTATTTTCTACTTGGTATCTTATTTTGTATTTATTAGTTAAGTTGGTCTGTATTTCTTATTATCTTGTCATTATTATTATTACTGTTGATGTTGTGTTGTCAAAAGAAAATTGAAAATAAAAAATTATTAAATTTTTTTTTAAATCATTGGGATTTTAAAACAATAAAGCTATAACATTTTATGAAAAAGATACTTAACAGGTCAACAGGTCAATATGTGCCATTTACTTCTGCCAGATCATGTTTATCAATAAAAATGCTTTTTTGTGATAAAATGTGATAAAAATAAATCCATGATATTCAGTTTCAGTTTATTTAAAAAAAAGGACAGTACACATTGATAAACATTTCTGTAAATGTGTCAGTTTTAGCCAGCTGGCTAATTCACAACTGCAGCCCTTTTGGCAAGATGTTATGAGACCAACAATACACCTAGAACAGAAACATTAACAGTACAACACAGTATTTACAACATAATAAAAGCAATAATAAAATACACAATGAAATGATTAAAAGTGATTACATGTTTGATTGGTTAATAACCAGGTATTGAGTTTTTTTGTAAAGGTGTGGTAGGTAGCACAGTGTCTTATTTCAGTTGGTAGGGTGTTTCAGAACTGAGTGGCTCTGACTGCAAAACAGGACTGACTGAAGGAGCTGGACCTAAACGGCACAGTACAGTCCCCTCTGGGTAGATCTTGTGGACCTATTATAAGATATTTTTGTGAGGAGAGGGGTTTTTGCGGAGCCCAATAGCAAACACAGGAGGAGAGAGAATGGAGCGGTTTAGGGTGCTTTAATTGTTCTCCCCAAGCAGACAGGAATCACATTCAGAAATGTACAACAGACAGGGATGAATGTTCTTGGGGTTAGTACAGTTGCACTCCTTGTGCAGTACGGAGGAATGTTCTTTAAGCAGGTGCGCTCCTTGTGCAGTGCGGGAGAACGTAGACACTGGCTGTGTCGGGGGTGAGAGCTGGAACTCCGTAGTCAAGTTCCAGGGGTCCAGACGGGCTCGCTGGAACGGAGGTCCTTGGGCACAAGAGAGGGAAGGTTAGAACAGGGAATAATAACGTGAGAGTGTCTAGCAGGTCTTCGGACTGAAGGGTCGTACCTAGGTAGGCAGTTTAACACTGCGACGAGGGACGACAGGATCCGTCAGGTGATATAGGAGCTGCCTGATGAGGGAATCCCTCACAGCCGCGCTGATAGATGTTCGTCTGGCAGTGTGGGAATGCTCCAGCAGGAAGCTGCCCATATATGGGCGCTGCAGGATGAGGGCAGAGGAAGGCCCGAGCCCTGACCATGACAGTCGTCTGTTGGGAGTCCATGGAGAAATACGTCCACGAGTCCCTGGCCTCAGGCATTATTACCCCCTCCTCCTCTCCTGTCGGCGTGGGGTTCTTTTTTGTGTCCAAGAAGGATGGCTCCCTTCGCCCCTGTATTGACTACCGGGGTCTCAACAACATCACGGTCAAGAACAAATACCCCCTGCCATTGATTAACTCTGCTTTCGAACCCCTGCAAGGTGCCACCATTTTCTCGAAGCTGGACCTCATGAATGCCTATCACCTTGTCCGCGTCCAGGAGGGAGACGAGTGCAAGACGGCCTTTAAGACCCCGCTCGGTCACTTCGAGCACAAGGTAATGCCTTTTGGGTTGACCAACGCCCCTGCTGTCTTCCAGGCCCTTGTCAATGACGTTCTCCGTGATGTCCTTAACCGCTCTGTCTTTGTTTATCTGGACGACATTCTGATTTTTTCCCGCTCTATGGAGGAGCACGTCCAGCATGTCCGCCGGGTCCTCCAACGCCTACTGGAGAACAAGCTGTTCGTCAAGGCGGAGAAGTGTGAGTTCCACGTCTCCTCCATCGGGTTCCTCGGCTACATCATTGAGGGCGGCAAGATACGGGCGGACCCCGAGAAGATCAAGGCGGTGTCCGACTGGCCCCGTCCCACCAACGTCAAGCAGCTCCAACGCTTCCTGGGGTTTGCTAACTTCTACCAGCGTTTTATCAGGGACTACAGCCGGGTCGCTGCACCCCTCACCCAACTCACCTCGCCTTCCGTGCCCTTCGTCTGGTCTGACAGAGTGGACTCCGCCTTCGCCGAGCTGCGCCTGCGCTTCACTTCCGCGCCCATCCTCGTCCAGCCGGACGCGTCCCGCCAGTTCGTGGTGCAGGTTGACGCCTCAAGTACCGGAGTAGGGGCGGTCCTCTCCCAACGCTCCGCTCTCGACCAGAGACTGCATCCCTGCGCCTTCTTCTCTCGCCGCCTGACCCCAGCGGAGGTCAACTACGATATCGGGAACCTGGAGCTCCTGGCAGTCAAACTGGCCCTGGAGGAATGGAGGCACTGGCTGGAGGGCTCAGAGATCCCCTTCCTGGTCTGGACTGACCATAAGAACCTCGCCTACATCCAGACGGCCAAGCGCCTGAACTCCCGCCTGGGCACTGTTCTTCGTTTCACCCTGACCTACAGGCCTGGCTCCAAGAATACTAGGGATGCACCGATATGAAAATTGGCCGCCGATACCGATACCGATTGTTCAACTAACACTATCGGCCGATACCGATACCGATACCGATATTTGTATATTTGTATATAAGTATTTGTAATTTTTTTTTTTAATTTTAATTTTTTTTTTAATGAAACTACTGTATATTTGTATGTGTATGTTTGTATTTGTAGGCCTCTTTACTTACTTAAAAAAAGGAAACATCAAGAAATATGTTTATGGTATCACTATCTCTCTCCCAGTATCGTCTTGCGGCCTGCAGAGGGATACTATTTTCTCAACCAGAGCTTTCAACCAATGCAATGGAACCATTCTTGCGGCCTGCAGCAGGATACTATTCTCTCAACCAGAGCTTTCAACCAATGCAATGGAACCATTTTGATTGACAGTCGATTCGGCCAATTACGCCACACCGGTGACCGCTAGCACCCACCTCCTGCTGTCCTTACCACCAATCGGCAAGCGTTTATAAATTTTTCTACTTCCGGGCATTCTGTTTGCGAGAGCAGAACACACGGCCCGCCGACCGGCGCTCCACGCATGACCAAATGAGACATAATGATTTTACTGCAACAAATGTTATAATAAAACAAAGCCTTTCTATACATTTGTCTGGTTGAAAACTTTATTAACAGATTGCAGAATGTGTAGTTGGGTACGGAATGAGCAACGGAATGGAACCGAGCTATGAACGTACTAACGGAGTAATGCCTTGTTTACTACTATCTTCGGGTAAATAATATGCTTGTTATTGAACGTGTAACACTTCATTTTAACAGCAGATACTTTCTTAAATGCCATCTTCCCGAGAGAGGGTGTTGACGGGGAGTTGTGTTATTAATAGCATTGAACAGCTAACCGAAAGCTAGCGTTAACTATTGTTAAAGGTTTAGCCATAACGTTACCTTGGCTAAAGTTGCGGCTATTCATAATGCAGCAATAATGACTGCAGACCTGCAAGCAAAGTACAGCAAGTTGACAAAGGAGTATTCCAACGCAAATCACATTTTCACCAGTAACGTTAGTCTTGCATCTAATAGCTAATAACGTAGCTACGTTAGCTGCCCGGCCCGCCGACCGGCGCTCCACGCATGACCAAATGAGACATAATGATTTTACTGCAACAAATGTTATAATAAAACAAAGCCTTTCTATACATTTGTCTGGTTGAAAACTTTATTAACAGATTGCAGAATGTGTAGTTGGGTACGGAATGAGCAACGGAATGGAACCGAGCTAATGAACGGACTCGGAGTAATGCCTTGCTGCTATGGGTAATAATAATATGCTGATGTTATTGTCCGTGTAACACTAACTATATAACGCTAATGCCACAAAACGAATGCCTTGTTAATCATAAGTAGTTACTTTGATGCAGTAGATTGTGTGTGTGTGTGGGGGACGGCGGGCGTTGTGCAGGTAGATCGCGCGAGTGAACTTTTTTTTTTTGCCTTTTGACGCTACACAAATTGATGGGTATTTATCGGCGACTGCTATCGGCACATTTGAGCTTGGCCGATAGCAGTCAACAAGGCACTTATCGGCCGATACCGATACCCGACCGATATATCGGTGCACCCCTAAAGAATACCAAGCCAGACGCCCTCTCCCGGCAGTTTGTCCTCGAAGAGGTTCCCGCGCACCCTGACACTATCCTCCCCTCCTCCTGCTTGGTGGCCGCCGCCACCTGGGAGATCCAGTCCGTCGTCCGGGAGGCCCAGCGCGTCCAGCCTGATCCAGGTAACGGCCCACCTAACCGGCTTTTTGTCCCCGACCTTGTCCGCTCCCAGGTGCTCCAGTGGGTCCACGCCTCCCGGTTCGCCTGTCATCCTGTGATCAACCGTACCCTGTCCCTGCTGAGGCGGCACTTCTGGTGGGTCTCCATGAGGGAAGACACCCGCGCCTTCGTTCTTGCATGCACCGTCTGTGCTCGTGGGAAGGCTTCCCACCAACCGCCCGCCGGGCTCCTCCGTCCGCTCCCTGTTCCCGGTCGGCCCTGGTCGCACGTCGCCCTGGACTTCGGCACCGGTCTGCTTCCCTCACACGGTAACACAGTCATTCTCACTATCGTTGACCGTTTCTCGAAGGCCGTGCACTTTGTTGCTCTCCCCAAACTCCCCTCTGCTTCAGAAACTGCGGACCTGATGGTGCTCCACGTCTTCCGCCTCCACGGGATCCCGGTGGACATTGTCTCCGACAGGGGCCCGCAATTCATCTCCCAAGTCTGGAAGGCCTTCTGTCGGGCCCTGGGGGCCACGGTCAGTCTCTCCTCCGGATACCACCCGCAGACCAACGGCCAGTCGGAGCGGGGCAACCAGGACCTGGGGTCCGCCCTCCGCTGCGTGACGACCCGGGACCACTCCGGCTGGAGTGCTTTCCTGCCGTGGATTGAGTACGCCCACAACTCTCTGTCCTCCGCGGCCACAGGTCAGTCCCCCTTTGAGTCCTCTCTGGGTTACCAACCCCCGCTGTTCCCTGCACAGGAGGAGGAGATCGCTGTTCCATCGGTGCAGGACCACCTTCGCCGCTGCAGGAGGATATGGGAGGACACGAGGGCCGCGCTGCTCCGCTTTGCTGAGCAGAACCGTCGCTTCGGCGACCGCCACCGGACCCCGGCTCCCGACTATCAACCAGGTCAGATGGTTTGGCTCTCGTCCCGGGACCTGCCGCTCAAGTCTTTGTCCCACAAACTCAATTAAATATGTGGTAGTAAAAAGAACCCGTGGGAGGATTTCAACAAGATAAATGCGACAACAGTGCAAAATATTTCACTATAATATTTCAAAGCAAAAAAAAAAGTATAATATATACATATATTTTTTTAATGCTGCCCCCTGTGCCTATGAAAATGCCCCTGCGTGCCTATGCAGGCACGCGTGCCTAGGGTTGCCTACCCCTGGTGTACAGGCTTCATAAAAACATTAAATTGTTATCTTCATTTTAACATCCCCTCTGGTGAGGATGTCATTAACTTTCATTTTTAAAATAGCATGTTTAGAGTGTTTCAGTGATGTTAAACAAATGTTTACCCAAACATGATAGGGTCTTTGAGGAATGAATCATATTTATTTTATAATGAAACCCTATAGTAATATCTCTCCCAGACTCTGTTTTGCTGCCACACAAATGCAAAGTGCAGTGAGTGGAAACTAAATACATTATTTAGGGAAATCACTTGAGAGGTAACAGCAAGAAAAACAATGCTTGGTTATATCATCTCAGTTGTACTACTCACACTGTTGTTACTATGCTTTGCTTCTGAGGTCAGTATGCTCTGAATAAATTAACCTTCATACGTTAGACTTATTTCTGTCTCTGCTGTGTTCCAGCTTTGATGGTTAGTAACTGTTAGTTAGAGTTGCAAAGCCGTCCTTTGGTTTTTAAAACGGAATGACTGACAACTCACAGCTGCAAACCAAATCAAACGTCAGCTCCCCTGCTGTGATTGGAGGCACAACCACCTCAGGGGAGCCAATCAAACAGCAGGATCTTTCTCTGAGTTCTTAACCTAATTAAACTCATACATACTGTAGTAGCCATACCAGGCACACTTCAAAGATCAAGACACAATGCATAGGCAGAAATCAAGGAGGGTCGGACACCAGCCTAATAACAGAATTTCCCCTCCACACACACACCACCGTACACCAAGGACATGGAGACAGAATGATAAAGACTGTGTGTTGGTTATATGTGGCTTGAATCCACAATGAAGCCAAACATCAGATCTTCAAAGGCCCAGCATGCACCGAAGCAACAGACCTTGCTGGGAATAAATTGATAGTTTACATTGTTTGAAATGTAGTCAAACTCTTGTCACATAATTGCTGAACTAAACCCCATATAAACACACATCCAATCAGAGAATCTTTGTTGAAGTTCTGAGAACCATCTGATCTCCATCCATCTGTACTGTTGAGAGATTCTTTGCAGAGAGTATGTTGCAAGTATGAATTCAATGCTTGTATCTTTAGATTAAATTTGATTTATTGTCATTGTACAGCACAGTACAGTACAACGAAAAGAGGTTTGACATCCAACCAGAGTGCAAATTAACAGTAAAGTGCAATAGTATACAGGTGTAATGTACAGGTGATTAAACTCGGTATAAAATATATAAATTACTACAACTGTAATAGTACTATTCAGATGTATGTACAGAGTTGTAGTATTAACCTCTTAACACATTCAGCGCCAGACCCGGCTTTTCTCGGGTTTCGACGCCATGCGTTGAGCGCCAGAACCCCCGTTCTGCGCCAAAAACCATCGTTTTTTCTTTTATTCGGTTTAAATATTCTATACAGTCTCACGGACCTCGTGTATCATTGGGACTCATTCTGAGACCTCAAGATTGCAATGCCAGCCGAATCCTGCTAGGTGGCAGTATCGCCTACCCGTTGAAACCTTATTTCACACTGTGTGTTACATTTTATATGGTCCGGGCAGAGAATGGGACCCGGGCAAGTGAAATGCTTCATTTGAGCCACTTGGAACGCATCCAGCACACTTGATGCATAGTTTGTCCTAGGGCTGGGCGATAAAACGATAACGATAACTATCGCGATAAATTATTTCCTCGAAATAAACATGAAACGTGGTCACAAAGTTTCGATATATCGATTTTCCAAGCTTGGATATGAGCACACGCACTAACAACCAATCAGTGAAGGAGATGGCCGAGAGCGAAGGAGACCCGGAAGGAGACACGGAGGTAGGACTCACTCAACAACAAGGCTTGCTAGGCTAATTAGCTTGCACGGCGCTGTTTTATATATTTACGTGCCGAGTATGTGTGTGGCGTGAATTCTGAGGCCACGTTTATAGTAGTGTGGGGTATACAGTGGACGTTGTTTCAATATATTGTGGCGGAAGAGAGTATTTTAGTGTCATATTTATTACATTGTCGTGAGATACTCCGCTTGTCGGCTAACTGCTAACGTGCGCGGACTGATGACGACATCAACTCGACTCGAGACATTCGCTTAGAAACAACAGGCTGGCTAGGATAACTAGCTTGCACGGCGCTGTTTTATATATTTACGTGCCGAGTATGTGTGTGGCGTGAATTCTGAGGCCACGTTTATAGTAGTGTGGGGTATACAGTGGACGTCGTTTCAATATATTGTGGCGGAAGAGAGTATTTTAGTGTCATATTTATTACATTGTCATGAGATACTCCGCTTGTCGGCTAACTGCTAACGTGCGCGGACTGATGACGACATCAACTCGACTCGAGACATTCGCAGCAGCATAAGAAGTTAATTAAACTTGACAGACATTATATCGATATCGAATTATATGAAAATAATTTTATAATTTTATCGCGATAACGTTTTTGGTCATATCGCCCAGCCCTAGTTTGTCCCATTTCATGTCAGGGACCCGATGGACATCAATACTGGAAATC
Organism: Notolepis coatsorum; assembly: GCF_963971535.1. Classification (NCBI taxonomy): domain Eukaryota; kingdom Metazoa; phylum Chordata; class Actinopteri; order Aulopiformes; family Paralepididae; genus Notolepis; species Notolepis coatsorum. The sequence goes on from NC_140166.1 coordinate 114,363,871, forward strand.
ACAATCAGACAATTGGAATATTCATTTTGGAATACCTCCTAGCAAAGGTAAGGACTACATGACGTCAATACTATTTTGATCCTACAATGATTTCACATCAATCGCAACGATCATATGTCACATACTCCAAAACGTATGAGGTTGCTGATGATCAGAGCATCACAAAACGACTTTGATGCCTTCATGATGAAACATAATACCTATTATATACCTTTGATTTGGAAATAGTATCGTGTCCAGGCGAGCAACGCGAACGACTTTAGCAAAATGCACATAGCGCTCCATAACTCCGCTTCCATGAACTATACAATATTCACCACGGGATAACACGCAAATGTATACATTAACTCTTTTTTACATGTTGGATGAGAGATAGTGACTGTCAAGTGAGCCATAGTATTGCCTCCATCGCTATAATATAGAACAGGGGTAGGCAACCCTAGGCACGCGGGGGCATTTTCATAGGCACAGGGGGCAGCATAAAAAAAATTATACTTTTTTTTTTATTTCTTTTTGATTTGAAATATTATAGTGAAATATTTTGCACTGTTGTCGCATTTATCTTGTTGAAATCATCCCACAGGTTCTTTTTACTACCACATATTTAATTGAGACCCTTTATTTGTTTATTATTTCAATTGAGCTGGAAATACATTGCTACATCATTCAGTAACATTTGCAGAGCCTTATAACAAAAACATTATTACGGTCACCATTGTGACCAGTGGGATTAATCAACAAATTGTATTATTTATTTTTTCTATTTCATTGAACATTGCACATGATGAACCTGAGAGTGCTGGTCTAGCTTCACTGCTTCTTTTTTACATTGCACATGTTAAAAGCCATTTTTTTACTCAGAATGTGAGTATTACCAAGTCAACTTGTGTTCTTAAAACAATGACAATAAACATCGTTTTATTAGGTTGAAATAATGTGGTTCTGTACTTATTTTTCTGTTAACTTATTATGGATTGAAAACTGAACCTTAATGCACAGTAATTGAACTCAATATTTTTAAGTTCTGGTAACTTATTATTATTATTTTTTTTACAGTGTAGTCTTGCGATCAATCAAAACTTATTTACATGATATAGCTCACATTCACATCCATTCACATCCATTAGGCCTGTAGGTGGAGCTATGACAGCACACGTACAGTACACACACCGATTAAAGATGCAATCCTTATTCAACGTAAATGCACCTTCTGGTTCTACTGGTATGCGCTTGGTTGACGCGCTCAGATAGCAGCACTTGGGAGATCGGATTTTATATGACATTTATTTTCCTTTCAGATTTTCCATGCAGATCTTCGGATTCCAATAATCCCCACAATGAACTTTAGGAAATGTTTATCTTACCGTTTGACGGCGAAATCATATTGTAGAATCAAACAATCAAAACATAGGCTGCTCTGCAGCGGTCAAAAAACCGTGTCGCCACATACCAAACATTCTTAGAACACTGGCTGTGTGACGGCCAGCCCATTTTAAACACCTGATGCCTGTTTCCCCAAATTAGCCACATGCATCTCATTGGCATCTCATAATTAGCTTATCAAAAATATAATAATTACAACAATACATGATCACAAAACCCATTATTTATATAAGTCATGACTTCATTCATACCGATAACAATAATAATAATTTCAAAACCATACATTTGGCACTAACAGTGATTATATAGATTATGGCATTTTAAGTGCTTCTATAGGCTATGTATGAAAGATATGAAATATAGACTATAGACCTATACAATTATTTACAAAGTAAACAAAATCATACATTTGGCTCCGACATGTCGGCCCCTAATTGTCGTGGAACCTTACATGGCAATTACCAAAAACATGCTTAACGGAGCCAACACAATACTTCTTTGTTTTACAAAGTCCGTGTCACATTGCACACTGTCCAATCTTCTGCTCCTTGAGCGTAGCGCGAATGTGAAAAACGTAGCGCACAGTTAATCTACGAAATAGTTGTGTGTATAGTCGATGCGTGTAATGTGTGCGTGTGTAAAGGGAGGGGGTAGCGTGTCTTCTTGGGGGAGGGGGGGGGTGCATATCTTCAAAGGGAGGGTAGGATAAGGGCCGTCTTAGGGTGAGGAGAGGGGGGTGGATGCAGGCTGTGGTTCATCTTGAGCCTCTACCAGCAGAACCAGCTTTGAGATTGGCCGGCGAAGTGTGCTAGTCTTTGTCCTAACCAGCACTTGCCGCACGAATCCTCTTGCATCCGGTAGGACTTGAGTGACTTGGCCCATTAACCAAGAGTTTCTTGGGGAGGTGTCATCGATGATGAGGACCACGTCTCCTTCTGTCAAGTTTCTTCTTTTCTTGGTCCATTTCTGACGTTTCTGCAGCTCTGGCAAGTACTCTTTTAACCATCTCTTCCAGAACAAGTCCGCCATGTACTGAACTTGACGCCACCTTCTTTTCCCATAGCCATCGCTTGGATCAAATGTGCCGGGAGGAAGGTAAGGTTTGGTCTTGAGCAGGAGGAGGTAGTTAGGTGTTAGTGGCTCTAGGTCTCCAGCGTCATTGGAAGCGGTAGTGATGGGCCGATCATTTATAATAGCCTCCACCTCGCACAAAAGAGTGGTGAGCCCTTCCTCTGCTGCTGTGTGAGGGCACTGAGAATGCGTCGGACAGTTTGCCTTTCCCAGATTCCTCCATGATGGGATCCTGTTGGTGGGTTAAATATCCACTGTATCCCTTTAGTCAGCAGGGTGTTCTGGATCGTTGTGTGGTTTAAACCTTGGATAGCTTCTCGCAGCTCCTTCTCAGCTCTAACCAGGTTTGTCCCATTGTCTGACCTCATGATCTTCACGGTGCCTCTTCTTGCCACAAACCTCCTGATGGCGTTAATGCATGAGGTGGTGTCGAGACTTTGAGCTAGCTCCAAGTGCACTGCTCTGATGTTGAGGCAGGTGAAAACCACACCGTATCGCTTCACTGTGGATCTTCTTTGCTTCACCTCAAATGGGCCGAAGAAATCTACGCCCACATTTGTGAAGGGCGGATCCTCAGGAGTGACTTTCTTCTGGCAAGTCTGCCATTAACTGTTCACCCCTCACTTGACTGAGTCTCCTGCAGGTCATACATTTCGAGATGACCTTTCGGATGGCGGCATTTCCTCCAGGAATCCAATATTTCTGCCGCAGTCGAGAGAGGGTGTGACTCCTTCCACTATGTCCTACGTTCTCATAAACGTGTCTGCAGACCAGTTGAGTCATGTGATGGTTCGGGGGTAGGATAAGCGGATGCTTGGCTTCCAACGGCATAGCTGATTTCACCAGCTGACCACCCACTCTCATCAAGTCGTCCTGGAGAACAGGGGAGAGCTTATTGAGGTGACTGTTCTTCTTTACTAACCCTTTCAGCACAGACTTGATGCGCAGGATCCAAGCAACAGCTTTCTTTAGGCGATGCCATTCAGAGTAGTGAGTGAGCAACTTGTTGACTGTGCTTTCACCATCCTCTCCAATGGTCCCATCCTTTCTGGTGGTAACTTGTACCGAAAGTACTTTCACCTCCAGGTCACTGACGGTGAGAGGTAGATCCGGCTCTTGGGGCCAGTGAGATTCAGGGAAATGAAGAAACTCTGGCCCTGCCAACCATGCTTCGTCCTTGAGAAAGCGAGTTGCGGAGGTGCCTCTTGAGGCACAGTCCGCAGGGTTCGTGTTGCCATTCACAAACCTCCACTGGGAAGGCTTTGAGGACGCTCTTATAACAGCAATTCTGTTAGCGACGAAGGTCTGAAACCTTAAAGCCTCATTCTTAATGTACTTTAGGACGGATGTACTGTCTGTCCAAAAGACAGATGGTTCAAGTGAAAGTTCAAGCTCTTCTCGCATCATCCGATCCATACGAACCGCTACGGTGGCAGCCGTAAGCTCCATTCTTGGGATTGTCACAGGCTTGAGTGGAGCCACCCTGGCCTTGCCCATGAGGATAGAACAGTGAACTGTACCGTCACTGTTCATCAATCTTAGGTACGAGACGGTACCGTATCTTGTTTCGCTTGCGTCCCCAAAGTGATGCAACCGTGCGGAGACCGGATGGCCGAAGCCTATAGGCGTGATGCATCTTTTGACCTTGAAGCCTCTCAGCAAATCAAGGTCACTCAACCACCTGGACCACTGCTGCTCGAACTCCACAGGGATCTTTTCATCCCAACTGAGCTTCATTCCAGTTAGCCTTTGCAGGATTTGCCTTCCAGGATGTGCCAAGAAGATTCCAGGGGCTGGTGAATCTCCGGCGAAAACCCAACATTGTGTAATTTCTCTCTGCATTTCATAACAACTAGTTCATGGAGTGCACTGCAGCGTCCATGTTGGAAACAAAAAAAGAGGAAGGTAGAGTGTGACCATGTCCGGCGTCTTATAGGAGGACGCTGGGGCGACGGGCGTGGCCTGGTCACGTGCATGGGTGCAAATAGTTTTTTCATGAGCACAGTAGGTGCTAGGAGATAAGAGTTATCTCATAATGGCAAGAGCGAGACGCGATGACGGTATGATAATATAACTAATTTCTGAAAGAAGATATAGTTTCGTCAGTTCTTATTCTCTTGTATTTTGTTTCCTTTGACTCCCTCCTCTTCCTATAATTACACTCATAAACTGTAAAAACATATCTTCAATGAATAGCTTTTCGTATTACTTTCCATATTGTTTGTAAAAAATGTATCTATTAGGGTAGCACACTCATATGTTATTCTACTAGGTCTAGTAATTGTTGGGAAAAGGCTCATACTGTACAGGAGATTATAATTTGGGTCTATCTCATTTTCAAAATCCATGATTGGCACAGTAGCCTACTTGTCTATAGGCCTACCCTATGCTGGACACACCTGCTCCTAGTGTCTATCAAACCTGTCCAGTTGGTCTATGCTCCTGATGCACAGCCCCTCTTGGTGAGGTGCTCATTAACACTTTGAGTGCCAGCCACGACAATTGTCGTCTTATCAGACCCCCCATTGAGTGCCGACGACGTGAAATGTCGTTTGTTTGCCGTATTTTTTTTTATTGATGATTTGAATTCATATTTCATCAATCGAGCCTCGGGTTAGTGCTGCAGAGTCTCTCTGAGCTCAATTGGGAAGATACCGCCCCCTATCGTCTCTCCCTGTGTAACTGCACCCCATCAGTTCTGACTGATGCAGGGGGAGTGGTCAGTATCCTAATTGCGTGTTGCTTTTTCACAAGCCAGTAGTGCAAGAATGTGACAATTTGACCATGTGACCGCGGCAACGCGGGAGAGCGGCAGTGCGGAAATAGGCTGTCTCTAAGACAAACTCTAACCTTAACCAGCTCCTTAACAGCGCCTAAACTTAACCGTTCTAACCTTAACCAACTCCGAAACAATGCCTAACCTTAACCTTAACCTTAACCATGCCTAACCTTAACCATAGAAAGAATATTGCCATTCTCTAAGACAAACTCTAACCTTAACCAGCTCCTTAACAGCGCCTAAACTTAACCGTTCTAACCTTAACCAACTCCGAAACAATGCCTAACCTTAACCATAACCATGCCTAACCTTAACCGGCGAAAGAATACACGTTAAAAAAAAATCACGTTAAAATTTTTTTTTTGATGGGATTCGAACTCGTCAACAACGGACCGCAGGACCGCTGCTCTGCCAGGTGAGCTGAAGCGCCGAATGTAAATCATGGCGGATTACTAGGGCGGTTACATAATTCCGCTCGCGCTCTGCGGTTGCCGCGCCTGCCGCGGGGCATGGCGCAGCCAATCAGGGAAAACGCGGAAGCAAAAGCAGCACTACTGACTTGGCATTAAGCAATAGGCATCCTAATTTTATTTTTCCCTCAAGGCATCTGAAGGATCGATTTTTCAGCCCGCCTCTATAGCGTGCATAAGTACACATATACTATCGATAATATAGCGTTTATTTGAAAACGATTCATAAATAGGCCGAAAAATGACAACGTTTTTGTGTATTCTAGAATATTCCAGTAAATGCCTTTTATCACGGAATCTTTATATTTTCCTTGAAAACAAGGGCTTTTCAAAATGCTATAAAACGAAAATGAACTGATAAAAAAACAATCTGTTTTGACAATGTTGACTGCAAACAAGTCATTGATAAACGACAGGCAGATTAGACACATAGCCATAATTTAAAACATAGATTATGCGTTTTTAACGCTATCATTGAAGTGGATGCTGGCACTCCGGGGTTTTCAATGTTAAATGGCCGGCACTGAAATTGTTAATATAAACATTAGAACCTTTCAGCTGCCTTCCCTGCCTAAGCAGATCAACTTTATTTTTCCTATTTGCAAAACGGATGATGATGGCAGGCTTGTTCTTCGGATCCCTAGCTGTGTGATATGTTTGGAATAGACTGCATTTATATAGCGCTTTTATTCAAAGTGCTTTACAACTCATGCCACACATTCACCCATGCAAGGTGCCAACCTGCTCATTGGGAGCAGTTAGGGGGTTACGTGTCTTGCTCAAGGACATTTCAACAACCTGCCGGGAGGAGCCGGAAACCTTGTGATTACCAGACGGCCACTCTACCTCCTGAGCCCTTAACACATCCACAGCCAAAAACGGCTTACGACGGGTTTCAAGGCCATGCGAATTCCGCCATTCCACGGCGTACGACGTTATTGAGATAAAAAATTTCGCCATGGTATTCATAATTCCCTCACCCAGTCTCTGCTGATACAGTGGGAGCCTGCACAACCGTGCAACGCTTCAATACAGCCGCCTGGTGGATGATCGGGCGAGTTACAACCAGAAATAGATCTCTGGTGATCTCCGTGCATCTGGGAAATGCGTCCGGCAATCACATATTGTTGCGGGACTCTAGACACACATCCGTGTATATGGATCGCTGCCATAACTCAATAATCGATATGATTTGGGCGTTTGTTTCGTCATACAAACCGGAAATGGATTTAGTCGATCTACGTCAAATAAATGGGATCTTTTTTCTCCAGTCTCATCGGCGAACGGTAAGAGGACAGTAACGTTAATTTCAGCGTGATTGTTTATTATTATTAATGCAAACTGCTCTGATCAATATATCACCCATACTACATAAAGCATTTACTGACGATCACGGAATTATAAACGACCCCCCCCCCCCCCGTTCATCCGCGCATGATGAGTCATAACGTTTAGGATCGTATTCAGTTGGATTTTTTAATATAGCGTGTATCACGAATAAACTGCAATCGATAATCTATATTATGCGTTTAGGCCTATAACTAGCGTTCTATGAATTACTGCAGAAAACGATATACTCTAGACGGTATTTTCGTATGAATCTATGAATGAAAAAGTATAACATTCCTACATCCTGAACGATAGATAATCGATGTTGAATGGGCCATAGTAATGTCAATTTAGCAATACAATTAAAAAAGTTATAGCCCTGCAAAGAAGGTGACATCTCCATAGGCTTAGAGTGGTGGCAGAGAGTGGTATAAGAGGGGCAAACTGCGTGGCAGTTAACACTTTGAATGCCACTCACGGCTTTTCTCGGGTTTACCCCCGACCGTTGAATGCCCATCACGAGATTTCTCTGTTTTTTTTTAATTAGCGATCTGAAATCATATTGCATCAAGCGAGCCTACCGTTGGAGATTCAGGCACCGCCGGCGCTCAGATGTGAAAAAAGCGCCCCCTATCGTCTCCCAGATGGTAAATCACCCTTTTGGATTGGACTCAATGAAAGTGAATGGGAGAAAGGATTTCTGACTCCACATTTTACTTCTCACTGATGTAACCGGGGTCTACCAGAGTTCATTCTGGAGCCTTGGTGCCGTGGCGAATATGTGTTTTACTGTATACACGATGGATCAATCAAATGCGCGATTTTTTCGAATGGCGATCGGAAATTGGAATAAACCATTTGGATACCATCTGACCTCAGGTAAGGAATCTATGTTATCAGTCTTAGGATAATCAGACTTGTTTTCACGGATATATAAGCGTTTCCCCTATACTGTATGTCAGGGATCGGCAATAGGCGGCCCGCGGGCCGACATTGGCCCGCCAGCAATAATTTCTGGCCCGTCAGATTATTTTGAGAATATGATATTTATTTTACGCACGGGAAATATTCACTCGGGACGCCAGGGTGTCTTTTATTGTGAAGCTGTATCTATCTACCGGTAGTCATCAATAGCACTATAGCCAATTGAAATGCTAGAAATGGTCACGTGGACTGGGAGAACCAATGGAATAGTCCCTAACGAACTTTCACTTCCGCGTTCGAGATGGAGCGAGTAACAAAATGTGTTAAAAAACACAACAAACATCTTTGGATAGGGAAATGCAACAGGGAACTATAACGCTTCTTTTAATAAACAGGAGCCATACTTAAAATACGGGTTTATCGCAACAGGTCGGTGATTCTTGCGTGCCGAGCCGACGTCCTCTCTGCATAATATGTGGCGACAACAACAACAACGAGGAAATGGTTGTTATTACAACTGTGTTCAAGTTGGCAGATAAAGTAGCTGCATTCAACGCCAATCTGGAATTGGAGGGCGGCGAGTGGATATGTGACATGTTTAAAACATTAGCAGGGATTTTGGAGGACTGAACAACAAACAAGGTATGGTGAGTCGTGTTTTCATGCATTCTGTCTTCTGATCTGTACATCACCCGCCGCGGTGATCTGCAACAGCTGATCTGCTGTTCATGAATGAATGAATGAAAACTTTATTTAACAGATTGCAGAATGGGTACAATACAGTACGGCGCAATACACACAATTGTTAAGGGGATGCAGACCAGAGAAAAACGTTTGTCTTTTTTCACTATATTAACACTTTGGTTGCCTAAGGTTAAATTAATGATATACCATAGATTGCCAGCGCTATTTGTCTATGGAGAAAGTCCCCTTCTTTGCAGGGCTATAACTTTTTTAATTCTATTGCTACATTGCCATTATTAGGGCCCATTCAAAGTCCTATATGTATTGTTCATTGTGTAGCAACGTTAAACTTTTTCATTCACATATTCATAGTAAAGTATGGTCTAATGTATAAGTATGTTTTCATCTCTTTCTGCAGCTTTCTCCAGAACGTGATATATAGCCCCAAATGCATTATATTGATGATGAAATACAGTTTAATGGCAATCAGCGCGATATAAAAAATTCCAACTAGACGTACTTCTAGAAGTTACTACACGTCATCTGATGTTGACCGGATGGGCGAGGGGGCGTTTATAATTCCGTGGGCAGCGTTATACCAATCATCTAATGTGGGTCAAATGTTGATAATATCAGTTATTATCGAAGACGGTAACGTTACACGCTGAAACTCACCCCAGTCTCCGCGCGCCGTTGGGCGATCATCGTCGAGTAGAAATTTTATCATTATGGGATATATTATTACCCGGTCCATCTCCAGCTTGTATAATGGTATATACGTCCAAATCATGTTGTTTATCGAGTTATTGGCAATCGATCGCTATGTAGTGTGACGAGCTAGAGTCACGGGACATGTACCGAGTGGCCGGAAGCAATACGGACGTCTAGCAAAACCTCTACTGCGCTTCCTGTTAAGCGGTTGCGCCGATCGGCCACCAGATGGCGCTCCTGAACCGCCAGAGAGCTCAGTGGGTCCTGCTGGTGGATCTCAGGCCAGCGGAGGGACATTATGAATCCGATCGCAGATTTTTTAAATATTGATATAAGGACGCTGTACAGCGTCCCCCGGCAACTTTAGCATGGCCAACAAAGACGTGAGAAGACGTGTCCCGGCACCCAAAGTGTTAAATTAGCCATTGTTTTTTATCCTGGCCCGCCAAGCAATGGCTTGGGGAAAATCTGGCCCGTGGCCAAACCTAATTGCCGACCCCTGCTGTATGTGATATAGCTGTTTTGACTGTAAAAGCCATCAGGAAATAAGAGCAGCGATTATCAGCGCGCGGCACGAGTGTGCGTGCGCCCACATATACTATCGATCATCTAGCGTTTATTTGAAAACGATTAATAAATAGGCAGACAAATGACAACGTTCTGGAATATTCCAGTAAAAGACGATTATCATAGAATGGGTTGTTTTTTCCGCGAAAACAAGTGATTTTCAAAATGCTATCAAACGGAAATGAAGCGATAAAAAAACAATCTGCCTTGACAATGTTGACTGGAAAATGAGTCTTTGATAAGCGACGGGCAGATTAGACACATAGCCATAATTTTAAACATAGATTAGGCGATATTAAGTTAACATTGGAGTGGGTTTGGGCATTCAAGGGGGTAAAAAGGAAAACACGGCTGGCTCCCAAAGTGTTAATGTGTTAAGGCGACCAGGAAGATTATCCATGCGACCAATTATAACATTCTATACAATCTACAATCTTACAATCTACCAATAACATTCATATTACAGGCTTATCAGTCAATGTGATATAAATCCAGAAAAGGTCCCAAATTGGTCCCGTAATCTTGTTTCCGTTATTCATCCTATCTCAGGTCATTAATGCTCTGAGGAAATTAACCTTCATACGTCAGACTTCTGTCTGTCTCGGCTGTGTTCCAGCTTTGATTGTCAGTAACTGTTTACAGTTACGAAGTCGTTCTTTGGTTTGTAAAATGGAATGACAACTCACACAACAACTCACAGCTGCAAATCAATTCAAACCTCAGCTCCCCTGCTGTGATTGGAGGCACCACCACCACCTCAGGGGAGCCAATCAAACAGCAGGATTTCTTTCTGAATGCTCAACCTAATTAAACTCATACATGTGTCACAGGTTGACAGGACCGTGCTCACTTGTGTGGATATGTACTGTGTTATTTATAACAAAGGCTGTGGATTAATCCTTTTTTCCCTAACGTATTGGATTACTGTGTGGAGTATTCCCCCCCCCCCCCCCTGTGCCATGGCTGTGCTAACTAGGACTAGAGCCACTTGATGTAATCAGACAGTCACGCACAGGTGTGGTGAACTAATCCTGTGTGGACCTGAGGCGCCTGCTTTCTGCTCTGGACTGGTTGAGCAGGTGCCCAGGTCTGCCCCCTGTGTTTCCTCCCCTGCTGTTTTACAAGTCTCCCATAGGAGCGTGGTGATGTCATGGCTGAACACCTGGGCTTACAATGGCAGGTGAGCTTTGAAATGGCAGACTAATTCAGGCGGAGGGTTCATGACAGCGTGCTGTCCGTTCTGTAATGGTTGTACTAGAGCGAGAACCCAGACACAAACTAGCAGAGGCGAAGAATCAGAGAAAACCCAACAGTGGGTATATTTGTTCTACAGAGGTGAAATGGAAACCAGGTTCTCAGACAGTCCAGGGAGTAGGCGAGTAGACGGGTAGTCAGACAAGCGGGGGGTCGTAAATGGAGTCAGGTTCTCAGACAGTAAATGGCTGCATTTGTATAGCGCTTTTATCCAAAGGGCTTTACAATTAATTTTGTTCCTCACATTTTAACCATTCACACACACATTAATTCACACATTCACACACCGACGGCGGAGGCAACCATGCAAGGTACATCAGGAGTAATTAGGGGTTAAGTGTCTTGCTCAAGGGCACTTAGACACGCTGCCCGGGAGGAGCGGGAATCAAACCGGGAACCTCCGGCTTACCAGACGACTGTCGCCCCAGTCCAGGGAGTAGGCGAGTAGAAAGATAAGCGGGGGGTCATAGATGGAACCAGGTTCTCAGACAGTCCAGGAGGTAAACGAGGAGAAAGAGTAGTCAGGCAGGCGGAGGTCATACATGGAATCCAGGACAGGGAGAGGAGCCAGGTAGAGGACAAGACAGGGTTAGACACGGCAAAAACAGGTAAGAGAATAATACAAGGACTGCTAAATACTATGACTGACTGGTATACAATAAATTACGATCTGGCGCCATGATGACATCTGAGCCAGGTCTAAATAGGTGGAGCAATCAGCAGGCAGATGTCAATCAGCTGCTCCTTTGGCTCCCACACACTTGACTCCATGGCTGTAACTTAGGCCATGTCCACACGTATCTGGATCTTTTGCAAAACGGATATTTTCAGGCTCTGTTTAAAAAAATATCCTCGTCCACACGGCAGCGAACGAAAAAAAGAATCCATCCAGACAAACACATAAACGCATATAAATTGCTCCAACAAGCATGCCGGGCCATTAGGTGGCGATAAGCGATATCTCAAATACCATAGCCGTACCGAGCGGACAGGACGATTGAGAAACTGTGTTTCTCTATTCTCCACTTGCACAACCTGAAAGTAGGCACTTCCGGCTGACTTCCGGTTGCGAATGGTACTTCCTGTCCCATCCAAATACATTGGTTTTAGCTACTTTTCTCCCGTTATTTAAACAACTTTGTCGTCACAGAGAGGCAATGAAACGTTTGTATTATTATAGTATAGAATGTATTTAATAAGCAAACGTTTGTCAGCAGGGTTTTTGGGCTGTATTTCATGTAAAAACGTTCACTGTTAGTTTACTTGCTCACGCTAATTAAGGCTAATGCTGGCTAACAGAAGCTAGCGCAAGAAACGACGCCGCAAAGTATTGTTTATAGTGCATTTCTTGCCACCTTATAGCATTTGTACATTTGTATGACAGTCTATAATGCTCCCGTGAGGTTTTTCCGGACGTTTTGGTAATGATTTTCACTATAAAATCATATTTCTAAATGACAGGAAGTTGATGAAAACTGTCCGGGATAGCTTTGAGCTAACGATCTTTTCCATTCTAAACGTAACGTTAGTTGTTCAAAACATTACCTGTCTATATAATTTGTTCCTCAACGTTATATAGACAGGTAATGTTTTGTAAACTAACTGCAGCCTGCTACAGTTAGAAGCTAACGTTAGCCAGCAAGCTGCAGCCTGCTACAGTTAGAAGCTAATGTTAGCCAGCAAGCTGCAGCCTGCTACAGTTAGACGCTAACGTTAGCCAGCAAGCTGCAGCCTGCTACAGTTAGAAGCTAATGTTGAGGAACAAATTATATAGACGGGTAATGTTTTGACAACTAACGTTACGTTTAGAAGCTTGCTGGCTAACGTTAGCTTCTAACTGTTCAATCTTGCTTTTGACCTCTAATTCTGTCGGTTTTATTTTATTTTGTCATGTATTATTTTTGTTCTGTTTTGTTCTGTTTTTTTGTTGTGCCATAGTTTGTCTCTCCTGCCCATGTGAAGCGTCTTTGAGCACCTGGAAAAGCGCTATATAAAATAGATGTATTATTATTATTATTATTATTATTAAAGGGTCCTATGAAGCGAAGAGCCAGCTTCCTGGATTCCACCCGGAGAGGGAGATCACGGGTGGAAAGCCAAACCCGCTGCCCAGGATGGAAAACCGGAACCGGACGACGCTTGCGGTTAGCCTGCCGCTGAGCCTTAACACAATCGGGATGGGCCACGTATATATCCGTGTTTCGAATCCATGCTTAAAGGACCGAAGGACGGATATATCCGTGGCAAGTTGTTTTGGCTTTTATTCCATTTTAATAACCTATTCAAGGTCGCCAAGCTGCACTGCAGATGTACCCTACTCTTTGAATTCGACAAAGTGCATTACCGGCCAGATCCTCTTAGGGGCGCTGTCGCGATAATGCAGTGTGCCCTGTGGCTGAACGGTGCATTATTTTTTTTGACTTTCAATGGAGTTTCCAGTTAGCTGGATTCTGGATGTGCAGCCTGTAGCTTGGAATACGTTTTGGATCGCAGATTTCACTATGCAATAAGGGGATTTATCATCAGCCAATGGACATATCGATCTACCAGATGGGGATCGATAACGGGGAAATGCTCGGGGGGATCCAACCGGCTCATGGTAAGATCTTTTTCACGTAAATTACAGCCCGATCGGGCCTTGTTATGATACTCAACCAGGCGACCAGCGTATGTGGCTACTTAGACGAACACGGTTATTGGTAATCAATAATAAGAAACAACGTCCCCCCCCCCCCCCCCTTCATGCATCCATGCTTGAGGATCGTGCCGATCATATGCAGTTTGAGTTTGAACTGTAGCTTATGTATAACGGAAATGCCATTGGATATAACGTTAGTAGCTATTAGCCCTTTATCTCGCCTTCCAGGAAATATCCTAGCCGGAATCCCGTATAACGCTTATATTCACGGCGCTATAAAATGAGAACGTATTGATGATTTTTTTTTCTTTAAGCCATTTTGAAGGGACGGTTTATGGTCTCAATTGACAATGAGCATGGACAGATAGCAATACTATAAAGCAGGGGTCTCAAACTCGCGGCCCGCGGGCCAATTACGGCCCGAGGGATGATATTTTGCGTCCCCCTACTTGACATCAAAGTGTAGTGTTAATGCGGCCCGCGCCCTACTGTTTGCCGAGACGTTGCGCGAGAGTTGGAAGTTTTATTTATTTTATCACTTGTAGGCTACCATAGCGCAGGCTCATCATGACAGCAACGTTATGTTAGTGACTTGGTTGAAACGTGATTCCGGAGTGATATCAAGTAAAGTGGAAGACAAATGCATCCTCGCTATCTCCTCTGACTGCGAGCAGTGCTCTGCATAAGCGGCTGGCTACACTGCCACACTGTCTGTGTCTGTGTACGGGTCTGGTCCAATCACATTCAGCATCCCGTCAGCGTTCCCCCCCTCACCCACAGTCTGCGAATCAGATGCAGAGTAGGGGAGTAGGGCGGGTCTTCACGGAATGCAAGTCGTCTCTCTCTTTCAGTCCGAGTCAGTTGACAGCGCATCTACAGTAAACTCGCTCCCAGTTTTATCTCTGTGAGATAAATGTAGTTACTAGCCTAGTTTCTAGCCATTTTCAAAGATGGTCAGTAAAAGAAAAGTCGACTGCAATTCAAAGGTGAATGGACTCATCCCAGCACCAAACCAATGTGACTATATTCCAAGAAACGGTAGCTCTTGTGAAGGGTGGCAATTTGAAAAGAATGTATGACTGAGTGATGGAGACCATGTTTGAAGGCAAACAAAAGCAAAGCCCCCTCAGATCGCACAGCAACCAGAACAACTGAAATACTGGCTGGTGATTTGATTAAACAGCTTTGTATTAGAATAAAAAAAAAAATGCACAGTGCATTTCCATAGCTGTGGATGAGTCCACTGACACCACTGAGAAGCCTATGTTCTGAAGAACCATTCATGTTCTGAAGAACTGTTCATGTTCTGAAATGTTATTGCTAAGGATTGAAAAGATTGGAACAGTTGTACTTTTTTTTTTAATGCTTGAAACCCTTTTTTTGTGGAATATTTGATGCAGCCCAGCCTCACCCAGACTCTACCTCCAGCGGCCCCGAGGTAAATTGAGTTTGAGACCCCTGCTATAAAGTATAGATTTAGCTCTACAAACAGCCCCAAGTCTGTTTACATATGCTGGTTGTCTAGAGTGATATTAGACGCATCCCAGTGGCCGCCAATGTGTTAACGGAGGCCTTCTGTAGCGCCGTCCGAACCCGGTTCCACGTCCTGCGACAGCGAGCCACGTGGGCCTGGACCGACGGCACCTCAGCCTCCCGCTCCTGTTCGGGAAAAAGTGGAGGTTGAAAACCATACTAACACTGAAAGGGAGACATACCTGTAGAGGGGGAGAGGAGGGTATTATGCGCATACTCTGCCCACGCTAACCTCCTACTCCACGTCGCCGGACAACCGGCAACGTAGCACCTCAGAACCCCCTCCAGATCCTGGTTGACGCGCTCCGTCTGCCCGTTGGACTGCGGGTGGAACCCAGACGACAGGCTGACGGAGACGCCGAGGCTGGAGGCAAATGCCTTCCAGAACCTGGAGGCGAACTGAGGGCCCGGTCAGACACACTATCCACTGGAAGCCCGTGGACCCGAAAGACGTGCTGCACCACCAGGTCAGCCGTCTCTCGAGCCGAGGGAAGTTGGGGAAGGGGAATGAAGTGAGCCGCCTTAGAGAAGCGATCCACTACCACCAAAATGGTACTGAACCCATCTAACGGGGGAAGGCCAGAAATAATGTTTGGGAATAGGAAGCGGGCGGAGGAGACCCGCCGGTGCACAGCGAGAGGTCTTACTACGCGAGCACACCGGACAGGCCGCCACAAAGGAACACGTATCCCCCTCCTCTGTAGGCCACCAGAACTACCTACGGATAAACTCGAGGGTTCTGGCGGCCCCAGGGTGGCCGGTGAGAGAGGAGGTATGTGCCCACTGCAGCAGTCGCATCGGGCTCCCGTGCCAGAGCCGATCTTACCACCCTATCTATGCCCCATGACACGGGAGCCAAAATAAGGGCCTTTGGAATAATAGGATGGGGTTTTTCCTCCCGGTCCAGCGGGGTCAAACTGGCGTGACAGAGCGTCAGGCTTGACGTTCTTGGAACCGGGCCGGTAGGAGATAGAAAATCGAAATAGAGTGAAGAATAACGCCCACCTGGCCTGGCGAGCGTTAAGGCGTTTAGCCCCCTGGATGTAAGCCAAGTTCTTATGATCAGTCCAAACAATGAAAGGGTGTGCCGCCCCCTCCAACCAATGTCTCCATTCCTCCAGTGCCAATTTGATTGCCAACAACTCCCGATTACCCACGTCGTAGTTACGCTCGGCCTTAATTCTACCGGTCTCTCCTGCTATCAGTTCGAAGATGGTTGAGGCCTAGTGGTTAGCCAAAAGCCTTCCCTGTTAGCCTAAGCTAGCTACCTCGTGGCTAAGGAGGGTGGAGGGTCTATAAACGCAAGGATGCACTTTCCCGTCCTTAACACTTTGAGTGCCACTCACGGCTTTTCTCGGATTTACGACCCAACCGTTGAATTCCACGCTCACGAGTATTCTAGGCCGGAGACTGTCACATGCTTTCCTCCGACGCATGTGCAGCCAGCCGGCAGCAAGCCTGGCCGCGCAGATTCTCACTGGGAGAGTGTAACGTGTGGGAGGCCGCACTACCTCTCACCAGATCCTACCTTCGCTGAGCAGGCGCCCCGACCGAACTGTAGGGGTCGCTGTCCACAACGCCCAGGACCCCCCCACGGCTCCCCTCCCCCTAACTCAGCCAAACGAGTTAGTATAGCAATCAGCCCGAGCCAAGGCAATGCTGACTCTCCGGGAGTCGAGACCGCAGCCTCTTGCATTGGTGACGAGCACAATCTCTGCTACGCCACCTGACCGCAGGATCATGTACAGTTGAAATTTTTTATATAGCGTGTATCGGCAACAAACGGCAGTTGATAATCTATATATGCGTTTATGCCTATAACTCACGTTCTAGGAATTACTGCAGAAAACGATAAAAACATTTATATTCTAGACGGTATTTTCGTATGAATCTATGAATGAAAAAGTATAACGTCCCTACATCCTGAACGATAGATAATCGATGTTGAATGGGCCATAGTAATGTCAATTTAGCAATACAATTAAAAGAGTTATAGCCCTGCAAAGAAGGTAAACATCTCCATAGGCTTAGACTGGTGGCAGTGATCATACATTGATGGATATAAGCGTGGCAGTTAATGTGTTAATGTGTTAATATAAAAAAACACAACAAAACAAAATCAGAAATAAATGACAACTACAACAGACAGCAGTTAAAAAACAGTGAAACCAGATAAAAAAAGTAGAATAAAAGAATTTGGATAAAATCATGAGTCACTAATTAAAAAACAAAACTATAGGAACAGTGAGGACAAGAAAGTATGACCAAAGGCCTGTCTGAACAAATGTGTTTTTAGTTTCAGAGGGGGCAGTTCGCAGGTCCAGGGTGGAGAGCGTTCCAGAGCCTTGGTGCTGTCACCTCGAAGGCTCGATCACCCCTTGTTTTCAGCCTGGACGTGGGGACCACCAGGAGGTGCTGATCGGCAGATCTGAGTGAGCGGGTGTTGGTGTAGGGATGGATGAGTTCAGTGATGTAGATAGGGGCCTGGCCGTGGAGTGCAAGTGAGGACTTTGAAGTGAATTCTATAGTGTACCGGGAGCCAGTGCAGGGATACCAGAATGGGAGTGATGTGACATGATTTTTTTGACCTTGTGAGTAGCCTGGCTGCAGCATTTTGGACCATTTGTAGTTTGTCTGTGGATGATTTGGTGAGACAGGTGAAAAGTGAGTTGCAGTAGTCAAGCCTAGAGGAAATAAAAGCATGCATGGACAGTTCTAGTTCAGAGTGAGATATGATGGTGCGTAGTTTTGCAATGTTTCTGAGGTGAAAGAAGCAGGTGCGTGTGAGTGTTTTGACATGTTTGTCTAGGTTCATGGCCTGGTCGAAGACAACACCCAGGTTTCTCAGGTGGGGATGTATGTTGTCTTTAAAGGACCCCAAGTGAGTGGCCACTCTAGCTGCAGTCTTTTCAGCTGCTACAATCAGCACCTCCGTTTTTTTGCATTTAACTGGAGGAAGTTACTCCCCATCCAGCTCCAGTGTACTTATGCACGCTAGAGAAGCGGGCTGAAAAATCGATTATCTATTTCCTGGTCAGCGCACACACACACACAAATATGGGACACGTTGTGATCCGCTGTGAAAAAAACTCTGATTACCCCAAGACTGGTAACATAGATTCCTACCTCACATCAGATGTTCTGCAAAAAGATTATTCCAATTCCTGATCACCATTCCAAATATCGATTGTGTTTATTGATCCAACGCTGGGTACTCGAAACACATATTCCACACTGTTCTGAGGGTCCACAATGAATCCGATCGGCTTGGGTTACATGCCTGAGAAGTAAAATGTGGATTCCGGAGTTTTCTTTTCTCATGCATTTTCATTCAGTCCAATCCAATGGGTGCATTACCATCTGGGAGACGATAGGGGGCGGTATTTTCCCTGTTCGAGCTCAGAGACAGTCCCAATGATAACGTGAGGCTAGAATGATGAAAAATTTATGGATTTCGCTAATAAAAGCAATAACGATTAAATAACGAGATTTCTCGTCCTTGGCACTCAACGCATGCCATGAAATAACGAGATTTCTTGTGGCTGGCACTCAAAGTGTTAAGAGGCAGAGATCAATAAAAGAAAATATATACATTCGAGGGGGAAGAAACTGTACATGCTATTTCTGTCTGCCATTTCAGCACCAGGCACTGTCCATCGTTATTACCTTCATGCTTCAAGGCTACAGGCGCCTATTGCCATAGAACAACAGTCTGAGCATGCGTAGTGAGTTGTGACATCATCGTTTGTCTAGACTATGCGTTTACAGTGGCTACACGGATCCACTGAACCGATATTTTGGAAAATCTTCACTTTAAAATGCGTTTTCGAAAATCTCTGGCCCAAACGTGGTAGAAAATGTGCGTTTTGCAAAAGATCTGGATTCGTGTGGAAGAGAGGGAATAAGAGTAGACAGGCAGGGATAGATTGGAGGGAAAACCAACGGGTACAGGGGACGGAATGCCTGGAGGTTTGGAGGTGCATGACACGTTCCACCCGGTATCTACAATGTCGGATTCCCCATCATCAACAGCCTCGTTATTTTCGTGATCATATCTCACAGGTGGAACAAACCTGAACGTTATTGCCATGAAATAGAACACAGTTAGTTTCTCTACCTTTCTGTGAATGTCTAGCAAAGAAACACATTGTAATCTGATGAAAAATGGCGGAGCAATTTACATTATAAAAAAGTAACTATAATTACAGTAGATTTCATTCACGGTTTTTGCTGCCCTGTCAGGGGTGCCTGGTGGTACTAAATCCAGATTGAACTCTGCCATTGGAAAGGGGAGATCTGGCCCGATCCATAGATGTGTGATTCATTCAGTCATTTATAGGCCTGATATTCTATATTCTATAATCATATTTCAAATTGCATGTGTCCGGATGGCAGAATTCAGTACTGTATCTACAAAACCTCCTGTAAATCATCTGCCCTTTAATTAATTTGCTTAGATTTTTTGTACACGTGATCTCAAGAAGGTGCTGAACGAGGTGAGTGGCAATTTTTCTTGTCTGGTAAATTTTAGCATGGTGTTATTCACCATCAAAAATGCAAAGAAAAATCATAATTTATATTCTCCTTTGTTTCATCACAATTTACTCAAGCCTAGTAACAGACACAATATTTCTGACACTGGGAATACATTTGAAATAGTAACGTGTCCAGGCGAGCAACACGAACGACTAGCAAAATTCATATAGCGCTCCATAACTCAGCTTTTCAGGAATTAGCCCAGATCACTCTGAAACTATACAATATTCACCACGGGATACCACGCAAACGTATACATGAAAAAATGCACTCTTTTTTACATGTTGGACGAGAGATAGTGACTGTCAAATGAGCCATAGTATTGTCCCCATAGCTATAATATAGAATATAGATATAGCTCTGCAAACATAGTGAAAATAGGCAATGGAAAGCTGGCGCATTGACTACAGGGATGAGGGTAATAGCTGGCAGTGAATGAGTTAAGAGGTTAAGCTGTGAACACTGATAGAGTTTTCCTCTGCTAGGTGGATTAACCTTGCTGTACTACCAAGAAGAGGGGCTGGAACCATCGTTTTTGGCATGACATTGCTTTCTGTTACACCGCACCCTACTTCCCCCAAAAGTCAGTATTATTGGGTTAGCTGTAGCAGCTAAATTGGCACAGTCTACCGTCTGCTGACCCTGGGTATGTAGTGTTGGATTCTCGTGTTTATCAGCCAGTAATCTCTTTCCTGTGAAGTCTGCGTTGTGTTGTTTATACCTTACTCCTCGTACTGGCTGGCACACTCTATCTCCCCGGTAATGCATCCGACTCAGAAGAAAATGACACACTGGAAACGTGATACCTTTCCTTCAAACGTTATGTTTATTCCATAAACATATCCTCAAGATGGAACAGTTCTGAAAGTCTTTGAGAAGTCTATCGAATTCCTTAATTCTACCGGTCTCTCCTGCTATCAGTTCGAAGATGGTTGAGGCCTAGTGGTTAGCCAAAAGCCTTCCCTGTTAGCCTAAGCTAGCTACCTCGTGGCTAAGGAGGGTGGAGGGTCTATAAAAGTGTATTTCCGTAGCAACGGCTCTCTCTCTCTACCCTGCCCCCATCACTTATAAGTGATGACCAGACTATCACAGCGCTGCTGTGGATGATGACCTTGGCTGCTATCACTCACACACCCTGCTCTGGTCTGTTTCTGGAGACTCTAACATTATGCTCTCTTAAGCCCGGAGCCCTATTTTCTGAAAATCCGCCTAAAATACATACCTAAGTAAATGGAATATTGCTCCACTTCTACAAGGCTATTTGCATATTCTTGGTATCTAGGGACATCTATGGACCTCAGTGAATGTATTCCCAGTGTCCAAAATATTGTGTATTACTAGGCTTGCTTAAATTGTGATGAAACAAAGAAGAATATGAATTATGATTTTTCTTTGCATCGTTGACAGTGAATAACACCATGCTAATAATGACCAGATCTCGTTCAGTACCTTCTTGAGATCTTGTGTACAGAAGAATCTAAGGAAATGAATAAAGGGAAGATGATTAAACAGAAGGTTCTCTAGATACAGTACTGAATTCTCCCATCCGGACCAATGCAATTTGAAATATTAATTATAGAATATAGAATAGCAGGCTTATAAATTACCTTATTATAGCCAATTCGTACATTTATATATACATATATTATCTTTCAAATGGCTGAGTTCAATTTGGATTTAGTATCACCAGGCGTGCATAAGAACAGATAATGAAATCTACTTTAAATACAGTCCGTTTTTTTTATCAGGGTGCAACCGTTTTGAAACTATTTTCAAATCTATTTGTTGCTACATGCTAAAAATAGGGAAGAGAAACGAACTGTGCTTCAATATATGTCAATAACGTTACGTTGTGTTTTATTATCCCGAATAATAAGAGTTATTAAAAAAATGCATACAGAAGTATGAAGCTTGAAACTCCATAGAGCAGTGGTCACCAACCCATCGATCGCGATTATTTAAAATTTCTTTTAATCTTTCCCTGAGAGTCCACATTACAGTTCTACTTTTGTTTTGATGTGAAAAGTGATGCTGCATAAGATGACTGCACTTAGCACTGACTGAGAAAGTACATATTACAGTTCTACTTTGACAAACATATTTACAATTAGCATTTTATAATGTTAATAATATGAGAGTCCACATTACAGTTCTACTTTTGTTTTGATGTGAAAAGTGATGCTGCATAAGATGACTGCACTTAGCACTGACTGAGAAAGTACATATTACAGTTCTACTTTATTAAATGCTAATTGTAAATATGTTTGGCAATGTTAATAGGAGAAGGTCCACTTTACAGTTCTACTTTAGTTTTGATGTGAAAAGTGATGCTGCATAAGATGACTGCACTTAGCACTGACTGAGAAAGTACACATTACAGTTCTAAATTATAAAATGCTAATTGTAAATATGTTTGTCAATGTTAATAATATGAGAAAGTCCACATTACAGTTCTACTTTGTTTTGATGTGAAAAGTGATGCTGCATAAGAGGACTGCACTTAGCACTGACTGAGAAAGTACATATTACAGTTCTACTTTGACGTTTTAATGTTGGACCAAAGCATTGCATGTAATTAGAATACAGGCAAATAAAAGTAATTTTGTTTAAAGTACAATCTTGGCTGTCTTTTTCTCTCAACGCTTCAATAGGTAGATCTTGCCTTCACCAAAAAAAAGTTATATTGGGCTTAAAAAGGTTGGTGACCACTGCCATAGAGGCTTTCAGGAAGTGTAGTTCCAGAAGATGATGGAGTGGGTGAGGATGGATTCAATGATGGCCGTGTAAAATTGGGCCATCATGGTCCTCGGTAGTTTGAATTTCTTCAACTGCCGGAGGAAGAACTACCTCTTTTGGGCCTTTTTAAGCAGGGCCATGATGATTAGCTCTTCAAATCCTGGGAGATTGTCATGCCTAGAAAGTGGCATGACTCCACGGAGGCCGCCTGGCTGCCTCCCAGCATGATGCGGGGCTGCTTTCCTCCGGAAGTCCACTACCATCTCCACTGTCTTTAGAGCATTGAGCTCAAGGTTGTTGCAGTGGTACCTCCGGCTTGGTCAGTCATCTACTAACACAATTGGCAGTGTTAGCGGGTGGGAAGCCGGTGTGGTATGGGTCGTGAGCACTGAACACATTTGTGGATCACTTAACGTTCTGCTATATCTGAGCGGTGAGCGCTGAGCAACTGCCATTCAGAACATATCCGCATTTGATGGTCGGCGTAGGATCCATTTCTTCTGTATATTGATAGTTCGTTCTCGATGCATACAGTACGTTTGAAATTAATTGAATGCAGCCGTGCTGCTAGACTAGGCTGCTTTGAGAATGTACCATGAGCCTAGTCAGAAAGTGCTCAGCAACGCTCTTCCATCGCTCTCTTTGTCTCCCTCTCTCTCTCACACACACACACGCAGCAGCCAGCACCATCAATCCTAAATTAATCAATATTGAATCTAATTTAATTTAATTAAATATAATATTGGTATTCTGCTTAGGGCCCCATAAAGGCATGGGCCGGGTCTGGTAATAGTAGTCTACAGAATGTCCCAACAACACATATTTAACATCCCAGAAAAGTGTCATGGTTCTCTCAGGAGCTAACAATTCTGATTAGAGACAAAGATATTGGGCTCAAGCAAGACACTCAGGCCTGCCCATTGGCTATTATTCAAACAGCTAAATTAATGCACCTCTGCTATAAGAGCAACTAAAACTGGCTATTATTTGGACCAAATTACTAATTCATACACAAAGCTAGCAACATTTTGGAAAGTGGTAAATACAAACACAATCAGGACCACTGCGTCTCTGCCTACACGGTTGAATATGTTGAATGTTTGATTTCCGAAATGAGATCTGCCTTGCTAAATGGTAAATGGTGCATTTATATAGCGCTTTACAATTTGTTCCTCACATTTTACCCATTCACTCACACATTCACACACCGATGGTGGAGGCAACCATGCAAGGTGCCAACCTGCTCATCGGGAGCAATTAGGGGTTTAGTGTCTTTCTCAAGGACACTTCGACACGCTGCCCGGGAGGAGCAGGAATTGGACCGGGAACCTCCAGTCGACTGCTCTACCTCCTGAGCCACTGTCGCTGCCTTGCATTCAACAAACATTATTCTGTTACTTGCTATCTATTTGAAAAGGAGCATCCAGACCCCCATTTTAGTGATAACAATGGATCTGTATATGTTATGACCTGTGCTTCTCAGTTTGATAATAATAATAATAATAATAATGGATTCAATTTGTACCGCGCTCTACATTCGTGAGAATCTCAGAGTGCTACAGGAGATATAGACAAAAGTTAAATGAATAAAACAATTTAAAATTAATAAAAACAATTAAAAGACTAACAACCAGTGAAATGGAAGAGTAAAATAAAATAAAAAGAATAGTAAAATGAATAGAAGTAAAAATAAAAGTAAAAGAAAATTCAGGCAAAAGCCTTGTTAAAAAGAAATGTTTTTAGGCCCCTTTTAAAAACCTTGACGGATTGTGGTGCTCTCAGGTGGATGGGGAGAGCATTCCAAAGTCTGGGTGCGGCAGAGCAGAAGGCGCGATCGCCCATGGAGTGCAGCTTAGTCCTGGGGGCTTTGAGGAGGTAGGCTGTGCCGGAGCGGAGGGAACGTGAGGAGGACTGGGGGGTGAGGAGTTCCTTGAGATAGGCAGGGGCACCGGTGAGTGAGGAGGGACACCTTGTACTCAATTCTGTGTTCCACGGGGAGCCAGTGAAGGGATCTGAGGGTGGGGGTGATGTGATCATATTTGCGCACCCTCATCAGGATCCTAGCAGCGACATTCTGGATGGTTTGCAGTTTTTTAATGCTTTTACTAGGGATCCCGATGAGGAGTGCATTGCAATAGTCCAGCCTGGAGGAAACAAAAGCGTGGACGAGTTTCTCGGAATCTGCCAGGGTGAGTGAGGGGCGGAGTTTAGTGATGTTTCGGAGGTGAAAGAAAGAGGTCTTGCAGAGGTGTTTGATGTGTGTATCATATGTGAGGTGGGGGTCCATTTTCACACCCAAGTTGGTGACAAGGGTGGAAAGGGGAATGTCCTGACCGGAGAAGGAGATGGTGGTGATGGTGGTTGACCGGACCTGGTGTGGGGTTCCGATCAGCATGGCTTGTGTTTTGGAACTGTTGACCTGGAGAAACCTGTGGTTCATCCACGCCTTAGTCTCCTCCAGGCAAGCGGTCAGTGTGGGGGGTGATGAAGGTGATTGAATGTATATCCTTTCTCTCATGAGGATGTCCTCCACTGACTCCAGGTGCTTGATACGGAGTCCTTGATAAACAACCAACTAAGTATTTTCCTTCAACTGCACAAATCCAGTTTTAGAGCAAATCACAGTACTATTTCGGCTGTTCGATTAATTACAAATTACATTATATCTGCGTTAGATAATAAGAAGCATTGTGCTGCTCTTTTTGTAGATCTGTCTAAAGCATTTGACACAGTTGATCATCCTTTGCTCTTACAATAATGATGTAATATGAATTTGGGTAGAAAGGCCTGTGACTGCAGACATTTGGGACAGAGTGTGTGAAATCCGGAAATGCACAATCAGAGTTTCAGCAGATTACAAAGGGTGTCCCACAAGGTTCACTCCTGGGACCAGTCCTCTTCAACATACAGTATGAATGATATTGTCTCCTTATTGAATGATTGTCAGGTAATAACATCCCATAATAAACCATAATAACATCCCCGGTAATAAACCTCAGGGCTAAGTGGTAAACCGAGTCTAAGGCCCTGAGTGTGGAGGTCTGTATATTACGGTGGTGGTGAACTCTCCTTACAAGGAAAAAGGCCTTGGGTTCGATTCCCGCTTGGGGACCGGGTTGCCGGGTTGTCAGGTACCCAGGTGGGGTATATCCAAAGCCTTTCTGATAAACCCAATGGAAAAACATGCAGAACAGATCACTAACGATGTCCCTGACGAAGACGGACAGGAGCACTTGGATTGGTCCCCGGGTGCGGCCCCACACCGCAATCCATGTCTGCTCCCGGCTGACCTTGGGGGGAAAGGACGACAAGATGGGTACATTTCACAGATGAGACGAAATTTCATCTGCGCCCCCCCCCCCCCGCCCCAAAATACATGTGTGTGTTCCTATGCGTGTTTCCCATCACATGTGTGTGTTGCTACATGACTACCTTGCAATGTGTGCAACGTTTAATCCACATAGTCCAAAATTGTCAGGAAAGTTGATTCAACAATCTTTTTTTTACAGATCAAAGGGACACTGGCTTTATACAAAAAGACAAAACTCAATATTTCAACATTTGACTAATTTACAGTAGAGATAATGTAAATTTTCGATAATTGTTGGGTCACATCTTTCCAGAATATCTTAACTGGTGGGCAGTCCCAATACATGTGCATAAATGTCCCTTCGTCCCCATTTGTACATTGGGAGCATTTGGAGTCTTGTTTAAGACCCATTCTGTTCAGTCTTATAGGAGTCAAGTATGTCCTGTGAATATAGTTAAGATTGATTTGTTGATGGTCCGGGTTCCTTGATGTAAGTCGGACATTTGCCCAGGCTTCTTGCCAATCAAAGTCACTTTCCAGGTCTGGTATATCCCTCCTCCAGACAGAGTCTAGTTGGAGGGTTTCATACGAGGACGTTAGTAATTGATGATAAAAATCTGAAACAAAACCTCTCGATGTCTCTTTCATAGAAGAATTTGTGGTATCTGTGGTGTTCAATTGGTATGTCTAAAACTCGTATCTTGGAATATACCTGTACACCCCTCTGTATTACTATTGAATGATGTTTTTGAGTTTGCAGTACATCCACAGCTAAAGAGATTGGTTTTATCGGGTATCACAGTGGCTAAAAAGCTGATAGCATCACGCTGGTTTCAACCGGAAAAAATGTGCCGGAAAGTTTGGTTTCTTACATATCTCGATGTGATTTATCAAGAAATATCTACAGCAAGAATTCTGGGTCTCAATGAATCCAAAATGACAATGTGGTTAGAAGTGGTGGAGAGAATAAAAGCTAGATTATAATGGTAGTGTCTGGTTAGGAGCAAGGGATAATGGAGGTACTATCCAAAGAGGGGTCCGGGAGGGGGGGGGGGTTCGAGCTGAAGCATATGTGTGTAGGTTTTTAGATAACAGGTATTAGGGGTATATCCTGTATAAGACATTGGTATAAATGGTAATTTCATTGGATATACACTGTGTATTAATGCTTGTGTATCTTATCGTGTGTTGTCATGTTTGTTTATATGTGTGTTTAAAAAATAATAATAATAAAAAAAAAAACATTTTCATAGTCTATGTTTTGAGATTTCCGGACTTCATACACTGCTATTTATGTACAGGGAACAACGTAACAACAAAATAATAATCAAAAGGAAAGAAAGAAAGAAAACGAAAGAAAAAGGGGAAATCAGGCAGTCATTTACAAATTACTTTTGGTGAAAAGGTGGGTTTTGAGTTGGGATTTGAAGGAGTGCAGGGATGTAGCACTACGGATGTTTGGAGGGAGTGAGTTCCAGACGGTGGGTGCGGCCACAGAGAAGGCTCTGGGACCAACAGTCCGCATGTTGGTGGTGGGGATGGAGAGGAGACCGGAGTCAGAGGGCCGCAGCCTCCGGGGCGGGATGTAGGGATGGAGGAGGTCAGCTAGGTACCGGGGGGCAAGGGAGTGAAGGGCTTTGTAGGCGATGAGGAGGATCTTGAAATTGTTGATGCGGGACTTGACTGATGATATGTGTGTGTGTGTGTGTGTGTGATATGAGTGCCTCTATCTGTACTCACATTGAGACTAATGAGGTGTGTGTGTGTGTGTGTGTGTGTGTGTGTGTGTGTGTGTGTGGAGGACGGCCATGGTGTTCACTAACATGAGAAGCCCACAGACTCCCTCACCTTCCCCTCCTGGTATTTAAAGTGCAGGATAATAAACCATTATGTTTATTAGGGTGTTAAACTGTCACTCAAACACAGCCAAAGATAGTCTGGCTGTCTGACCGAATGGCCTCATTATCACAACTCTAGTGTGCATTTCACCCACGTCCAGTTTATTTGTTTACTGTACATGTGATACATTGGTTTAATTCCATAATGTGACATCCGTTTATAAAAAGTCTGTTAGCAAATTAGATTCGATTAGATTAAAATGTATTGTTATTATACAGCACAAGTACACTACAACATAAAGATGAGCAAATGTAACAGTAAACTGCAATAATAATATACAGGTGATTAAACTGGGTATAAAATATATAAATGAGCACTACTGAGTATAGTGCTAATCAGATGTATGTACAGAGTTGTAGTATTAACCCTTTAATCGCCAAGGACGACTTTAGACGTCATTGCTCGCCATGCTTAATCTGCCAATGACGTCGTACAGCGTCTTTGAGATCAATATTTCAAAAATCTGTCATGGCAATCATATTTCACCCACGGAGACTTGAGACTTGCTGTTGATCTCCTCTCAACTCTCCAACGGTTCAAGACCGCCATCTGGTGGCCGATCGGCGAATCGCCAAAACCGGAAGTGAGCGGCAGGAAGTGGTGCTCACCCATATTTCGTCCGGCCACTCGCTATTGCTAGCGGGACTCCAGCTTGATACACTGGATAGCGATCCGTTGCCAATAACTCGATAAACAACATGATGTGGACGTATATAGTATTATACAACCTGGAACTGGACCAACTAGATCGACATCCCATAATAGCGAACTTTCTGCTCCACGCTGATCGCCCAACGCTACGACGAAGCTGCGGTGAGTTTCAGCGTGTTTGATTATTATTATGCATAGACACTGCTCCGATCAACATATCACCCATACTAAATAAATGATTTAACGTTGGCCACGGACTCATAAATCCCCCCCCCCCCCCCCCCCCCCCCCCTCCGGTCACCAGCAGATGATGAGGCATGACGTGTAGGACCTTGTACAATTGAAATTTTTTATCTGACGTCAATCGGTATCAAACTACATTTGATGATCTAATATATGTATTTAGGGCCATAACTCACGTTCTGCAGAATGCTGCAGAAAACGATAAAAACATTTATACTTTAGACCGTATTTTAGTATGAATATGTGAATGAAAAAGTAGAACGTTGCTACATCCTAAACGATAGATACTTGACGTTGAATGGGCCATAGTAATGTCGATTTAGCAATACAATTTAAAAAGTTATAGCCCTGCAAAGAAGGGGAACATCTCCATAGACAAATAGAGCTGGCAGAGGATGGTATAAGGATGGATATAAGCGTGGCAGAGAAAGGGTTAATATGTACAGTGATACAGGTATAAAGACACTATGGGAGTACGTCATACTGGCCAACAGCGTAACTAGTAGGATTAGGTAAGAGATATGTATAGATATAGATATAGTATTTAAAAAGGATCATATGCAGGTATGTACAGACATTTAATGTACATGAAATAAATATGTATGGATCATAAAACGGGTAGGCAAAAAATATTGAAAATAAATCAATATTGTATTGTTTCCTTTGAATCAATTTGATTCTTATAATCCCAAGATGTATCTTTTAATCTGCCTTTTTTTCCAGTGGATGTGAATAAACATTATTTTTAATGCACCACCTAATTCCCGTCCTGCAAGTGTCTCTAGTCTGCCTTGCGATGTTTGTCGTCGCCATGGTGACAGTTCTTCGAGCCATTCTATGTACCTTAACTATGAAATGACCTGACATTTGCTGAGACCGAGCACGCTGTCAAGACCATACAGACCGCAAGAAGTATGAAACATGTTTTAATTGGTGGATACGTATGGTATATATATAACCACATCCTGCTATGGATGCTGGGAGAACCACAGTGTGGCCTTTAGTCAGGGTCTTCTGCTACATATTAATGACTGGAGGGCAGTCTTAAAGGTCGATGTGCTGCGTCTCTCTGAGTGCCAATCTATTGTAGTCATTAGATAACTAATCGTCTTACAGGGCAGCCACTTTTTAGAGGAGGCTTCAATCTGTATTATTTGTTACCTGTGACCAGCAGCTTTGTAGCTCTGTTGGTTGGTTGGTCCCCAAAAATGTCCCCACCCTCTGGCAGCTATAGTCTTCACCCTAGGAGACTGATATTTGGTATGGATGTCAAGTGTGTGTGTGTGTGTGTTTGTTTTTCTATCCTGCTGGGGACCATGACCTGACATATCACTCACGCCATGGGGACCCATTTTTCCCATGGGGACCGAGTCCTGGTCCCCACGGGCACGAGCATTGCAATCAGTAGAAAATAGCTTGCTGATAAGATAAGATATTCCTTTATTGATCCCCTTGGGGAAATTCAGGCATCATAGCAGCATGGGGGAAGGGGGGGTACAGGTAGTAAAAACAACACAAGCAGTGTAAACAAATAGGTCAATATAATTTACTATAACTAACTGAAAAATATATTCACAGTATTCACAGTGTCACATAAGGTGCAGTATGCATAAGGTAGTGTTATAATAAGTGTTATAATTTACTATCTACTGAAATATACATTATTCACATTATCACAGTATCCACTGAAATATATATTATTCACAGTATCACAGTATCCACATAAGGTGCAGTATGCCTAAGGTAGTGTTATTGTCCTCCTTGGGTTTCTATTAGTCCTAGGTCAATGTCTGGCAGCAGTCGCTGCCCCCTGTTGTGGAGCCTGGAGGCCGCTAGTCGCTGCCCACTGTTGTGGAGCCTGATGGCCGCTGGTATGAAGGACTGTCCGAGGCAGTTAGTTGAGTGTCGGGGGGGGTATGAGTCTGTGGCTGAACGAGCTTCTCATCTTGACTAGCTCGTCGTAGAGGGGGTGGCAGGGGTTCTCCATGATGGCAGCCAGCTTCCTTCTCATCCCCCTCTCTGCCATCACCTCTAGTCTAGGTAGCTCGACTCCCACCACAGAGCTAGCCTTCCTCACCAGCTTGTTGAGCTTGTTGGTGTCCCTTGAGTTGATGTAGCCTCCCCAGCATGCCACAGCATAGAAGAGGATGCTGGCCACTACAGACTGGTAAAATGACTGCAGTCTATTGCACACGTTGACGGACCTGAGTCTCCTCAGGAAGAACAGCCTGCTCTGTCCCTTCCTGTAGAGGGCCTCTGTGTTATCTGACCAGTCCAGTTTATTGTTTAGGTGTACCCCAAGGAACTTATATGAGTCCACCACCTCCACCCCTCGGATGGTGATGGGAATCGGGGGGGGGCCTCTTCTTGCCCCTCCGGAGAGAGGTTGGGAGAGGTTGAAAAGATGTTGGAGCGGTGCTGCCAGCTGCTCCGCACATGCTTTGAGCACCCTGGGATTGGTGTTGTCCGGTCCTCTGGCCTTATTCACACTAATCCTGGAGAGCTGCCTACTGACCTGGCTGTTAGTGATGGTCAGGGTTGGGGGTGGTGGGCAGTCTGCTGCTGCTGTTGGGGGTGGGGTGCCGGTGCTGATGGGTGGGGGGGGGTGCTTGGTAGGTGTGAACTGGTGCTGGTGTCGATGGGTGGGGGGAGGGGTGTGGGGAGGCCACTCTGGTCGAATCGGTTGAAGAACGTGTTGAACTCGTTTGCACGCTGTTGGGGGCCCTCAACAGCTGTGCCCTGCTGTTTGAACCCAGTAATCTTCCTGACACCCGCCCACACCTCCCTGGTGTTGTTGGCCTTGTAGCTGTCCTTGGCTGCCCTTAGCTCTTTTTTAGCTCGCTTTGGACAGCCCTGGCCTGCTCAGTGTCCCCTGCCATGAAGGCCCTTTTTTCCCTGTTTAGCAGGTGTTTAATGTCCTTGCTAATCCAGGGTTTATTGTTTGAAAAGCAGCGTACCTTCTTTGTGGGTACGATGCTCTCCTCACAGAACCTGATGTAGTCTGTGATGCAGTGGGATAGTCCATCAATGTCATCTCCATGGACCCTCTCAAACATGTCCCAGTCTGTCGACCTGAAACACTCCCGTAGCTCCTCCTCGACGTCGTCAGACCACTGTGGGACAGACATGGTGGTCGGTGGCTGTCTCTTAATGAGAGGCCTGTATGTAGATACAAGCCTCACTAGGTTGTGGTCTGACTGGCCAAGGGGGAGCAGGAAAGTCGCACTGAAAGCCTCCTTCACGTTAGCATACAGGAGGTCCAGTGTTTTGTCTCCCCTGGTCTTGCAGGTGACATACTGGGTGAAGTTTGTCAGGGTCTTGTTCAGTCTGACATGGTTGAAGTCCCCATTGATAAAAATAAATGCATCCGGGTGTTTTGTCTGGAGCCCCGCGACTGTGGAGTGTATGACGTCACTCGCCTGCGCCGCCGCCGCACTCGGTGGGATGTAAACAGTCAGAGCCAGAACATGTGTTATTTCTCGCGGTAAATAGTATGGCCGCAGACTCAGTGCCAATAGTTCAATGTCGGGGGAACAGATACGTTCCTTAACACATCCACCGCCAAAAACGGCTTACGTTTCAAGGTCATGCGAATTCCGCCATTCCACGGCGTACGACGTTATTGAGATCATATTTCATTTTTTCGCCATGGTATTCATAATTCCCTCACCCAGTCTCGGCTGAGACAGTGGGACTCGGCACAACCGTGCAACACTTCAATACCACCGCCTGGTGGATGATCTGGCGAGTTACAACCGGAAATGGATCTCTGGTGATCTCCGTGCATCTGGGAAATGTGTCCGGCAGGCACATATTGTTGCGGGACTCTAGACACACATCCGTGTATATGGATCGCTGCCATAACTCAATAATCGATATGATTTGGGCATTCATTTCGCCATACAAACCGGAAATGGATCTAGTCGATCGCCGTCAAATAAGTGGGATCTTTTTCCTTCAGTCTCATCGGCGAACGGTAAGAGGACAGTAACGTTACTTTCAGCGTGATTGTTTATTATTATTAATGCAAACTACTCTGATCAATATATCACCCATACTACATAAAGCATTTACTGACGATCACGGAATTATAAACGACCCCCCCCCCCCCGTTCATCCGTGCATGATGAGTCATAACATTTAGGATCATGTACAGTTGAAATTTTTAATATAGCGTGTATCGGCAACAAACGGCAGTTGATAATCTATGCGTTTATGCCTATAACTCACGTTCTAGGAATTACTGCAGAAAACGATAAAAACATATTTATATTCTAGACAGTATTTTCGTATGAATCTATGAATGAAAAAGTATAACGTTCCTACATCCTGAACGATAGATAATCGATGTTGAATGGGCCATAGTAATGTCAATTTAGCAATACAATTTAAAAAGTTATAGCCCTTGCAAAGAAGGTGAACATCTCCATAGGCTTAGAGTGGTGGCAGAGAGTGGTATGAGAGGGGCAAACTGCGTGGCAGTTAATGTGTTAAAATACCCATAAAACAAATGTAATATATACAAAGTCATCATTATGCTCTATAAACCATAGAATAAAGCCATCATAAGGAGATTTACGCTATTTTCCTTACAAAAAACTAGCTAGGCCAATTTCACTGTCAATGTCACACAATCACGTTCCTTCAGTCCAATCACTGTAAAGTACACTCTAGACCGCCATGATGACACCAATTCATACCCAAACCCGAAAGGGGAGAGGTAGGAAAAATAAACGTTCAGATAAGTGAAGCATCTCATAATTCTCAGTCTAAAGGACCAAAAGAAAGACCTCACGAGAACTGATCAACACCACAATGACTAATGGTGCAACAGTGTCTTCAAGAACTGTGCGTCGGAAACTGGGAGAACAAGGACTTTACTTTACAAAGAAACCATTACAGAGAGAGAAAAATATAGTGAAACACCTGAAATTTGCAAAAGAACACAAAAAATGGACAAAGGAAGATTGGTACTGATGAGTCCAAGTTTGAACAGTTTGGCAACTGGCTATCTGCAACAGAGGGAATCTGTTGGAACATTGAAAATGATGGACTGGCCCCCTCAAAGTTTGGACCTCAACCCCATCAAGCAAATTTGGGGCGAGTTGGACAATAAACTGTACGGCTCTATTGTACATTCAAAGGAAAGCTGTAGCAGCCAATCAACTATAGATGTAGGCAAAGAAGTTATGCTTAATTCAAACATTTTAACTGTGAGCATGACACATTCTTTATATTATTATTAGCCTATTTTAAACTGAATCAAACCGCACCTTTTTACTCTATCTAATCTATTGTATTTTATTATCTGTATTACTGAAAAACTGTGATTTACCTTATATATACCTTGCTACCTCTATCTTTTTGTATTTAATTTTGTATGCTCGCTTATGCCTGTATTTTTTACTGTTGTGAAGCACTTTGAACTGCAATTTCTGTATGAAAAGTGCTATACAAATACAATTATTAATTATGATTATATTACTATGTAGCTCTCCACCTACACAAATCGTTTTTTTTGTCCATTGAGCACATTAAGGGCCCGCGTCCACCTAGCGCATATTTAGGACCGCACGCGTCTGTTTTCAATGTATTACAATGGGGAGGGAGCGCATGCGGCCCCATGCGGCCGCCTCTAGGAAGTGCGCTGCCGTCGGCTTCTTTTTTCAGCGCCTTTATGCGGCCGCACAAGCCAGAGAGTTGAAACTGGCTGAACTTTTCTAGAGCGGTGCGCCGAGCGCATATTCAAACAACCAATCACAGCCAGTCATCTACCACTCTGCTTGTAACCTGACACCGGAGCTGCCTGCCTGTCTGGCTGTCTCCACACAGACCGTTGAGATCCGCTACAAAACTAATAATAATAACTACACGAATACACTACTAAAAAGCTAATAAAAAGCAAAGGGCGAACTGTGGTGTCAGGCAATAACTATATAATATACAATTAATATACAATAAAGTTATTCAAATATGCTATAATATGTGCAAAACCGCGGCATGGCTGTAGATTTCTTTCTGTCATCTACAAGATGCGCGTCAAGCCAGCTCTGCCGGCGCACTCCCAGCATGTTTCACGGAGAAATATGCGCTAGGTGGACGCGGGCCCTAACTGTACGTCAAACTCCCCAAACAAACAAGCACACGTCGTTCAAGAACATGTCCTGACTTTTGCGCAGCCCAGAGCTGCTTAAAAATATACTGACTTATGTGGACCCCCGGTTACCCAACGTGCATCGCCCATGCTCCATCCGCCCATCCCCCCACCACAGGTGCATTTTATTCAGTATACTGACAGACTAGCGTGGCACAGCAGAGGGGCTGTTGTAGCAGGGCGCAACCGTAGCACATGTTGTACACACATATCGATATAGGTCAGAGGAAAAGATTAAATGGACACGACTAGGTAAGCAAATAAAATAAAAAGCACATTTTGAACTGTTTATTAATTACACTGAGGCTAACGTGTTTGCCGCCTATGAAGCTAATGACATGCTGATGTTTGGTGCTAATGCTAGCTAGACTTGCATGTGCTAGGTAAGGTAATACACTCAGTGATTCCCGCAGAAATTAAATATACTTTGGGGGAACAAGGGGGAGGGGGGGTTATCGAAAACTGTAGAAAGCTATCTGGCTTTTTCAAATCTTGCATTCTAGTGAATTTTCATAGTAATACTGCACTTCAGACAACCTACAAACCTCTGTATCCTTGAAGTGCAAAAAGAAAGGATTAGGATTTTCATTCTGCCACCTGTGTATGACCAATTTTAACATTTTGAAACCCAAAATGATGTAGGTTAGTTTTCCTATCCCAAAAATCTACTCATATTTTAATTCCCCATTAAAATGGCCCACCCTAATGCACCAAGCTGACTGAAAGCCATCTGGAATGTAACATCAACTGTTTTTTTTTATTTAATGCCTACAGTCGGACAGCACAATATACCAGGTGGAAGATGCAGCATCACAAGAAATGCTTATCCGGGGACATGGAACACGTAAAACAGGTAAGGATAGGTCTGATTTTCAAATGTTGCACATTTAAAAAACAATAATGTTAGCGCCACACATGCAGCCATAGCAGACTATTTAATTCCTTAACCTCTTACAGAACTGAATTCTCCCATCCGGACCAATGCAATTTGAAATATTATTATATAATATTGTAAATGACCGCCAAGGGTCAAGATGCCTATCATCTTTATTATCAGTAAGCTTTAATTTACATTGGTCTAGATGATCAACTTTTCTTTATTAGCTCAGAATATTAAACTTTCTATTTTAAGAAACCCTGGGTTAATATCTCATTTGCCGCTTGTGCATTTTCCTTTAGTGTCGACATGGGGGCAGAGCTCGTCTTTTCTATAGTATAAAGGTCACAGGATCCTGTTTGTTCTCAAAGAGACCTGTAACTAATACAGGAAGTAACCAAGAGACAACGTCGGAGCAGACAGCGAACTATATACAATAGTATATGTGACCCAGTCTGGTGATGTAGCCTACAAGTCGCCAGGGGGGCTGGGTTAATTTTTGCATCTGAATAGAGCTGCGTGTTGGGATTCAGATTCACTGAGCCAGGTAAAGGCATTCACACAGAGAGAGTCATTAACGTTAACGATGGACGCATTCAGGTGAGGGTAGTTGTCCACGCCCCCCCCCCCCCAAACTAGCTGAAGTGTGAACATCTTTGAGAGGCGTTTTCTCCCCTTGAGTGTTTTAGACAACAGACTGAGTTACAAGATTTAAATGAATATATGATATTCAAAACATTCTCATATTTCAAAGTATGACACATCATTTGAAAGCTTACATTCTGTACTTTTACAATCTGGAAAAATCTGGAAAATGAAAATGGAGACATGTAGTCACAAACCCTGGACTCGGTCACATATAGTACAAGGACCTTACTTCAGTAATTAACACCCCTTGGTAAAGCGGAATAGTTTAGTTGAACACTAAAATGTATTATTATTATTGGAGATGTCTATATTTTGCATGTTGTAGACATGTAAAGTGGTGCACTGACTGATTCGGTTCTAATCAAGAGCACCTGCTGCCGAACAAGTAACGTTACTTATTATTATTAGTTTCCCTAAATGCCCTTTTGTTATGGAAGACGAGTTTACCCTTGATATCATTAAGTTCAAATGTTTGTTTGAACGCATTATGTGCTTTGTTGTGGTTCTGTGAACAATATAACTAATTGTGTATGTTTGTGTTTTAACTGTCATAGTTTTCACGGTGCAACCGATGCAACCTGTACAACTACCGTGCAACCGTCACAACCTGTACAACCACGGTGCAACGACGACTACAAAAGAAAAGCTACAGTGCTGCTATGCTAAAATGCAAAAGAAAAGAGAAAATTAATAAGAGCACCTGTACGAAACATAACCGCATCTTTATTTCATCACCATGCCGGGGGGCAGTTACAAATATAGAATAGCAGGCTTATAAATTACCTTATTATAGCCAATTTGCACATTTATATATATACATATATTATCTTTCAAATGGCCGATTTCAATTTGGATTTAGTATCACCAGGCGTGCATAAGAACAGATAATGAAATCTACTGTACTTTTTTATTTTCACCACTATCAATCGTATTGGAGAATTCTGTATTCATGCCGAAGAGGACAGATATTAGGCCATTATTATTATTATTATTATTATTATTATTATTATTATTATTATTATTATTATTATTATTATTATTATTATTATTATTATTATTTTGTCACGTTCTCAATGAAGACTGAGCAGGCGAGCGAAAGCGAGAGTGAATTCAACGATGACGTCGCCTAGCTAACCCGCACTGTCCGCTTCCATTCATTGTGCTAAGCTAGGCTAATAATAATAACAACTTTGGAGAAGTCAGCCAGATAGCTTTCTACAGAACGGGTCAATGAATGAATGACGCCGTCATATGAATTGAAAATGGGGGACCCTGATGTAAACAAGACAAACATCTTTCTCTGGTCTGCATCCCCTTAACAATTGTGTGTATTGAGCCGTACTGTATTGTACCCATTCTGCAATCTGTTAAATAAAGTTTTCATTCATTCATTCACACGCTAGAAATAAATAACGCCTACATGCTGGCTTTGAGTGTCTCTGTCCATTCAGTAGAAAGCTATCTGGCTTCGTTATTAGCCTAGTTAACTGGCACTGTCCGGTTCCATTCATTGTGCTAAGCTAGGCTAATGTGATAATGCCCAAGACATCACATGCATCTGTACATATCCCTTACCTACTCGTACTACTAGTTATTATATCTATCTGTACATATCCCTAGCCTACTCTTTCTAGTTACTATATCTGTACATATCCCATAGATTTATATCCCTAGCCTACTCTTACTACTAGTTACTATATCTATCTGTACATATGGAAAAGAAACGTCCCATGTTGTGCTTGTGGTATAATTTGATAAGCTATAGCTCCTAAATATTGGAAAATGTCCCTCATAAGAAAAAGGTTTTAAGCAAACGTAAGCTTTGGTCAAAACAAACTGTCATATTCAGTCAGTCCAAGGGCCAGGTTAGAAAACAGCAACGGGCCAAGTTAGAGCAGGATGTAATCAAGGCAGAGAGGGTGTGTGAAGCAGCTTGGAATGTGAGAGACAATAGGGGGTAAACAGAAACTGTTTATACAGGTTGGTGAAACAAAGGGTGACCACATCACATGTAGCCGTTATCTCCTGCCCCGCGGCCTGGGGACACAGGTGCAGCCCAACTGGTCTGATTAGTATGGAGTTTCAAATAGAAATTATTGTTAAATAACTGAAATATGTTTTTACTGATTTAGGATGTTTACAATGAATGTGAACTACCTGTAAATATTACTGTTATGTTGGACTGATGATGCTGAATAGAATGATATGACATATGCTGTGATTATACTAGTTAAAGGTAATATGTTTGTGTTTAAAAGTGAGATGAAACAAAGCGACAAATAGGAGCGACTGAGTCTTGGTAAATCATGTGGGAACATATGTTAATGAAAGCTAAATATAAACTGTTTGTAGCTATTCAATTTAAGCTAGAAAGACTGTTTTGGAACACGGAGAAGGAGCTTTTTGGAACGAGAATACAAATCCCTTTGTCTCCAGGGGCAACGAGGGAATCAACAACCAGACTCCATTGACGAAGACCATTCTTTTTAACTGCTTTCTTAGACTAATATTAATGGCAAGCGGCATAGTGCTTTTGGTACATTAATATTATTGCACATTTCAGTTGATTGAAACAGATAATTTTTGTATAACTTTGTGGATTTTAATAAACCACTACTTTTGAAATAACTACACTCTCCTTTTCTTATTTCTGTTCCTCCGCCGTGAAACAAGGCCATTTCCTGGTCTTTGAAAGTACAAGGGAAAGAGTAACGGACAAACACACAACGCAGAGTACATTAAGCTGGTTCTGTATATCAGAACAGAACCATAGACCCTTGTCACTTCATGCTCATTATATATCTATATAATCTATATTGTGTGTGTGTGTGTACTGGTATGTTTGTCTATATGTGTGTGCTCACTACGTGCCCAGTCATAATTATATATTAGGGCTGTCAGTTGATCACATTAATTAGATTAATTAATTACACAGCAAATTATCGCTTTATGAAAATTAACTAAAAATTAATTACAAAAAAAGATATATATTTTTTTTTATAATCTTTTTTTATATCATTCATTCCATAAGAACGTAGAATACACATTTACAGACTTTTTTTTTAATATGGTCGCATGTTCTTGGTATCGGATTCTATGATCTATGGATCTCAGGGAATGTATTCCCAGTGTCAGAAATACTGTGTCTGTTACTAGGCTTGAGTAAATTGTAATGAACCAAATGAGAATATCAATAATTTTTTTTTATCTTTGACTGTGAATAACACCATGCTCAAATTGACCAGACCTGAAAATCTAAGATTTTAGATGGAAGATGATTAAACAGAAGATTTTGTAGATACAGTACTGAATTCTGCCATCCGGACACATGCAATTTGAAATATGATTATAGAATATCAGGCATAAAATGGTTATGCGATTAAAATGCGATTAATTAGATTAATTAATTACAAATCCTACATTTCTTTAATCGCCTGACAGCACTAATATATATAACACCGTAAATCGCAGCTCTCTGTACAACAGCTAATCAACCAAATATCATATGAGGCACATATGTATTATTATTGTAATTCACAATATATTTCAAAATACATTTCTAATGGCTCTGCAGCCCAGTGATATATAGGGTTGTTCATTCATGTTAACTCTACACAAAACGTATATTCAGGTATCAGGTAATTTTTATCTCACTATTAATCTCCTTAATGCCAAGACACTCAGTTTTTAGCTAAAAGCTAAAGTTATACTCTTAGTAGAGTAAGCAGAGTTAACTCTACACAAAACGTATATTCAGGTGAAATTGTAATACATATCCTGTCTGTCTATGTTAGCCCTCAGAAAGTCCCGAAAAAGACGGCGCCACAACCTCAACACCGGAACATATATGTGAGCAACCTGCGGCTTCCAAGACATTAGTAAGTGTCAATCAAGTCATTTTTATCTCACTATTAATCTCCTTAATGCCAAGACACTCAGTTTTTAGCTAAAAGCAAAAGTTATACTCTTAGTAGAGTAAGCAGAGTTAACTCTACACAAAACGTATATTCAGGTGAAATTGTAATACATATCCTGTCTGTCTTTGTTAGCCCTCAGAAAGTCCCGAAAAAGATGGCGCCACAACCTCAACACCGGAACATATATGTGAGCAACCTGCGGCTTCCAAGACATTAGTAAGTGTCAATCAAGTAATTTTTATCTCACTATTAATCTCCTTAATGCCAAGACACTCAGTTTTGAGCTAAAAGCTAAAGTTATACTCTTAGTAGAGTAAGCAGAGTTAACTCTACACAAAACGTATATTCAGGTGAAATTGTAATACATATCCTGTCTGTCTATGTTAGCCCTGAGAAAGTCCCGAAAAAGACGGCGCCACAACCTCAACACCGGAACATATATGTGAGCAACCTGCGGCTTCCAAGACATTAGTAAGTGTCAATCAAGTCATCTTTATCTTACTATTAATGTCCTTAATGCCAACAAACTCAGTTTTGTTAGGGTCATGACTCCGTAATATGACTACAGACATGCAAAGCTTCATTCCAACTTCAATTAAAGTGTATTGTTTTTCACCCTTAGGAAAGAAGCCTGGATTCTGAAAGCGACACAGACATATTTAGTGCTGATGGATCACATTCTGGTGAGGCTGGGAAATATGAGTCACTGTGGCACAGACTGGACCACTGGTGAACAGCTGGTAGAACAGGCCGCTCAGGTGTTCAGAGCAGAGCGTGATGTGCACTGAAAAGTGTTTGTCGCAATATTATTTAAGGAATCGTTGAGCTAGCTAACTAGCATACATTGTCACTATCTGCTAACGTTAGATCTTAATCTTGTACTTGAGTAAACATAGAAGTACTCTGATCTTGTACTTGAGTAAATGTAGAAGTACTCATCTTATGGCTCCGTTTCTTTTCAGAGAGGCGTTCAAAAGAGCAGTTTTTTTTAAGGGGGTGTTTTTCTCACAGAAAAATGTATAACTTGCTACATCTCTCAGCCAAACTACTACTCAAGCAGCATGTGTTATGCCATCATCTATGGCAAATATGCATTCAGGAAAGCAAGTTCCCGTAAAGGCGAGCTGATTTATGGCAGGCAGTGAACCAATGATAAAAAGAATGGCTCTCACCAAGTAGGACTCGGTTCCCTTCGTTCGTACCAAAGAGCCGTTGAAAATAATCGGGATGTTCGCGAACAAAACATCACTAGCAGCTAGTTTGAATAACTTTGTATACTCCAGGGTAGCTTTACTCCAGGTGGAACTAAACTCTGATTTAACACTTGATTATATTTACCATCGCTTCCTGATTCTACTGCGCAGGCGCACCAACCGACCTGTAGGAGTCGCTGTCCACAACGCCCGATCCCCACCCATCAGTTTCCCACCCCCTAATACTGCCAATGTGTATTAGTATGGATAACCAGCTAAACTGAAAGCAATGTGGAGCGCTGGGCTCGAACAGGCGAACCCAGCGTCTCCAGTA
This sequence comes from Notolepis coatsorum, assembly GCF_963971535.1. Lineage (NCBI taxonomy): Eukaryota > Metazoa > Chordata > Actinopteri > Aulopiformes > Paralepididae > Notolepis > Notolepis coatsorum. The sequence goes on from NC_140166.1 coordinate 114,405,712, forward strand.
TTCGTGGCGAGCGCCTTGCCCACTGCACCACGTAGCCGCCCTCTGCTTTAGTTATTCTGACTGCTAAAATAATCTGTTATTCCTCATTTTAAAGCCGATATTCCGTGGGGTCGGGGGGGGCTCGGATCCTTGTCACCTTTTTCATACCTGATGAGTTTGCATCCCTGATTACATTAGTTTGTATTATACATCAGCTTAGTTTGGGATATCCCAAACAATTATTCATTAGTGGCTGCCCTAATGTGTACCCAAAGCCGAACAGCTGTTGATCTTCCACAGCCACACAATACGTTTTTTAGTTTTTATCAAACATTAAATTACTGGGAGGATTTAATAAGAATTTCAACACATACGTATAATACAAAATGTTTTTAAAGAACATCAACCTTAAACTTGAACTCTGACAGAGCATTTCATAGCCTTACCCTATCCCTGTATAGTGGATTGATTGTGGGGTAAAATGGTCCAGGTTGACTCAAGGGGACTCAAAGACAATGTAAGATTTCATACCTGGTTAATGCTTCTTGCAGATTATTTAGTTTAAATGGTCTTGTTTCTTTAATTTCCAGCTCACCAGAGAATACGTCTCAGAAACCTCGATGAGCAGTGGTGAAGAATATATTCCGCCAAAAAGGTCACGACATGGAAGCAGTTCCGAGGAATCTCTGGGGGGGAAGAGGAAACACTTCCCCCACATCTTAAAAGCCAGGTTACATTAACGGAAAGTAAAAACCAGAAGAAGTCACAGAGGACTTACAGAAGAAAGACAAGTTCTTCGGATAGTAGAGAAGAAAGTGAAAACGCTGACACAAACCTGGGAAAAGTGTCAGTAATGAAGCTGCAAAAAAAGGATGGTGCCAGAGTTTACAGTAAAAAACATTATTGCCTGTACTGTGCCATGCAATGCCATAAAATGGCAAGGCACTTAATCCGCAAGCACACAAATGAAATATCTGTAGTGAACTCAAAGGAACGAAAATTGCATTTTGACCTGATAAGAAACAAAGTAAACCGAGCCCATAATAATGAAGTCCTAAAAACGGGTAATGGAACACTAATCCCAAGTCAGCAAGCTGGGAAACCAGGCAAAGCAAGTGATTACATTGCTGTCATCTTGGCCAGGTCTCCCTTGCAAAAGAGATCTTGTATCTCAATGGGACTTCCTGGTTAAATAAAGGTTAAATAAAAAAAAAAAAAAAATTGTGAGGCTTTGCTTAAAAGAAAATCATTATGGAGGCACATGTCAAGGTGCAGACTTTCACAAAAATGCAGCTCAACCCAACCAGGAAGAAGTCGAATACAATCTATCTGTGCCTTTGCACAGCCCGTCCCTGATGGTGTAAGCAGAACGCTTTGGGGGCTGGTAAATGCTATGCATCAGGATGAAATCACAGACATCATCAGACAGGAGAAAAGTATCTTGAGACTAGGGGAACATTTGTACGCAAAGCATGAACATGACAAGACCAAACATGATTACATTAGACAAAAAATGCGAGAAATCGGAAGATTGATTCGGCAAGCACGCAAAAATGGCCGACTGAGACGAGTTGAGGACTTATTTGTACCTTCCAACTTTAACTTTGTGGTTGAAGCAGTAAATGATGTAGCTGGCTTTGATCAAGACAAAAACACCTACAAAACTCCATCCTTAGCTCTAAAGCTTGGTCATAGTCTCAAGAAGATTGCAGACATTCTGGAGTGTGAAGCCAAGATGGCAGTATCGGACAATGAGGCGTTTCTCCGGAACCTGGAAAGGAGTCGTAGTCTTTATGAGAAGAAGTGGAATGTGTGTGTTTCGTCACGTGCCCTACAGACACTTAAAGAGGCACAATGGAATGCTCCTCAGCTCCTTCCTTTTATGGAAGACGTTAAGAATATGCACATGTACCTTGACAAATGCAGTGAAGAGTACAAACTGTACCTTGACAAAGATCCAAATAACAGGGCAAAGTTGGCCAATTTGACCCTTTGTGTGCATTCACCCTTAGAGACACGTCTAGTGTACATTCAGATCTGGCAGGAGGACTTTCAGAGTTAGAGCAAAAGCTCTGTAAACATTTCCAACGCATCGAAATAAGTACCCATCCTCTTAACACAATCGGGGCCGGCCACGTATAAATCCGTGTTTCGAATCCAACGGTTGAGGACCAACAGGTTGTTTTGGCTTTTATTCCATTGTAATAACGTACTCGATGTCACCCTGCGGCACTGCAAATTTACCCTACTCTTGGAATTCTGAAAAGTACATTACCGGCCAGATCCTCTTAGGGGCGCTGTCTCGATAATGCAGTGTGTGGCAGAGCGGTGCACTATTTTTTTGACTTTCAATGGGGTTTCCAGTTAGCTGGATTCTGGATGTGCATCCTGTAGCTTGGAATACCTTTTGTGACGCCGAATTCACTATGCAGTAAAGGAATATATCATCAGCCAATGGACATATGGATCTACCAGATGGCAATCGATAACTGGGAAATGCTTTGGGGGATCCAACCGGCCCACGGTAAGATCTTTTTCACGTAAATTACATGCTGATCAGGGCTTGTTATGATAGCCATCCACCCGATCAACGAATGTGGCTACTGAGGCTAACACGGTTATATATCAATAATCAGAAACGACGTCCCCCGCCCCCCCCCCTTTCATGCATTCATGGTGGATCATCATACCGATCATATGCATTTTGAGTTTTAACTGTAGCTTCTCTATAGCTGAAATGCCATTGGATTTAACGTTAGTAGCTTAGCGGCCTGTATCTCGCGTTCCAGGAAATATCCCAGCCGAAATCCCTTATAACGCTTATATTCAAGACGCTATAAAATGAGAACGTATTGATGAATTTTTTTTTTCTTTAAGCCATTTTGAAGGGACGGTTTAGGGTCTCAATTGACAATGAGAATGGACAGATAGCAATACTATAAAGTATAGATTTAGCTCTACAAACAGCCCCACGGACTATGCAAGTCTGTTTAGAAATGCTGGCCGTCTACAGTGATTTTAGACGGATCCAAATGGCCATGAATGTGTTAACACCGGATGTTGTGAAGGATCAGATTAAACCGAATATATATATTTATTTATATATATATATTTAATTGTATTTGTATATCGTTTGATATCCCCTGTATATTCCTTGTACAATATGCACTGAATATCCCTTTAGTCTACTAAACAGCCCATAATAGTTTCATTCTACCATTGGACGAGAACCTGGCGCCAGGTTGCCATACCCCTAGGTCCAAGTTCAATCGTGCCGCCCAACATGTCGTGGCAAGCCCCGGTTCCGCGCAGGAATATGTCGGGCGAAATACGAATGGTACTATTTGTTCATAGCGCATATATATATGGCGCAAGTAAAGTAGAACTTTCTTTTTAGTCCAGTTCTTTACCCTCCAACAGAGTGACAGACGCGAAGCCTCCCCACGACGCACGTGTGGTGTAGTAAGGCCTACTTGGCCCCAGAATAGGCATTGAGATATCGTGTAGATTAATAGTTGAATAGTCATAGTTTGGCACTATACCGTCGAGTTGGACGTATTCTATTAAGCTAATAATAGTCTATTTATGTATGGTGCATCGTTCGGTTAGAGTTCTAAAGTTATCAGTACCCCCATCGTTCCTGACGTTATCTGGACGCTTAACCAGGCTGGGCAGACCCCTAGTGGTGCTTGCATCCGAGGAGCTCCGGGCCAGGGCGACTGGACCTGTATATTGGATTACTCTACCCGGACGACGGCGAGCCTTCCACGGCTTGGATTATGCTTTGGGTGCTTTGATTATTCCATGGATAAAGGCCAACACTGCGGAGTGTTGGAACTACCCCCCGGAGAGGACTCCAGGTGAGACGGCGCTCTACACCAGTGAGGTCGCCTCACGTCTCTCCGTTGTGGACCGGCAGCTACCGTCCACAGAGGGTCCAGCTGTATTCGTCTGCGGACCGATGTTCTGTGGGCACCGTGTTCAAGACTTTGAATTCTCCCAAGAAACCGTCGGCCAGATGGGATACCGCCAGCGGCTCCTCTAACCCCCCCCTCCTACTGTCTTACAACCAGCGGGACCCCCCCCCCCCCCCCTTAGTGTATCCAGCTATAATCATTTAAGTACCATCGCTATCGTTTCCTAAGTATTCCAGGTTGTATACTTACTCCCTGCGTAACCAGAGATTGGACCTTCAATGTTGATTTACCTACGAATACTCATTTGCCATAAAAGTGCATATTTCAAATCATAAGTGTAAACAAGTGAACGTTGTATATACCTTTTGCTATATTAAACCTTCGATTTGTACATTTGTGTGGATTCGTTTCATCAGGTGGGAAAGTGTTCATCATACTTATATCATGTACTGGATGGCCAGAAGTTAAAGTACAAGAGGTAGTGGTATTAAATACCATATCTAACAATACAGTCAGGGAATTGTACCCCTCAGTTACAATTGGTCCTTCGAACCGGATGGGTAACTAGTGTAATATTAATATAGTGTTATTAATATTGAAATGGCCTATGATGAACACTCCACGAAACGATCCTCCTAACCTAGAACGCCCGCGGCGCAGACGACAGACACCTCAGTACTTAGAGGCTTACACTGTCAGTCAACTACCTAGCCTTCGACAAACGGTAAACGCGGTAAAAGTAGAAAGTAAAATTATGTCTGACCTTAACGACCAGGTTTCCCCGACCACAGAGGCCCTAGTAGGTCCTAATGTAACTGACCAAGCTCACGGTGGGGACCAGGAGGGAGCGGACATGCCTTTACCCCCCGCCACTACCCAAGAAGTAGTCCCCGACCAGCCCCGGGAGGAAGACGACCCTACAGAGAGAGAACTCTGCACGGAAGAAGAGGAGGAGAGCGCCGAGGAAATAGAGCTCCAGGACTCCCCAACGAGTACCCCCAGGAGCGGCTCATGCAGGAGCGGCTCACCTCCACAACCGCCTTCCCCCAGCGAAGCGGAGAGGATGCTACAACAGGCGTTCCTCGTCAGCCTGACAGCCTCTACTGAACGCGATCGACTCCAAGCGCAGACGCTTAGCGAGCGCGAACATTTTACCATTGAAAGAGACCGTCTCCAAGCACAGGCGCTTAGCGAGCGCGAACAACTCCAAGCGCAACAACGGAGCGAAGAAGAGCGCACACGCCTGGAGATGAGACGCCTTCAGACAGAAGAGAATATGGCAAGAGACCGGGCCGACGCCCAGCACGCCGCTGCCGGTGCCCAAAGAGAAGCAGATCTCACCAAGCGCGAAGTCGAGCGCGACAAGTTACAAGCGCAGCTAATGGAGCAGCTGATCTGCAAGGCAACACCCTCCCCCTCCGCCAGGGGTTCAAGGAACTCGTCGAGACAACAGTCAAGGGCAGCGTCTCCTCAACGAGCAAGCGACCCTGAACTTGACCAACAGACCGAGCCTATACCCCCCGCAGACCCCCTTCACAGACCGGTCCAAGCGAGACCCAGCTACAAGGAAGGAGCGGCATACACTGCGGAGAAGCTAAATAAACGATTACAGGATCTGGAAGATCTGATAGAGGAAGAAGAGGGAGAGGAGGAGAACCAAGCCCGACGACAGCACAGTACTCCACCGGACCAGGAGGTCCCATACAGTCCAGGCTATACCCCCGCGGCGCTGCGCTACAGACCCCCGACTCTATTCACGGGTGAGCACGACGCACGACCAGCCCCGAGGAATAGCACCTGGACCAGCGGGCCATGGTACCCTGTCAGTACCAGCCCACAGCGAGGCGCAAGAGGGGACTCGCCCAGGAGGTCTCTCCCCCAACGCTCGCCGATGTATCAGCCATCCACGGCGTCATACATTGCCACGCCGTCATTCCCAGACTTCGCCTATGAGAGTCGAGCACAGTACACGGAGCTCCGGATGTGCTTAGAGACAATGATGGTGGATGTCGCTGATGAACGCCACAAGTATGCAATATTACTGAAGCACCTGAAAGTACCGCGAGCGCACAATATAGCGCTAGCCTATGCCACCTCTTCGACACCATACACAGCGGCCCTAGCGGCGCTGGACCAGAGATATGGACGTATATGGGATTACGTAATCCAAGAGATAAGGCATATTGATCGCCTACCCCCAGCCACAGACAATCGCTCACTAGACGACCTGTCAATCAAAGTGCAGTCCCTGGTAGGGATGCTGGGAGCGCAACGGGAGAAGGGCATGCATGAGCTATACGCCAACTCTAACGTCGAGAGGATTTTGGAGAAGCTGCCACCCGCAAGACAGGAGCGCTTTAGGCGGCAGAGAGATTACCGGGATCCCAACGGCCCCGAGCCATCCCTCCTTGATCTAGCCGACTTCCTGGCGAGAGAAGTCAGCAGCTTACGACTAGATACATTCGGGCGGAGCACGCCAAGCTCCAGAGAGGGACCCAGGAGAATAAATGATGGAAGAAGATCGGTGACTGTCATGCACCAATCAGAGTCAGTACCGAGCAGTAAGAGTCACAGCACCCCCTCGAGAAAAGAGAAGTGGAAGATAGCGTGTCCCTACTGTGAGAAAGAACACTGGCTGTCACAATGTGACCTATTCACAAAGATGAATGCAGAAGAAGTGAGTCAATGGATAAAGTCCAACAGGCGCTGTTATCGATGTGCGCGGCCCCACATGGCAGCCGAATGCCGCCTAAAGAAAAGGTGCAGCCGGTGCGATGGAGCCCATCTAGATATACTACACGAAAGTAACGGAAGACGGCCTCCACCTGCACCACGGAGCGGCACCAAGGCAAGTGTCATGTACATTGTACAAGTGCTCTTAAAGGTAGTCCGTGTGACATTGAGCTACCAAGATAAAGTCATGGACACTTACGCCGTCCTTGATGACGGGTCAGAGAAGACCCTTCTGCTCGCGTCCGCTGCGGCCCAGCTGGGACTGCGGGGGAGCAAGAACGAAATGACGATTCGGACAATAAGAAGAGATTTAAAGACGATAAAGGGCGAGAATGTCTCCTTCACCATCGCAGCAAACGGGCAGCCAGAGCGACGGTACAAGATTACAAATGCTTTCACCAGCCAAGAAATAGGACTATCGCAGTACACCTACCCTATCACCAAGTTGATGGATAAATATGTGCACCTGCGCCAATTACCTATCCCGCTCATAGACGGCGCTACCCCGACCCTGCTGATAGGCTCCGACCATGCAGAACTCATAGTCCCGATTGACCGGGTCCATACAGGCCCCCGAGGCTGTCCTGCAGCAGTCGAGACCCGCCTAGGGTGGACCCTACAAGGCCCCCTCGCTAAATCTCTCAACCGAACAGCAGCCAATAGCTGCCTCCACTCCAGAACGACAGAAGAAGACACCACTCTCCTGCAGCATGTCGAGAGGCTATGGACCCTAGAGACAATGCCCTTTAAGAACGAAAAGAAAGATATTCGCTCTAAAGAAGACATTTACGCCATCAACCTACTCGAGCAGGGGACAAAGAGAGTCACAGTCGGCGGAGTGATGAGATACGCAACTCCACTCCTGAGGCGAGAGGGAATGCCCACCTTTCACGCAAAGAAAGATGCCACGGAGCGCTATCTATTGAACACGGAGCGGCGCCTAGCCAAAGACCCCGCTCAAGAGAGTGTGTACCGCGCTGAGATTGAGAAGCTAATCACAGCGGGACACGTAACAAAGATTGACATTAAAGAGGCCGATCAGACGACCGAATCATGGTACGTGCCGCATCACAAGGTCCATCACAACGGCAAGGATCGCATTGTGTTTAACTGCAGCTACCAGATCGGATCCCAAAATCTGAATAAAGAGCTCTTGCCCGGCCCCACACTCGGCCCCTCCCTACTAGGCGTGTTACTGCGCTTCCGCCAGGACAAGGTGGCTATCAGCGGGGATATCAAAGGGATGTTCTTGCAGGTGAGACTAGTAGAGGAGGACAAGCCTCTGCTGCGGTTCCTATGGAGAGAGAGGATCGGAGATGAGAACCCAGCCATCTACCAGTGGGAAGTACTCCCCTTCGGAACCACATGCAGCCCGTGCTGTGCTACATTTGCACTACAGAAACACGTCACAGAGGACCCAGCAGCAGATGAAGGGGTCCAACACAGTGTGAAGAACAGTTTCTACGTGGACAACTGTTTACAAAGCGTTTCGACTCAAGAAGAAGCCGAGGCTCTCCTAATCAAGTTACGCGCCTCCCTGATCAAAGGCGGCTTTGATCTCAGGCAGTGGGCCAGCAGTGACCCGCACGTATTGCGCAGCCTCTCCCCCGCGGACAAGGCTGCCAGCAGCGAGACCTGGATGGCGACAATCCCAGGAGAAGCCCAAGAAATGACACTAGGACTAGTCTGGCGCTTCAAAACAGACTCGCTCCACTATAGACAGAAACCCTTGGCTCCAGAGCAGGGAAGGTCGACGGCGATACCGACCACCAGACGGAGTGTGTACAGAACACTCGCTAGACAATATGACCCGTTGGGATGTATTCTACCTTACACCACCAGGGCAAAGATGATTGTACGAGCACTATGGGACAAGGACCAGGGCTGGGACGACCCAATACCCGCACACCTTGCCTCAACATGGAGAGAGTGGGAGACGGAACTCCGCTCACTCCCAGGCGTCAATATACGCCGCAGCTACTTCCCATCCACAGTGAGGCCAGAGACATGCGAGATTGATCTACACGTCTTCAGCGACGCCTCCGAAGTAGCCTACGGATCGGTGGCTTACTTGCGTGCCCAAGAGAAGGGAGGAAAGATACACACTGCTTTCATCCTGGCTCGCTCAAGAATAGCCCCCCGAAAGCAACAATCTATCCCGCGTCTAGAGCTCTGCGCAGCCCTCGCAGGAGCGCATCTAGCCACGTTAATCCAACGTGAACTCACCATTCCGGTGCACAGAACAATCTTGTGGTCAGACTCCACGACAGTACTCACATGGATCAAGTCTGATTCATGCAGATACAAAGTCTTCGTGGGAGTCAGACTCACGAGATTCAAGAGTTAACAGAAGCAGCGAGCTGGCGGTATGTGGACACCAAACACAACCCAGCTGACGTCATCACCCGGGGAATGTCTCTGGATGACCTAACCCGTCGCAACATCTACAGTGACGGACCAGAATTCCTCAAGCTCCCGGAAGGAGAGTGGCCTACGCCCATCCCGCGGGAAGCAAGTAACGAGGAGGCTGAGAACAAGAAACCTATGTTCTGTGGACTGAGCACTGTCGCCTCCACAGACCCCAACATAGATGACTGCATTACCCTAGAGAGTGCGCAGCAAAGAACATTCCTGCGGCACCACCCAGAGATTCAGTCCACCACTGACATGTCAGCAGCTGACTACGAAGAAGCAGAACTTCTTCTACTACAACGAGCCCAGAGAGACTCGTTCCCCGATGAGCTAGACTGTCTACAGGGAGGAAACCCCGTCCCATCAGACAGCAGACTGATTCACCTGGCACCAGAGAGTGACGCCCATAATCTCATCAGAGTGGGTGGTCGCCTGCGGAGAGCCCCCGATCTACCAGATGACATTAAGTACCCGATCGTCTTGAACAGCCGACACAAGGTCACAGAGCTGATCATAAAGAAATACGACGAGGATGTACACCACGCAGGAGCAGAGAGAGTCTTCGCGGAGATCAGACGTCGTTATTGGATATTGCAAGGGAGAGAAGCAGTACGGCGCTTCCAGCGAACCTGTCTAGACTGCCGTAAGTGGCGCGCGCAGCCCAGCATACCACGGATGGCTGACTTACCCCCCTGTCGCCTCCGAATCGGCGACAAGCCATTCCACTCCACAGGCATGGACTGCTTTGGCCCGTTGTATATAAAGAGAGGAAGAGGCACCGAGAATGCATGACCACCAGAGCGATACATATCGAGCTCCTTCCGACCATGAGCACAGACTCATTCCTTATGGCCTTCCGAAGATTCACATCACGGAAAGGAAAACCGTCTACATTGTTGTCTGATCACGGGACCAACTTCAAAGGCGGAGAAAGAGAGCTGAGAGAGAGCTTCCAAGCTATGGGCCCAGAACTTAAGACCCACCTCGCTCCATCCCAGATTGACTTCCAGTTTAATCCCCCGAACGCACCCCACTTCGGTGGAACCTGGGAACGAGAAGTACGTTCTATAAAGACAGCCCTGTACGCCGTACTTGGGGCCCAGACTGTGGCGGAGGAAGTCCTAATGACAGTCCTCACGGAGATCGAGGGAGTATTGAACTCAAAGCCCCTCGGTTACGTCTCCAGTGATGTAGCAGATGTCGACCCAGTCACCCCCAACACACTCCTAATGGCGCGGCTGGACCCCGCGCTACCCCAGACAATGTACAGGCCTGAAGAAGCGAACGGCCGAAGAATGTGGAGGTACAGCCAAGTACTAGCTGACAAGTTTTGGAGCAGCTTCCTACTTCACTACCTACCGTCTCTACAGACCCGCCAGAAGTGGGTAAAAGAGAGAGACAATTTGACAGAAGGAACAGTCGTCATGATTATTGACCAGTCACTACCCAGAGCTATGTGGCCGGCTGGCCGCGTAAGCAAAGTGATCACCGGTGCCGATGGCAAGGTCCGAGCAGCTGAAGTACTCGTCCAAGGGCGCACTTACACACGTCCCGTGGCGAGGCTCATAGAACTGCCCCGACTCCCAGATACTATCGATGATGACCATGACCCCATGACTTTGTGAGTTGACTGACCCTTACAGCGGACCTTGAGTGGTAGACAGTGCGGTTAATCTGTCTCTGCTTAGCTAATTAGGTGGGACTAATTAGGGGGCGGCTGTTGTGAAGGATCAGATTAAACCGAATATATATATTTATTTATATATATATTTAATTGTATTTGTATATCGTTTGATATCCCCTGTATATTCCTTGTACAATATGCACTGAATATCCCTTTAGTCTACTAAACAGCCCATAATAGTTTCATTCTACCATTGGACGAGAACCTGGCGCCAGGTTGCCATACCCCTAGGTCCAAGTTCAATCGTGCCGCCCAACATGTCGTGGCAAGCCCCGGTTCCGCGCAGGAATATGTCGGGCGAAATACGAATGGTACTATTTGTTCATAGCGCATATATATATGGCGCAAGTAAAGTAGAACTTTCTTTTTAGTCCAGTTCTTTACCCTCCAACAGAGTGACAGACGCGAAGCCTCCCCACGACGCACGTGTGGTGTAGTAAGGCCTACTTGGCCCCAGAATAGGCATTGAGATATCGTGTAGATTAATAGTTGAATAGTCATAGTTTGGCACTATACCGTCGAGTTGGACGTATTCTATTAAGCTAATAATAGTCTATTTATGTATGGTGCATCGTTCGGTTAGAGTTCTAAAGTTATCAGTACCCCCATCGTTCCTGACGTTATCTGGACGCTTAACCAGGCTGGGCAGACCCCTAGTGGTGCTTGCATCCGAGGAGCTCCGGGCCAGGGCGACTGGACCTGTATATTGGATTACTCTACCCGGACGACGGCGAGCCTTCCACGGCTTGGATTATGCTTTGGGTGCTTTGATTATTCCATGGATAAAGGCCAACACTGCGGAGTGTTGGAACTACCCCCCGGAGAGGACTCCAGGTGAGACGGCGCTCTACACCAGTGAGGTCGCCTCACGTCTCTCCGTTGTGGACCGGCAGCTACCGTCCACAGAGGGTCCAGCTGTATTCGTCTGCGGACCGAGGTTCTGTGGGCACCGTGTTCAAGACTTTGAATTCTCCCAAGAAACCGTCGGCCAGATGGGATACCGCCAGCGGCTCCTCTAACCCCCCCCTCCTACTGTCTTACAACCAGCGGGACCCCCCCCCCCCCCTTAGTGTATCCAGCTATAATCATTTAAGTACCATCGCTATCGTTTCCTAAGTATTCCAGGTTGTATACTTACTCCCTGCGTAACCAGAGATTGGACCTTCAATGTTGATTTACCTACGAATACTCATTTGCCATAAAAGTGCATATTTCAAATCATAAGTGTAAACAAGTGAACGTTGTATATACCTTTTGCTATATTAAACCTTCGATTTGTACATTTGTGTGGATTCGTTTCATCAGGTGGGAAAGTGTTCATCATATTTATATCATGTACTGGATGGCCAGAAGTTAAAGTACAAGAGGTAGTGGTATTAAATACCATATCTAACAATACAGTCAGGGAATTGTACCCCTCAGTTACACCGGACATGATGTCATCGATGGAAGCCCTGGTTGTACATCGCCGTGCCACTGGTGTTCCTGATGAAAATCCCTATTTCTTCTCCAGACCTGAGACAGAATCATTTAAGGGGATCTGATGCAATCAGACGGATTGCAAAGGAATGTGGGGCGAAGCATCCTGAAACCCTGTCGTCAACAAAGCTGAGAAAGCACATATCCACACTGTCAACTGTTCTCAACCTGAAAGATAATGAAATGGACATACTGGCAAATTTTCTTGGCCATGACATCCGCGTCCATAGACAGTACTACAGACTACCAGAGGGAACCCTGCAGTTAGTGCAAACGTTGCAGTAGTCGAGGCGGGAGATGACTGTTGATTGGACGAGGAGTTGGGTGGCTTCTTTTGTTAGGAAGGGGCGGATCCTTCTGACGTTGCTCAGGAGGAATCTGCAGGTTCTGGTTGTCGCTGCGATGTGAGCAGAGAAGTTCAACTGGTCGTCGAGGACAACACCAAGGTTCTTGGCGGTCGGGGACGCGGTCACAGCTGCATTCTCGACTGTGATGGAAAGGTCGGTCAGGGGGGAGGCTTTGGCCGGCAGGTGGAGCAATTCTGTTTTGCTTAGGTTCAGTTTGAGGTGGTTGGTCGGTATAACTAAGTACATTTACTAAAGTACTGTACTTAATTAACATGTTGAGATCGGGAGCATGTCTATGTTCCCCGGGTCCTATGTTCCCTGGGTTCTATGTTCCCCGCTTTGATTGATTGATAGATTGAAAATTTTAGACCACCAGCCCTGATTCCAAACTCTAACCTTAACCAGTTCGAACGAGGGCCTAAGCTTAACCGTTCGAAACAAGGCGGACATTAATAATTAATAAAATAATAAAAATTTATAAAATGTTCAATCTATTAATCAATCAAAGCGGGGAACATAGAACCCGGGGAACATAGGACCCGGGAACATAGGGATGATCCCTTGAGAGCATTGTACTTAACTTGAGTATTTCCATGTTATGCTACTTCATACTTCTACTCCACTGCAGTTCAGAGGTAAATGGTCACTCGCTACTTTAACTATATTTTCATGAGAATATTATTATTATTATTATTATTTTTTTTTTGAACTTTTTCCCCCTCCATTTTCCTCCGATTTTCTCCCATCCCAATGTTAGTCGTTATGCCAATTCCCAATCCCCTTCCTGGTCGCTGCGCACTTACCCCCCACAGTCTGTCTGGGAGAGTGGAGGCTATCACGTGCTTCCTCCGACACACGTCCAGCCAATCAACCGCTTCTTTTCACCTGGCAGCGCGGATTCTCATTGAGAGGGCGTAGCGTGTGGAAGGATCACACTATCCCACTCAAGTCCTATCCGCGCTTAGCAGGCGCCCCGACCGAACTGTAGGAGTCGCTGTTTACAACGACCCGGACCCACCCCGCCAGCTTCTCCCACCCTCTAATACTGCCAATTGTATTAGTGTGAACGGCCAGCCAAGCTGGTGACAACCCCGGAGCTGTGAGCTGGATTCGAACAGGCGAATCTAGCCGCTCCGGGGTTTGGTGACGAACGCAATCTCCGATGAGAATACTTTTCTACTTTTACTTGAGTATAATTTTGAATGCAGGACTTTTACTGTAACAGAGTATTCCTCCTACACTCTGGTACTTCTACTTTTACTCAAGTACTAGATCTGAATTCGTACAATCCAATAGACATTGGGTCTCATTCCCGAACGGATTTACGACCAAAAATGTCCTCTTAGGCAGATGTCTGCCCATTTAACACTTTGTATGCCACTCACGGCTTTTCTCGGGTTTACCCCCCGACCGTTGAATGCCACGTCACGAGTATTCTCGTTTATTTTTTTTTTATTATTCGCGATCTGAAATTATATTGCATCACGCGAGCCTACCGTTGGAGATCCAGCGACCGCCGGCACTCAGATGTGAAAAAAGCGCCCCCTATCGTCTCCCAGATCGTAAATCACCCTTTTGGAATGGACTCAATGAAAATGAATGGGAGAACGGATTTCTGACTCCACATTTTACTTCACTGATGCAGCCGGGGTCTACCAGAGTTCATTCTGGAGCCTCTGTGCCACGGCGAATATGTGTTATACTGTACACACCATCGATGGATCAATACAATTATCGATTTTTTCGAATGACGATCGGAAATTGGAATAAACCATTTGGATACCATCTGACCTCAGGTAAGGAATCTATGTTATCAGTGTTAGGATAATCAGACTAGTTTTCACGGATATATAAGCGTTTATGTGATATGTGATATGGCTGTTTTGACTGTAAAAGCCATGAGGAAATAAGAGCAGCGATTATCAGCGCGCGGCACGAAAACGATTCATAAATAGGCCGACAAATGACAACGTTCTGGAATATTCCAGTAAAAGGCGATTATCATAGGCATGGGTTGTTTTTTCCGCGAAAACGGGTGATTTTCAAAATGCTATCAAACGGAAATGAAGCAATAAAAAAACAATCTGCCTTGACAATGTTGACTGGAAAATGATTCTTTGATAAGCAACGGGCAGATTAGACACATAGCTATCATTTAAAACATAGATTAGGCGATATTAACGTTAACATTGGCCGTGGATGGTGGCATTCCAGACGGTAAAAAGGAAAACACGGCTGGCGCTCAAAGTGTTAAGACATATTAGGGCTGGTAGCGCGATTCCCTAAATTGTCCTGAGATCAGATTTGAGCGTGGCTGAGAGCAGATTTAAGAGTGCTGATGAGCACACTTATGATTGATTGACTAATTGAAAATTGTATTAACTTTACAGACTGTGTTCTCATAGTGATTCCTTCATGTCAACGCTACAGGCCTCATTGGAATTAATTACTTAATCATAATTAAAATAAATATGACAATATTTGTACGATAAGAAATTACACATTTGATGTCGGAAAAATAAATAATATGGATTCATCTGATCACAGGGCAGCTGGATTAATCATATCTGAACCAGCTATTTTGGACAAATGTATAATTACTTTTTAATTTCTTTAATTTCTGGAATTTCTTGAAAACCGCCCCTTTGTTTTAACAAGGTGCTTAAAAAGTCCCTTGAAATTAGGCGAACATGGAGTAGACGTGTTTCACGTGAGCTCCCTTCTACTGTGCAGAATATACGTTTCTCCCCATTAGTCTTTATTTTATTTTTATTTGTTTTTTGTCTGCTTGTTAAGTCGTCGTGTTTCAACTACTGTCGTCGACTTTTTTCGACTTTCTGCGATGTCGGTGGTGGAAACCAGATCCATGAGCGCCCCAGCCAGCAAACCACCACCGGGCCTGGCCGCACCATCGCCCGGTGTCGGTGAGATAAGCGAAGCTGTGCTCTCGGTCATGACCAAGCTCCATGCAGAATCTGAGACACGCTTCGCTGAAACACAAAGGAAGTGCTGGCGGATTTTTGTGATAACCTTCATCGAGAGATATCAGAAGAAATAAGGTTGGCGGTCGTCCCGCTGATAGACAAGATGGAGTCGCTGTACGTTATCTCCTCGGCTAATGCTAACGAACTAGCCGAGCTAACGACGGAGGTATCATTACAGGGCGAGAAGATGGCGGATCTAGAGTCCTCCCTGCTGGCTAGGCAGGCTGAAGTTGCCAAACTACAGTCGGTAATTGTGGAAATACAGTCCCGGGAGAGACGCTACAACATCAGGATTGTTGGAGTACCGGAGGGCAACGGGGAAGGCCGTCTCTCTGAGACCATGCCGGAATTGCTGCAAAAAATACTGGGGAATGAGGTCCTCCCCTTCCCTCCCGTCTGTGAATCGGCCTACAGAGCGGGCAGGACCACTCCTGGTGTGAACAAGGAGCCGAGGCCCATCATTGTCAAGCTGAACAGGCTTCAGCAGAGGGAACTCATCATGCGGTCGGCTCGTGCCAGAAGGGGTAATCTAAGGCTTGGCGATCACAAAGTGGCCATTTTCGAAGACTTTACACCGGAGGTTCAAGCACAGAGAGGCGAATACAAAGTGGTCATGAACAGGCTATGGAAACTAGGCCTGAGGCCCACGCTATTCGCTCCCGCGAAATTATCTGTGTTGGATAAGGTCGATGGTCGGCGTTCATTTTGGTCGTTGGCTAAAGCGAAGGAATATCTCGAGGGGATACCCGAGACTGTAGCTTGATAACTATATCGGGTGAGTGACTTGGCGATGTGGGCCTGAATACATTGTTAGGGCCGGCTATTCACAAATACTTGCTGTCATGCCCAGACATGCTAACTGCCCACTGCCCATCCAACTAGCGGGGCTTCCCAATGACTTCTGTTACTTGCTAATGCTGACCTCATGGTCATACTTGTGTATCGCCTCTTTGGAAGCTAACGAGCTAGCTGAACAATGTACATAACAGACTCTAACGTGCTATCCGGATTCATCACTAGCTTACGCGCTAGCCTCGGGCTAGCTAGCGGGCTGCGTCTAACGTCTGCGCTGATACATTCGAGACCCGTTAATATTTACGCACTTTGGTTGTTGTTGCTGTTTAAGTGTCATCGGTTCGCACAATTCAACGGTGATCGGGTCCTTAACTAACTTCTTGTATGCTTTTATTTTTATATCCAGGCTGTTTTGAGCTTTGGGCTCCGGTAGGAGAAGATCGGTTGAATATATATATAAACAATATATGATAACAGGTTGTGTCAGGTATTGCTTATTACCATCCCCGGGTTAATGAATGTGTTTAATTCTATTCTTACAAAGGTTATGTTGAGTTATTATATGTGACCACGCCCAGCGTGCGCGCCTACAACTCGGCGACCCAGGTTCCTGACGAGAAGAGAAAGTATTTTTTTTTTTTTTTTTTTTTCATTTCCGTTTTTTTTTTTTTTTTATATATATATATACTTACAGTTCGAGGGTTGAAGAACATATTTAGTATAACAGCGAACATATATAATAACTAATTGTGTTTAAATTGTGTTTAAAAATGGCTCCTTGAGACATACTCTGAATCGTCTCTCACGAAGCTCTAGGGGCAGTTCCCTCGGGCTGTCCTATTTTTGCATGTGAAAGGCTGCTGTTAATGTGAGGTACGCCCCCACACTGTCTGGTGTTTATAATTCACAGCACCTGTAGCCCACAACACTTGTTTGCTGCTTAGATAACATCGACATGGCCGCACAAAGATTATCAGTTGCTCTTAATAGAGGAAGAGATGGAATGAGTATAGACTCCTCGGCGTTAATGAGTGACCACATAACTGATTACATGACTGACAGCGACGACGGTGGTGACCGACCAGCTCTATCATCTGACGACGAGGAGACCGAGGGGCCAGGCGTCATTGTGCCAGATCCAATCGAACCTACCGACGATGGTGAAACAGAGGAAGACGGAGACATTTGCGTTGAAACTGTAGCATTGGGCTTTTCAGCTGAATCGACCATGCGATCAGTTGAAAAGATGTCTGGTTTAACGGTGGAGGGCGAAATTGAAGAGGAACTTCGAAAGATACACGCTTTCCACTGCAAGTGCCAGGCGCGCCGAAAGGAAAATTCAGAACGATCTGCCCTGTCTTGTTCAAAAAAACTGTCGGTTGAGCTAATTTACCAAAACCGATTGGACACCGCGTCGTTGACACCAAGAGAAAGGGACATGTGTCTGTTGTCCATTATTGGAACATGCCAAAATGTTTCAGAGGAGACGCAAAGTACAAAGAGAGTGAACGCTGTCCGTGTGGCTTCGAGGACAACATACAGATTTCACGACGTTGTTGTCTGTCGTCCAACGTTCTGTTTCATTTATGGGTAAGTGTCTTTATGCTTGTATATTGTATTGGACGTAGATGTATTGTATTGGACGTATATGTATGTTTAGCAATAGCAATAAATCGGTTTAAATAGGTGTTAAAGTCTAGAGATAGTCGTCGAATCCTATTCTACCCTGCGAGGGCGTCCATTTTGGATATTCTGGGTAGTGTAGTTTTTGTGCTGCCATTTTGTAATGCACATCGCTAGGATAGGGATTCTTAAAAACTACACCTGAATGTAAACAAGAGTGATTGATTGATTGATTGAAAAGTTTATTAACAGATTGCAGAATGGGTACAGTACAGTACAGCTCAATACATACAATTGTTAAGGGGATGCAGACCAGAGAAAGACTTTCATCTTGTTTACATCAGGGTCCCCCATTTTCAATTCATCATAACAGAATATATGACATACATGACATACAGATACAGTGTGTACAATGTGTGTATTTCATTAATTAATTCTCTTCCCTATTGTTAACATTTTTGTTTAGGATCAGCGATGCGCTTCTCAAAAGCCTTTTCAAACACTACAAGACAGATGGCCTCACACCGCGGGAGAGGAAGAAACAGCCGAGAAATCACAAGCGTTTTTTGTCTCTTTTTGATGTAAAAAGGGTTGTGAAATTTCTGATCAACTTTGCTGTCCTCCATGCGATTGTGTTGCCTGGCCGTCATGCTGGTCACAAGGATTTCACTGCAAAGTTACTGCCAACCAATCTGACCAAAGCTTCCCTGTGGCGCCTTTACAGCAGTATAGAAGGTATGTCACAAAACCACCCCTTGCTCTCTCTCTTTCTCTCTCACACACACACATGGTTCCCACTTTTTCTTATTCTACCAATCTAACAAAAACACTTGTCTTTTCAGGATTTCGTGTTGTTGGTCAGAGATCCTTCCTTCGGTTGTGGAAAGCACTCCTTCCGCAGATAATGATCACAAAACCCAGGACAGATCTGTGTTCTCAATGCTACTCCAACAATCACCAATTACAGCAAGCCGCGGGAAGGCCAGAGAAGTTGCAGGTGGAGAAACTCCAGGGCCCTCATTCATCAACGTGTTCTACGCACAGATCTGTGCTTACCCTGTGCGTACGATCATTTCTAAGCAAAGAGTGGGATTCACCAACTTCAACTTGAACTTGACTTCGTGCGTACATCTACGCACAGGTCAGACCTGGCGTACCTAGCTCCCAGTGGTAGAATATCGTTACTACGCATAAGCACTCCTCAGTCCTGCATTAGTTCCAAGGCGGAAATAAGCTTCCATGCATTAGTGTTCAACTTCTGTATGACCCGTAATTCATTATAGTTCATTGTAAAATAGCGACAGTAGTGTAATTATAACGGGCTCACACGCGAACAAGAGGTTGGCCTGCTTGTTTGGCACGGGGGGGCAGACGCAAAACACCAACCTCCAAACGCGATTAGATATTGTTTCAAATAAAAAGCAAATTATTTTGTGTGTCATGTTTCCAAATAAGATTGGTCACGAAATGCTTTCTACTTCAATTTGTTGGTTAGAATAGATGACCTCCGTTGAAACTTCACTGAGACTAACAGTCTATTTGTGAGCTCCCGCACAGATGTGATGATAATAATAATAATAATAATAATAATAATAATAATAATAGCTTCATTTTATATAGCGCCTTTCAAGAGACCCAAGGTCGCTTTACATAGATAGGGGGGGGGAATAACAAAGTAACAAACATAGTGGACAGACACACAACATATATATATGATGATGGAATTCATTCAAGATCCTCTCCACCCTCGGGTACGTCTTTGCCACCGCGGCACGGTCCATCGTGATATTGGAGATGGATCGACCAATAGACTGTTACTGTAGCTGTCAAAGCTCCATCACAAATGCAGTTATGTGAATAGAAAGGGATTCCACTCAGTCAATGTTGCGATGCGCATTTGCCTGATACATGTTATTGCTGGATGCCGGGAGGAAGGCGATGCTGAATGTTTTCAATTCATTAAATAAAACGGATACTTTTTGCAAGGGTTTACTGACTGTCATACAAATGATCAACCAACTACATACTGTAACTTTTCAGTGCACGTTCTTATTTACATTGTGACAACAGCCTTGTGAGTTCCCGCAGTGACCCGCACACAGACATGATGGAATTCAAGTTCATGTATTGAAAGGCAGGCTATCATACATGCAGTGAGATTCATTGTTCTTGTATATGCTCTCGTATTATATTGTTTATATAGGCTACCCAATACTGACATCAAAATAGATTGTAGTATGCCTCTAGAAATCATATGCAGCAGGTAGAAGATTGACGGGAGATCCATCGCGATTTGGAATCAAATTGAGGAGAACTTTAATCCCTGGGGTATTAATCAAACAACACAGGAAAAGGCAGTCATATTCCAGCGCGGTCTTTATTAGCCGACAACAAAATAGATGCATCTAAAAATCATATAGCCAATCGAACACAACTAATAAAGGCATTCATATTACAGCACAGTTATAATGACACACAACCAACGCCAAACAGTGGTCAACGAACGGTCTTTATTAGTATTTTGAGCTGTCCAGGCAGAATTGCAGCAATGGTCTTAGGGAGCCGTTGATATCTGACATCACCGTTTACGAGTCCGCCTTTTATTTATCCCACAATACGCGATAGTGTCTTCTTGGTTCGACAGCAGTGAACAATCTTCGTGGAGTTTCTCAGGGTTCCGCTCGGGTCCGTCCATTATTTCACATCCCATGGGGGGTGTTTCCTCATTTTCATGACCATATATGGATAATCATGCACGAGCATTGACGGTAGAACAAAGTGGTATTCATCAACACGGAGGACCATAGAGCCTGCGTACGCACGTGTGATGAATGCCGACTTCCCTGTGCGTACGCTAGTTCTACATTCCGTGCTTACGTGTGGAAGTAGGTCAAGTTCTACGTCCACGTTGATGAATGAGGGCCCAGGTGTGTACAGTCTACTTTCACTACTACACTACAGACTGTTTTTTACCACCATCTATTCCCCTGTACCCCCGTCCATAGTGGCTTGTTTACAGTATTTACCCAAACATAGCAACGTCCGATGACGACATAGATAGCAAGCATTTTACTGTTCATATCTCAGCCGCAGGGAGCTGTTGTTGTTGTCGTTGAGCTGAGCTCTCGTCAAAATCAATGGCGGACAAAAGCGGAAGTAAAAAACGCATAGCGCTCGCCGATTGGTGCAAGCGGTGTGACGTAATTGGCAGACTCGACTGTCAATCAAAATTATTCTGTTGCCGGCTGAATGATTGAATGCAGAATGGGTACAATACAGTACAGCTCAATACAACAACAGTGGACTGGAGGATGAAGACCAGAAAAAGACTTTCGCCTTTTTTACATAAGGGTCCTCCATTTTCAATTCATCAAAACATTTAGAGACATACAAATATACAGTAGTTTCATAAAAATGCTAAAATGCTATTGATTGATTGATTTAAAACTTTATTAACATATTGCAGAATGGGTACAGTACAGCTCAATACATACAATTGTTAAGGGGATGCAGACCAGAGAAAGACTTTCGTCTTGTTTACATCAGGGTCCCCCATTTTCAATTAATCATATTTCATATCTAAATCATATAATATCTCATTGCTAAATATATGCAATATATAATCTAATAATCCAATAATCTAAATCTAATATATAATATAAAAATGCTAAATGCATGGGTATTTAATTTTGTCTTTAATGTTAGCTTGCAAACTCGAATACTGTCTTGGTAAGCCTCATAATGAATTGTTTGGGGAAAAAAAGAAAAACATCGTGATGTGTATCGTGTATCGCCGAAAGGTCAGAAAATATCGTGATATCATATTTAGGCCATATCGCCCAGCCCTAGCTTCAACACACATGACATTAGGATAACCTGAGGATAACTGAGCACTGCCACCTCATTAGCCGTGTGTGTGTGTGTGTGTGTGTGTGTATTGAGCCGTACTGTGTTGTACCCATTCTGCAATCTGTTAAATAACGTTTTCATTCATTCATGCTTTCATCCAGGTGCAGTTAAAACATCTGGCCCTTGTTGACAGAGAACGCGAGCTGTTGCAGGAGATGACTGCCGCCACAAAGAGCACATGCGCCGCGAACATGGATCTGTCGCTAGGCCCCTCCCCACCTGCAAGCAGAGATATCACGATGCATTACAGCTTTGATTACGCACAGCAGGTGAATATCCAATATAATGTTGCTTTTTGTTGTTAAAGGAAAACTTACAGGAACGTTTGAGTTGTATTTGGAGTGTATTTAGTAGGGGTGGGAATCACCAGTTTCATCATGATACGATACGATATCGATTCTTTGGACAACGATACGATATTTGCCGATATCACAAAGTCTCTCACGATACAATACGATTAGATTAGATTCAGGTGCCTGCAATCGATATGATATGATATCATATGCCCATTTAACACAATCAGTAACATTTAGATCAACTAAAAAAAGGTAACGAAAATATCATTTGACGTTTGTATTTTTGAGCTCTTCCAGACATTTAAAGGAAAATCAATCTATTGTTTTTAATACAAATAGACCTCCTGTTCACTGTAAAGTGCCACATTTGATATATTGAGCTTTAAACTTTAAGCTCCATTTTTTGGAACTCAAAACTCAACCTAAAACCCCTCCCTACCTCCCTCTCCCAAACCGTTCCTACAACAATTTGTTGATGTTGCATGATCATGTATAGGCCTACATTTATTATGTATTATATTGTTTATGTTTAAATAACATTTAAACATCAAACTCCTCTGACCTCATCTGGTCTTTCCAAAGACGCGCGCACACACACACAGAAAGGGAGAATGCTATGCTGTAACGTCTACACACACGGAGCTACTGCTGTTGTTCTTGGGCGGATATGAGACTCGCCACAGGATTTTCAAAATAAGAGTATCGATATGAATCGATCTTATTACATTGCATCGATCCGATTCGATTGTTGATAATTACATCGATGTATCGATCTGGATCGATGTATCGTCCCACCCCTAGTATTTAGATGAGATGAGAGTGGGAGGAGAGAGGAGAGAGAAAATAGGAGACCTGCACTGCGACAATTGCTCCGGGCAAAATAAAAACAATTATGTCTTGTGGTATTTTGCGTGGCGTACTATTCACAAACTTCACCTGCAGCTTGCGCTCCACTTCCTAATTGCAGGCCACACTAAGTTTGGCCCCGACTGGTGCTTCGGTTTGATAAAGCAGGTCTACAGGAAGACTGCGGTCGACACCCTGGCAGGCATCGCAGACATCGTCAGGAAAAGCTCTGCAGTGAAAGGAGTCAATATCCCCCAACTTGTCGGTCGCGAAGATGGCACAGTGTATGTTCCAAGCTACGACTGGCAACAACATCTGGGAGGCTTCTTCAAAAGATTCCCACAAATAAAGAAATACCAGCACTTCAGCTTCGATGCCAACAGTCCTGGCATGGTGACGGCGAAATTACACTGTGACGATACAGAGCCATTCACGTTTCAGCTGTTGAAAGACCCAAAACGCTACCCAACCATCTCTGGTTTTCCTGTCCTCCCCCCACCTGGTCTAGACAACGACCGACAGGAATATCTTTATAAGGAGATAAGACAATACTGTTCTGATGACGCAAAAGACATTACATGCCCACTCCCAACGTCTAGAGCACCTCAGAACAAGAAGACTGTACGATGTTAGATACCATGGAGAAGACACATGGATGTAGAGCACACACACACACACACACACACACACACACACACACACACACACACACACACACACACACACACACACACACACTGTACTAGCAGTCACTTTAACATGAACACACACTCATGCTGCACACGCTCACAATGTAAGGTCACTTTAAAAAAATTAAACAAGAACAGGAGTGGTTCTTGTAGAGTAAAAGCTTTTGTAAAACTCATGTACATATACCTGATATGTCTTATTCTTATTACTTGTATTATTGCACAATGTCGCATTCTCATCCTATTGGATTCTTATTATTGCATTCTTGACTTGACTTGATAGTATAGTAGTACTAGTATAGCATAGGGACATAGAAGAATTGTATTGTTGTGTACCGGTACATGTACATTATATTTTTTATTATTATTACTATTGTTTTATTGCACAATCGTAGCGGGCATGGCCAACCGCATTTCACTGTATGCCCTGGTATGTATGCAATGAATAAAAAAAAGTCACTTTAAACTAAATGGAAAGGTCACTTTAAAGGAAAGAACCGATGTGGTTCTTGTATAGTTTAGATTATTGTAGTATAGCATAATGACAGAGTTGAAACTGTATTAGCATGTCTATTTTTATCATGCACATCTTATGCCTTCTTATTACCTGTTTATGTATTTTATTATTAGTATTATTGCACAATCGATGCGGGCATGACCACCCGCATTTCACTGTATGCCCTGGTATGTATGTGACTAATAAACCTCTTGAATTGATTTGATATTGTCTGCTGATTTTCGTCCAGTTGTCACATGAAAGGTGGTAACAAAGATAATGATAATGATAATAATGAGGCTTGTGTCTATCACTCCACTGGCCAGTTCTACCAACTATGCATTAAAATTCCCTGCGGTCAACATAATTTCTTCCTATTTTGGTTGTAATTGTGTAATGATAGATGTATAACCTGAACACTGTACATATCTGTTTTCAGGAAACACTGGGCTATACAAAGAATATGCTGTGATGTCACATGAATGTATAAATATATGGCCATGCATTTAATCCCTCTCTTTTTTATAAAATCATTATAGCCAACATGCAATATATCCCATTGATTGGTACAATGGGACAGACATTTGTTTTATACAGCTATAACCTGCATTCTTTCAAAATATATCATTAATCAATAAAACAGATATTGGAATACATAAATAAAGGTTTTCAATTCAATAACTGAAATATACATTATTCAGACTAGTAGTCCCAGATAGCAAAAAATCGTTGAATCAACATTGTGTTTTTGTCAGGCTGAAGATTGGAATCAACATTGATATCAGACATAGAAAATGGCATTGAAAGTGCTCGCTATGATCAACATGGAAAGAACATTGGATTTTCAACCAAAATTTAGAAATTTCAATTTGAAAGCCGACAATGAATCAACGTTGATTCAACTATGATATGATCAACATTGAAATAATGTAGCATTGCATCAACATTGATTCAACTATATATATATATTGCATTATACATTGAAATAATGATATTATTGAATGACCATTTCAGCACTTTTTCAACCTTCCTCTGTATGCTTTTAATATGCCTCATTAATAAAGAAAAATAATCACTTTACATCTAAATTATATTATTAGTTGTAGTTCCACCGGGAGCATGCTAAAAGGTGTCTACTAGTGACATTACTGCCATATGCCTGAATGGCAGTGATGTCACTGATAGACAGGCTTGGAGCAACCCCTGCAGAACTTTAAAACACCAAATAGAGTAAAGTGATTATTTTTGGCTTAAATGAGACATATTAAAAACATACAGAGGAAGGTTGAAACATGCTGAAATGGTCCATATGCTTTAATGCAGTGGTTCTCAACCTTTTTATACAAAGACCTCACAGGAAAAATATTTGGGGACTCCAAACTTGATTATAATTATGCCATTCTATGTGAATATTCGAAAATATGTTGCAAGCTTGTAGATCGGCTATTTCGAATTTTTTTCTTCTTCAAGAAACCAAGGTTGAGAACAGCTGCTTTACGACATGCTCTATGAACAAAGAAACAGACAATTTATTGCTTTAACCATTTATTAAAGCCAATTAATTCGCACATACATATTCTTTGAAATGCCTCTCTTTCTATTAGACTTCGATGCCAACTATGCACGTGGCTCCAGATCAGCTGACATTCAGCTGACTCTCCCATACAAAAATGACAGAATAATAAGTTATTGAAAATATTCATACAGAACTCTGAACCTTCGCACATACATATTCTCTTTGAAATGCCTGAGTTCAATTTGGATTTAGTATCACCAGGCGTGCATGAGAACAGATAATGAAATCTACTGTAATGTACAGTAGCTTTTTTATTTTATCAGGGTGGCACCATTGAAACTATTTAATGATGCGTGTCCCTTCTCTTTCTATTAGACTTCGATGCCAACTACGCACGTGGCTCCAGATCAGCTGACATTCAGCTGACTCTCCCATACAAAAATGACAGAATAATAACAGTTATTGAAAATATTCATACAGAACTCTGAACCTTCGCACATACATATTCTCTTTGAAATGCCTGAGTTCAATTTGGATTTAGTATCACCAGGCGTGCATGAGAACATAATGAAATCTACTGTAATGTACAGTAGCTTTTTTATTTTATCAGGGTGGCACCATTGAAACTATTTAATGATGCGTGTCCCTTCTCTTTCTATTAGACTTCGATGCCAACTACGCACGTGGCTCCAGATCAGCTGACATTCAGCTGACTCTCCCATACAAAAATGACTGAATTTTTGAATTATTGAAAATATTCATACAGAACTCTGAACCTTGAACCCCTATAGAATCTTCCAGGAAGTGTTGTTTTCCAAAATTCCAACGCAGAATCAAATCTAAAAGTTAAATCTATCTAAAAACACTTTTACCTATTGCTAAACTAAGTATAATACTTCAGAGTATTATAGAGACACATTAGAGATGTACATCTATATAATATATTCACATCCACACTATAAATAGCATCCATTAATCCATCATTAATCATCACTCCATTCAGACTACCGACTACTGACAACCTTCTGAACTTGAATAAGCATGCAAAACCAACAATTAGCATTTCAGGTGGCAGACTGCCTCTCCCGGGCGCACGTCAGCCCTGTGCACCCGGGCATCGACTATGCTGCCATGGCTGCTGACCAGCTCACCGACTCAGACCTTCAGGCGTTCAGGACGGCTGTGACAGGACTTCGACTTGAGGATGTGGTGTTTCACGACAGCGGCGCCACGCTCCTCTGTGACGTCTCCACTGGCCAGCCCCGCCCCATGGTTCCAACTGACTGGCGCCGCCGGGTATTTGACACCATTCATGCCCTTTCACACCCTGGGGTAAAGGCGTCGGTCAAGTTGGTAGGGGCCAAGTTCGTCTGGCCGGGCCTTAGGAAGGACGTCAAAGTATGGGCGGCCTCCTGTGTGGCGTGCCAGCGTGCCAAGGTACATCGTCACACTAAGGTCTGGAGGGGGGCTGAGTCTAAACTAGGGGGTGGTCCTGAGGGGGGCTGAGTCTAAACTAGGGGGTGGTCCTGAGGGGGGCTGAGTCTAAACTAGGGGGTGGTCCTGAGGGGGGCTGAGTCTAAACTAGGGGGTGGTCCTGGGGGGGGCTGAGTCTAAACTAGGGGGTGGTCCTGAGGGGGGCTGAGTCTAAACTAGGGGGTGGTCCTGAGGGGGGCTGAGTCTCAACTAGGGGTGGTCTGGAGGGGGGCTGAGTCTAAACTAGGGGGTGGTCCTGAGGGGGGCTGAGTCTCAACTAGGGGTGGTCTGGAGGGGGGCTGAGTCTAAACTAAGGGGTGGTCCTGAGGGGGGCTGAGTCTAAACTAGGGGGTGGTCCTGAGGGGGGCTGAGTCTAAACTAGGGGGTGGTCCTGAGGGGGGCTGAGTCTCAACTAGGGGTGGTCTGGAGGGGGGCTGAGTCTAAACTAGGGGGTGGTCCTGAGGGGGGCTGAGTCTAAACTAGGGGGTGGTCCTGAGGGGGGCTGAGTCTAAACTAGGGGGTGGTCCTGAGGGGGGCTGAGTCTCAACTAGGGGGTGGTCCTGGAGGCTAAATTAGGGGGTGGTCCTGGAGGCTAAACTAGGGGCTAAACATATGCACGCACGCATGCACGCGACAGCTGCAACCAGAGATGCTGGAGATAAATGTTGCCCCTGGATCAGCTTCCAATGATCCAACTCCCATGAAACCCACTGTCCTCCAAACCATTTGTCCTTTTAAGTCTTTGTCTTTCTTCGTATCCCGCCATTCCTCTCAGGTGCATAACGCAGCCACTTCTGCAGTGCATCTCTGTATATCAAGTCAGTCAACTTGCGGTCAAATTGACGAGCAGCCGCTGGGAAAAAAGAAAAAAAGAATACTTAAAGATAAACAAGAAAGCTGCAGTGGGCACGTTCCATTCCAAAGTGAACAGTGTCCTTTTTAGTGTACTAGATTTTCAGGTGGCCTTAGGTGCATTTTCAACCCCATAGTCATATAATTGATCCACATTAATGCTCGTAAAAAATCTTATTGTGAGCATTACAGAGGACCACTTATATGACGTTAAGGTTGGAAATGGGTGAGGTGTTTCTTTAAGAGTGGTTGCATGTTCCATCAGGCTCATTCCATGGTGATAAAAATGCATCCATTCGTATTTACTTGAGATAAAAGTGAAAATACTTAATTAAATGAAATATCCATCATCAAAATAGCTAAATCCACTGTAGTAAACCTAGTATTTTGAGGTGCAGATTGACTCACCAAACATGCAGTCCTGCATCAGTGTGTCCTTGAAGGCCC
Source organism: Notolepis coatsorum (assembly GCF_963971535.1). Taxonomy (NCBI): domain Eukaryota; kingdom Metazoa; phylum Chordata; class Actinopteri; order Aulopiformes; family Paralepididae; genus Notolepis; species Notolepis coatsorum. Next base: position 114,434,189 of record NC_140166.1, read on the forward strand.
TCTTCGGTCCCTTTCCCGCCCAGTTGAAGATGCATGCTAGACAGTTTGTCATGGTAGCGGATAGCATTCGCCGGATCATATTTTCTGAGTTGGTCCCTCCGATTAATGCCAGGCGGGTTGTCTTAACAGATTGGAGAGGAAAAAAAGTGAGTGTGCTAAAGTGTACATTGTACTATGTCAAATGGACAGAATATGATGTTTTAAGTACACATTTTAAGACTTTTTTTTATTAACTCTAAAGAAAGACCATTACTGTGTCAAAACTCAACAAACAATACCATCAAACAAATTAGCTAAATGAATTGTCAAATATTGACTAAGAAATAAATATCATCCCGCATATCATTGCAAGGCTATTTTCACAATATGTCTATGCCAAGCACACATCCAAGCAAAAAACTAAATAAATGCCTCCACTCCTACAATTCAGACATTATAAACACTTAGATTTCAAACAATAAATTTTTAACAAAATACAGAAATGTTCACCATCTTTCGACGGACTGTTTCGTCCTTCAGTGCAGCTTCAGCCTCATCAAACTGCTCCTCATTGGTGAGTGGCAGCACGATGGGGAAGTTCTCTTCTCTCTGTGATTCAGGTCCAGCTCCGTGATCGTTAAAGGTGGATTTAGCCATTTCAGTCTTCAGAAACTGAACGTCATGTGAAATTTGCTTCACCTCCACGAGTAGCTCTGCAAGCATCCTGGTGTTTTTGTTGGCAGCAAGGTCTTGAAGAAAAACAATTGGTTTTACATTAAATTTCAAGGATAGATTCACCATTTCAATCATTTAGAATGACACTAAGCAATAAGGGCCTTCAGCACATTCAAATCACGTCTAATTAAAGGGATCATCACATGACAACAACGTTACTATTTACATTTAAATGTGACGCTTAAGTCTTTGCACCCCTAACTTATAGTAACCATTAAGTGCTTAAATATTAAGCCTATAAACACCATGACAAATTACATGAAAAAAAAAAAAAGGGACAAAGACTGTAAAGTCACAAGGGACATATGTTTCTCAATGCATCAGAAAATGATACTTGCCTTGTAACATTTGACTGGGCTCTCCATGGAATCTTCCCCGCGGCGTTTCAGGAGCTGAAGCTGAAGAAATCAACATGGCATCAGCATTGCACATTAGGTCATTGTGTATGGGGGAGGCGGGGGGTAAAGTGGAATATAGGCATCTTTACCCAGGCGAGTTGAAGTCAGCTGATCTGGAGCCACGGCTATAGTTGGCATTGAAGTCTAATAGAAAGAGAATAAAGGACACACATCATTGTTTACATTGAACACGAATTATGGAGTTTTACCCAAAAAAACAACATTTAAGATGAGAAATGCATACCATTCCTTGCTCGCTCTGATGGCACAGTGTGGTAGGGGCTGGAGTTATACATTGGCTTTCCTAGAGAAAGAGCGACAGAATTAACAAAATAAGGTAAGCACCATCAAAGTATCAATGAGCACCATATACAGTAGCAAGCAAAAGACATACCATTCCTTACTTGTCCAGTGTGGTTCCCTCCTGAAATGGATTAAAATAACCGTAATTAGTCACTGTAAAATACAAGTTCTCATATAATATCATGCCAACATTAACAGCTCATTGCAAAATAGTGAGACACTGAATAAGCTACTCATATATGCACTCAACTTTACATTTCCACCCATTTAACTAACATTTCCAGTCAGTAAGGTATCCAGTAAGGCAGGACTAGTAATCCAACCGCCACCTATTGAAACAGACTGGAGACACAAGAGTGGCTGAGAGAATCACATAGCTATATCTAGTTTATTAATCTACTTACCATCATTGCAGTGGTCCATTGACTCCAACTGTGCCAAGAAGCTTCCACCAAAGCCTAAAATGAGAGAACACAACAAAACATGAACAATGAATGCTATCAAAAGCACATTTACAATCTGTCCACCGGCTCCACCCTGACTTAGTAGTGTGAAGTGATTCACTTACCATTATTAGGCTGGTTATTCTCCGAACAGCTTCCTCCAGAGACCGAGCAGCTTCCTCCAGAGACTAAAAGAAGGGAACACAAGACATGAATAGTGGACACTGTAACTTTTGAACACATAACCTGACTGATATGTTTGGATGTATTGACAGAGGAACTAAATGCTTGTAAAGCTCTCATGCAACTACATTTTGTTCTGCTATGTTAGTAAATAATGACATACCACTGCTTGCATTTGATGTTGGCACCGAGGGGTACTGGCTGGATTCTGGCTGCACTGTATTAATAAATAAATGGAATTATACATGGCAATACTTAAAGTAGGTGTAGCAGTTAGTGTCATAACTGACAAGTGTCACCACTATACCTGGGAAATGAACATCAGGTGGCTTGGCATATCTTCGCGTCACCCTGCTGTCTGGCTCTTCATCTGACTCCACTGCGTGCATATGATTTGTCCTAAAAAAAAAAACATTTAACATTCCCAGACTCCCAGGATAATTCAATTAGTACCTTGCTCTTCTTTTCCGACGTACATCTGCTTCCTCTTCAGATTCCAAATCAGTGGTTAGACATCCAGTAGTCACGTACTTGTCTTCATGTTGCTTGGCCTTTACAAATGAGTCTGTAAAAGAACAAGCAGAAAATACAGCATGACATTAATAAGAAGTATGAGGAACAATTCACATCAGACAATAGCAGTGACTATACTTACCACAAGTAATTAAGAGCCGAATTTTGTCATATGTGGTCCATCCTTCACAGGGCATCATGTTTTCTTTAAGGGCCTTTGAATAATTTGTGTTTTTTGGGGGCCATAATAATGTACCTTCCGTTGGATTGAACCAGCTGGAAAGAACTGTTGCAGTTCCGCCATTTGGAAACAGTACAACGCCCCAGAGCACCACCTCACTTTCCATTCTGTGTACAATAAATTAAATTAGAATATTAATGATAAAAAAATTATAATGACAAAAACATGAATCATAAGATGTCTACTGCAGATGAGCTATTGGAATAGCTATGAGGCTATTTCCCTCTGGATACAGAACACATTTACGTTTAATAAAGCTAATTTTACCAACCCCGATCTCATCACACAACTCTCTAACCTTGTATGTACCTATGAGGGAGGACTCGCAGGGATAAGTGTAATATAATTCTTGGTGTCTGAACTTTCTGTAGATCACATAGACCTCACCTTCTTCCTGGACTATATTCTGCACTACTGCAATTGTATCTCCCACCTGAATACAATTATCCCCCTGCTTTGTAGACAAGGTAAAACGACAACTGGAGACCTTTGTGTACTGTAGAGCAACACTGAAATGTTGAGGAAGTGGACCATCAGTATGAATGTGCTTTAAAACTGGTTGATCTGTTGCTAATGGAACCTCAACATGTGGCATTTCTGACAGCCTTTTGACTACCTGTTGTAGAGGTTGGTGTGGCTTGCGTAAAAGATGCTTTATTTGGCCAAGATAATTCTCAAAAGGGAACCCTGAAACATTATCTAAAGGTCCAAATTGTTTGTATTCATCTGCTAAATGTATAAGCTGGTGGACACTGAACACAATCTCACCCGTACCATACAACTGTCCAAAGTGGCCCACAAAGGATATCATTAATCTATGTGCAAATTCAACCATTTGGCCAGAAGTTCCAGGAGACAAAAACAAATACATGGCCACTGAAAACAACATGAAGTTGTCATAAAACTCACTGGGAAGGCAATCCTTCAGAACTACAGGACCCCAGTATAACATGAAGGATCGGAGCTCAGTAGCTTTCCAACGATCAAGCTCATTCAAACCTCTTGGCTTGCGATTGAATTCAACAGGGGTGTGGGAATGTAACACCAGCAGTTTGCTTGATATACTGTTAACTGCTTGTGAAGGAAGCCTAGTGGCTAGATTGCCCTTTAACCACATATGCAACAGTTTTCTCATCAACCCAAGACAACAGAGGTGCATATAATCTATTGGGAATGAAGAAACCATCTTTACTATCCCTGTTAAAGGACTGAGTTTCTGTTTCAAGTGGTGTTCCTCATCAATCATATCACAATAACTCGAATCCGTCCTGAGCCTGACATTTGTTTCTGGATACGTCATTTTGTTCCTCCACACACCCTCTTGGTCACACTTGTCACACCCTGAATAACCATTATGTGACTTAATATTCTTAACGTAGGCCCTAGCAGGAGCATCACACACAAATGAGGAAACCTGTACATTCAATTTCTTACCATTATGAACAATGCCATTAGCCAGCACATTTTTAAGGTTGCTAACAAATTTCTGCAGATATTCAACAACACACTTTGGCTTGCTTAAACCACTAAATATACCGACAATAAATGGGGACTTAGTGTAATCACAATTCAGGATTGCAAGTATAGGCCAGAATTGAAGTCTTGAACTCCTAAAGAGGGGGATACCATCTATATTGAACTGTAAAGTAAGAGTTGTGAGGTTCACTGGTAAACTTAAACATTTTAATCATGAAAGTATTCCTCGCACCAATCCAAAATGATAGTACTCGCCACCTTGCATTTGAGTGGTTGCAACATGAGATTGTGTTCCAAGCAGAGTCCTTCCATCTTTAGGGAGCTTAGGGTGAAATAGCTTTAAGATGGACAGCAGAGCAGACAAAGCAACAAGACTAATGGAGTAGGATGTTGCCCAATATCTTAGGCTCCTTATAAGCAGATCCTGACTAGGCGGCTGCTCCTCATCGCTCTCATAGTGAGAATCTGATTCATCTTCATCATTGCCAGCTTCATCGTCTATATCATCATTTCCATTTGCATATGATCAACTTCATTTCGAGCTACTGCACTACCATCAGAATGATCATTTTTCATTTGCACATCGGACTCAACTTCATCATTGCCAGCTACACTGCCATCTATATGACAATTTTCTACATGTCTACATGTGAAGCTGGTAGTGCATCTAGTTGGGAAAAGTGTGAGCTTGTGAAGGCAGGTATTCCCTATTCACAGGGGTAAATATTTTCTCTTTGATTATGCAGAGATTCCTCATATTCCTTAAGGATATCTTTCTCTATGCCCCTTACAGTTCGAATGACTCTACGTCTTTTAGCCCAATACGATTCATAAGAAGCCATCTTAACCCATTAACTCCCGGATTGAAAGGTATATAATAACGTATAGGTTACAACAGGTCTAAATAGAAAAGAGGTGGTGCTGATTATAATTTTTTTGTTATTACTTGGCCTTTTTTTTGCAGTGAATCCTCCAGTCCTCTTCTCTTGTAGCACAACCCTGAAAATAGAGGGGAAAAAATTATTAAAATAATATATGCATAAAACAAATATATATATCAGCCAAATTATTAATTTATCAGGTCCTTCCAACATATTTTAAAATATTTAACCTCTTCCACCCGGAGCCTATTTTCTGAAAATCCGCCTAAAATATATACCTAGGTAAATGGAATATTGCTCCACTTCTACAAGGGCCATTTGCATATTCTTGTATAGCGTCATCTATCTATCTAATGTATATTCACAGTGTCAGAAATATTGTGTCTATTACTAGGCTTGCTTAAATTGTGATGAAACAAGGAGAATATTAATTATGATTTTTCTTTGCATCTTTGACAGTGAATAACACCATGCTAATAATGACCAAACATTAAAAACTGCCACTGATCTTGTTCAATACCTTCTTGAGTGTAAAATAAATAAAGGGAAGATTATTGTGGGGCGGCGTGGCTCAGGGGTAGAGCGGGTCGTCCAATGATCGAAGGGTTGATGGTTCGAATCCCGCTCAAGCCCATGTCCATCCCACTGCCGTTGTGTCCTTGGGCAAGACACTTAACCTACTTGCCTCGTATGAATGTGTATGCATGTGAATGAATGTTGGTGGTGGTCGGAGGGGCCGTAGGCGATGATTATTCGCCACGCTTCCGTGAGTCTGCCTCAGGGCAGCTCTGGCTGCAATTGTAGCTTACCACCACCGGTATGACTGTGTATGAACGAATAATGGACTCTGTAAGCGCTCTGGGGTCACTGGGGTGTCATGAAGAGCGCTATATAAATCCAATCCATTATTATTATTATTATTATTATTAAACAGAAGGTTCTGTAGATACTGTACTGAATTCTCCCATCCGGACCAATGTAATTTGAAATATTATCATAGAATATACAATAGCAGGCTCATAAATTACCTTATTATAGCCAATTCGCACATTTATATATATACATATATTATCTTTCAAATGCCCGAGTTCAATTTGGATTTAGTATCACCAGCGTGCATGAGAACAGATAATGAAATCTACTGTAATGTACAGTAGCTTTTTTATTTGATCAAGGTGGCACCATTTTGAAACTTTTCAAATCTAATTGTTGCTGAATGCTAACAATAGGGAAGATAAACTAACTATGTTTCAATATTTGTCATAAACGTTACCTTTTGTGGTAGAATGATCTCGAATAATAGCAGTTATTGGAATCATTCTCGAAGTCAACTTCCTTTCTGTTTAACTTTCTGTCTAAGTGCATGTCTATGGCTTGGGGGGGAAACATACACTTTAGAATCACCAGAAAGGCTTTCGAAATAGTGAAATGCCATGTTGGCCTCAATATTTTCAAAACAAATTATATGAAAAGGTTATGAAATCAACAAGAATGTGGTAAAATATGTAATAAAAACAGAGCTCAACGCAGACATTTGATCAGTAGAAATCCATTTGTTTCCCCCATACAAAGATGGCGCCGTTCTCGTGACGTCAGAGTGTAGCTGACGTTAGCTTGCTAAGCTATCAGATTCGCATGGTCTGTGTAGCTGGCTAAAGCTAGCAGACTCGCATGGTCGAGCTGACGTTAGCTTGCTAAGCTATCAGATTCGCATGGTCTGTGTAGCTGGCTAAAGCTAGCAGACTCGCATGGTCGAGCTGACGTTAGCTTGCTAAGCTATCAGATTCGCATGGTCTGTGTAGCTGGCTAAAGCTAGCAGACTCGCATGGTCGAGCTGACGTTAGCTGGCTAAGCTAGCAGACTTGCATGGTTGAGCTGACGTATAGCTGACGTACGTTAGCTCGCGCTGTTATAAGTTAACGCTACTTTCCAGGCCGGGGGTTTTGACATTTTCAAACCGTGAAACCGGTTACCGGCACATGCCTAATGTGAATAGCATAATACATTATATTGTCAAGGACTTACCAAAGACGTGTGCGCACTTGACTAGTCACGCTGAATGAAGACACCATGGCGCCAAGTTTTTCTTTTAATGCTTCAAGTCCCGTGAGATCTTCTAGCTGGCCTCGCGAGTTGCTTACGACCTACCCCCTCGAAGGGGAGGGGGGAGGGGAGGGGGGATTATCAGCACTACGTTGTAACCATGTAATTTCATTGTTGGGCATTTCAACATTGAAAAACAAGCATCTATACTAAATCGATTCAACAACAGTTTTTCAAATGTTGAAATGGTGTCTGTAATTTAGATATTGAATAAACATAGCTTTTTCAACCTCAACCAAAAATAACCAATCTGACCAAAATCCAACATTTAATTAATGTCTTTTGCTATCTGGGATATATTACTACTACAATACAAAATGTTTGATTTAGTATCTGATCTGTCAGCATGGCTGTCACAGCACTTAATTATGTTAATACTATTCAGGAGGGAGGTGTGGCTGGGAGGTATTGTTTACGCCCAGCAGAATCCTGGCAAAAGGTGTCAAATCTTTAAGAGCTGTTTTCTCTGCTTAGGTCTCTGGGGAAAAAAGACTGCTACAAAATTTAAAATTAGCACATCACAATAATAACATTCTCAGATTTCAAAGTATGACACATCATTTGAAAGCTTACATTCTGTACTTTCACAATCTGGAAAAATCTGGAAAATGAAAAAATAGACATGTAGGCTATAGCACTGGTCGCGGTCACATAATAATGACTATTTTTTCCATTATAGTTATCTCATGTTAGGGCCAAGGCTCACGGTGGTTTTCGACCGATATCTTTATTGAAACAATATATGATAACAGGTTGTGTCAGGTAATGCTTATTACCATCCCCGGGTTAATGAATGTGTTTAATTCTATTCTTACATAGGTTATGTCATTCCAACCGTTGTGCCTGTTCAGAGGGGCTGTTACAGGTGTGCACTTTGACCATAACCCCCTTTTTTCCCTTTCTTATTATTGTCGTTGTTTAAATGACATCTGTTTGCACAATTTACCTGTGATCCGATCCTGCCTTAGACTATATGCTGGTATGCTTTAATTTAATTTTGTTTTGAATTTTCCTTTATCCATTTGTGCTATAACATTGCGACGTTGATGCGCAGACTCGGAAATAGATGGTTGCAGGGGTGATGTTGAGTTATTATTAGTGCTGTCAGGCGATTAAAAAAATTAATCTAATTAATTACAGGATTTGTAATTAATTAATCTAATTAATCGCATTTTAATCGCATAACCATTTTATGCCTGATATTCTATATTCTATAATCATATTTCAAATTGCATGTGTCCGGATGGCAGAATTCAGTACTGTATCTACAAAACCTTCTGTTTAATCATCTTCCATCTATTAATTTGCTTAGATTTTTCAGGTCTGGTCAATTTGAGCATAGTGTTATTCACAGTCAAAGATAAAAAAAAAAATTATTGATATTCTCATTTGGTTCATTACAATTTACTCAAGACACAGTATTTCTGACACTGGGAATACATTCCCTGAGATCCATAGATGTCCCTAGAATCAGATACCAAGAACATGCAAATGGACCATATAAAAAAAGTCTGTAATGTGTATTCTACGTTCTTATGGAATGAATGAGATAAAAAAAAAAGTTATTAAAAAAAAAAAAAAAAAATCTTTTTTTTTGTAATTAATTTTGAGTTAATTTTCATAACGCGATAATTTGCTGTGTAATTAATTAATCTAATTAACGCGATAAACTGACAGCCCTAGTTATTATATAATAATGGCTATTTTTTCCATTATGGTTATCTCATGTTAGGGCCAAGGCTCAGGTGGTTCTCGACCGATATCTTTATTGAATTTTATTTTTATTATTATTATTATTTGTGTTTATTGGACTAGTGGGGGTTTAATCAGGGGTTTATCTAGAGGGGGGTCGGAGTGGGGAGCGTCTTATTGGATCCATGACTCCAGTGGGAAATGATAGGAAGATGACCATCCTTAGTGGATGGGGCATAGGGAGGGGATTGGAGAGTGGGTATAGGAGGGCTTATAATAGGACGGGTGGGTTAGGGTTTAGAGTAGAAGGAGGGGGGGTTGTAACTGGGGTGGTATTTTTATGTGTTTTATGTACTGTTGCCTGGATCAGCGCCTCTGTACTCAGCCTGGCTGCACTGGTATGTTCTCTACGCATTTAGACAAACTCGACCATGGCTAAATTGAATATTTTAATTTGGAACGCAGGAGGTCTTAACGCCCCACACAAGCGTGCCAGTGTCCTTTGGTTATTGAAGAGAAGAAATATTGACATTGCTCTCCTTAGTGAGACGCATTTATTGGTGGGTGATGTGTCAAGGCTAGCAAATCGACAATATCATGTTATCTCCTCATCCTCAGCCGATGATAAGACGAAAGGAGTCGTCATAGTTACAAGACGTAACCTTGATATCAAAGTCCTGGATGTGTGGTCGGACACGGAGGGAAGGATTACTATAGCAAAAGTTGAGTTCTCTCATAGGAAGATGGCAATAATAGCATTGTATGCCCCTAACACATTTGATTCAGCGTTCTATAATACAATCACGAAGAATATGTTGGAACTTACTGGATACGCTCTCATTGAGGGTGGCGATTTTAATGCGTGCTGGGATGTGGAGATGGATAGGTCCGGATCCTCTGAAACAAGCGACCAAAAACGGTCCTCTAAGGCCCTCAGGATGTGGGCCCAGGACACTGGGCTCGCAGACCTATGGTGCTTATCCAATCCCACCCTCAAGGATTACTCTCACCTGTCTGCCAGACACAAAACCTTCTCTCGAATAGACTATGCATTCGCATCCCCTAATTTGTTTGATAGTTTCGACGTCTCATTGGTTCCCCTGGCTCTCTCGGACCACAAGGGGATTTTCCTTGTGGCAACCTTTGGCAGGCTCTCCACGAGAGCTCCCAGGTGGCGTTTTAACTCAACCTTATTAAAGAACGATGATTTCTGCTCTGAGTTCAGGAGTAAACTAGCTGAATTCTTGCAGATCAATGTTGGCACGGTCGATGACCCCAGGGTCCTATGGAACGCATTGAAAGGATTTATCAGGGGTCATGTCACACTTTTCTCCTCCAACTTACGTAAATCCCGATCAAAAAAACTAGAAGGACTGGAAGCATTATATGCGGATCTATACGCATCTTTGCAAACTAACTATAGTGAACGACTAAACACACAACGTAAGATAGTCAAGAAGGAAATAAACTCCATACTTAAACAACAGTCTGAGTTCTTGATACATAGGACAAGGCAAAATTACTACTTTCACGGCTCCAGGCCTAGCCATCTATTGGCAATGAAAATACGCTCAAATGATCATTTCTCGGATATCCCCTCGATCAAGACGCGACAGGGTACAATCACTACTGATTCGAAAAAGATCAACGACACTTTTAAAGAGTTTTACTCACAGTTATATAGCTCAGAGGTTAATCTCGACGACTCTAAATTTGAATCGTTCATTGGCGGGCTTGAGATACCCCACATTTCTGAGGAAGAGGCTAAGGAACTGGGGAAACCGATCACCCTTATGGAACTAAGGGAGACGATCGCTGAAATGCAGAGGGGTAAGGCACCAGGCTGGGATGGTATTCCACCCGAGGTGTATTTAGCTTTCTGGGACCAACTGGGCCCATTGATGCTCGATATGATCAATTACGCTATCGAACAGGGGGAGTTCTCAAGAGATGTCAACATGGCGCTGATTTCTTTACTTCTCAAGAAGGACAAAGATCCCAATGATTGTGGTAGCTATAGGCCCTTGAGTCTTCTCGGGGCCGATTTAAAAGTGTTTGCCAAGGTGCTGGCCCGCCGCCTGCAGAGATTTATGACGGTATTGGTACACTGCGATCAAACTGGTTTTATCCCGGGGCGCCTGGCTGCAGATAATCTTAGGAGGCTGTTGCATGTAGTCGATAACAGTAAAGACAATACAGCTCCGTCCACTGTTCTGTCTTTGGATGCCATGAAGGCGTTTGACAGACTAGAATGGTCATACCTGTGGAAGGTACTTGTAATGGCTTCTTGTAGGTCAACCAGGTAGTGTCTTTAACGCACATTCCAAAAAAAATCCAAAACGAGATCCAAGGTATTATGAATTAAATTATAGATTTATTTTAAGCATCTAAATAAAACACCAAAAGAAAGATTCCAATACTCATAAATAATAGTATTCTAACACTGATGTGGTTTAAAGAAAAATGTATAACCTGGCACCTTCACCAAACATTTTTACCATGCCTAGGCCTTCTTTTCCTGCTCATTAAACCACCTGAGATTCCAAGAGTCCCCGCCCCCCACTCTCAACATGCACTACCGGCCTTTGGATACTAGGTGGGGTAGATGACTACAGAGGGGCAGAAACAAAATGTAAACAAATGATAGATACACTAAGAACACATTAGAATGGCTCCAACGCACCGGCCCCTAATTGCCAAGCAAGGCAATTATCAATAGAAATGGAGCCCATATAATATAAGCAGCAATTACCATGGAAACTAGTTTATATATATATTCTTTTTTACGGGTTTTCAAAGTCCATGCGTTTCTTGCTCTTCTTGAGAGTGTGCATTGTTCAATGATCGGTGTCAATCAGTATATGTGTAGGTGTCGATGAGTCCGCTGATTCAATGTCAAGATGTTGCTTCTTCCAGGAGCAAACAAAGCTTGGTGATAGGTCTCTCCAATACGCCGCTCTTTGTTTTAACTTGAACACGACGAATCAGACCTCTGGAGTCTGGCATGGTGTCAATGATTCGTCCCATCAGCCATGAGTTGCGTGGAGCTGAGCTGTCCACTATGAGTACCAAGTCTCCAGGGCTTAAACTCCTTTTTATGCTGTTCCACTTTTGGCGTTGCTGCATTATAGGAAGATACTCAGATGTCCATCTTTTCCAGAAGAGGTTTGCGAGATACTGCACTTGCCTCCATCTCCTCCGAGCATACGAATCTTCTTGGGTGAACAGACCTGGAGGTAAGATTGGTTTACCCTTGAGCTGAATAAGATGGTTTGGTGTAAGAGGCTCAAGGTCATTTGGGTCATCTGAGACTGAAGTAATTGGACGATCATTGAGAATGGCTTCCACCTCACATAGGGCTGTCTGCAGAGCTTCATCATCAATGGTTTGCTGTGTCAAGACGGATTGAAGGACACTCTTTACTTGACGAATGAGCCACTCCCAGACCCCCCCATGGTGGGCTCCGTGGGGAGGATTGCATTTCCACTTTATACCATCCTGTAGCATTACCCTTTGAATCTTGTCTTGGTTCAATTGCTTCAAGGCTTCTTTTAGCTCACGATTAGAGCAGATGAAATTGGTGCCATTATCTGACGTTATCTGTAGCACTTGTCCTCTTCTACATATGAATCGCCGAAGGGCACTAATGCAAGAGTCTGTGTCCAGGGAGTGAGCCATTTCAAGATGAACGGCTCTGCAGGTCAGGCATGTAAATATTACACCATACCTTTTCACAGTGGATCTTCCTCTCTTAACCTCAATAGGTCCGAAATAATCCACTCCTACATGCGTGAAAGGAGGTAGGTCTGGAGAGATTCTGTTTGTGGGAAGATCAGCTATCTTCTGTTCTCCCACCTTTCCATGTTTGCGTCGACAGATTACACATTTCTGGATAACAGTTCTTGCTGCAGAATTTGCACAGAGAATCCAATATTTCCGTCGCAACCTGGACAGCATGTGATTTCTTCCACTGTGTCCTACCAGCTTGTGTATGTGACAAAGGATCAGTTTTGAAACATGACTGTCCTTGGGAAGGATGGCTGGGTGTTTAACTTCCTCGGGTAAGGCAGACTTGATGAGCCTTCCACCTACCCTCAGAACTCCGTTCACCAACACTGGATCCAGTCTGTACAATGGGCTGGTTTTCTTTACTGTGCCCGTTCTCAGTGCAGCAATCTCTTCAGAAAAACTCTGACCTTGGACAAAGCATATGACTGCCTCCTCTGCTTGGACCATGTCATCAACTGAAAGACCTGCAAATTTACCTTGCTGCTGCTTGTAATCAACTTGTCCAAGTGTCTTTTGTGCGCTTTTTCTTTCTTGGCATCGCAATCGAAGCATCTTTTTAACTTTCAGCATCCATGCCACAGCTACTTTGAGGTCATACCATGATGAGAAGTGATTAATGAGTTTCCATGTGGCAGCTTCGTCTTTGTTTATGACTGTACTGTAGACAGAGACATCTTTTTTCACCTCAGGATCGTCAACAGAAACAGCATCAATCTCTTCAGGAGATCTTGGCCAATGTGATTCAGGGCCTGAGAGGAATCCCGGGCCTTGGATCCACCTTTTTGACTTCAGAAAAGCATCAACTCGCAGACCACGAGAGGCCTCATCAGCAGGGTTTAACTTAGAGCAAATGTATCTCCATTGAGATGGCTTTGACAGATCTGTGATGGTGGCCACTCTGTTTGCTACAAAGGTCTGGAATCTTTTAGTTCTGTTAGAGATGTACTTCAGGACAGTCATGCTGTCAGACCAGAAGACTGATTCATCAAGTTGAAACTGTAGTTCACGTCTTAGCATCTTGTCCATACGAACAGCCAAGACTGCGGCTGTAAGCTCAAGTCTTGGAATGGTAGTCTTCTTTAATGGAGACACTCTAGCTTTCCCCATAACGAAGGCAGTATGTATGTCATCCTTGTCACTTGTGAAGCGAAGGTAGGTCACTGTAGGTCACTGTTAACACTTTTAGCTATTATGTTTGTTTTTTCTACTTTTTTATTTAAAGCAACACTGGCGGGTACGTCATACGACCGTCAGACACTTATGGACCTGAACCCCGGGCTCAAAGAGGAGTTTGGAGACACTTTTGACCTAGAATGGCCAGCAGAAATCAGACGGGAGAATGGCGGCAAGGAAAAGAACAAAGGCTACGGCAGGAGGAGACACAGAGGGAGACGTGGAGGTATCAGACTGAGACTAAAAAGAGCTGCTTACTGTCGCGTATTCTTGGAATAACGTGAGACCACAACTGTGAACTGATCTGGTCATTTATTTACCATCGCAATCACGTCAGTTCTCTCTCCCGTTACCTTGAACTCCCCTCCTATACATAGTCCCCAGCCCCATTCCTATTGGCCGGGCACTCACCTTACTTCCTGTTCGTCATACCAATAGACCCGGCCCACATAGATGGTCTAAACTATGATAACACCACATCTCCCCTTTCTTGAGAACAAAAGGGTAGACTGCCTTTGTCTCCTCAAACCTTAGAGGATTATTCTGCCTCTTGTGTAGAAAGGTCTGTCCCTGTTTAACCCTGTTAACCAAACATTATTATTCATAGTGCCTTATACTAGACTATACCATCTACATTCTACATACCATATTTACATAACATTTAATTTGTCTTATACATTTGTGCCTTTTTTTTTTTTTTAGCAATTTCAGATCCCCTTTCCCCCCCCCAGTTCACAGGTCAAGCCTATTAGGTTTCACTACAGTTCTCCCAGACCGGGTTTTGAGAGTGAGAGTCCCTTTAGGTGCGGCTTGGGATACCACACCCAGTGACATGGGAGCCTGCTCAGGAGTTGGCTCAGCCTGCTCAAGAGTTGGCTCTGGCGTTTGGTGCTGTAGTGGGGAACCTCTGTCCTGCTCAGATGTCTGAAGAGGTATCAGGTGCAGGCGGTTGCGTCTCACCACCCCCTGAGGTAGATCCACCAAGTATGACCTTGGAGTGGAGTGTTTCTGGAGCACTGTCCCAGACTCTTCAGCGTCAGTGACCCATACTTGTTCTCCTGGTGACAAGTCACTGAGAGCTTTGGCACGGTGACGTTTGTTGTAAGTTTCAGCATCCGCCACGCCTCTCTTCTCCTCCTTCCGAGCGAACGCACTGCAGTCCGGCAGCGCAGGAACCAGCTGGGAGGGAATGGTCGGCACAGTGGTGCGGAGACGTCGGCCCATGAGAAGTTGAGCCGGGCTGTAACCACTCTGGAGAGGTGTGGCTCTGTAGGCGAGTAGAGCCAGATAAGGATCTCCAGCCTTTTTCAGCAGATTTTTTACTGTCTGGACTGCGCGTTCCGCTTCGCCATTACTTTGGGGAAACCTCGGGCTGCTGGTGACATGCCTGAATCCATATGTAGCTGCAAAGGACGCGAAGGCCTGTCCAGAAAACTGTGGCCCATTATCTGACATCAGGACCTCTGGAATGCCATGGCGGGCGAAGATTGAGCTGAGGTGAACGATGATGTCGGTGGACCTGGTGTGAGATAATAGTGCCATCTCAACATACCTGGAGAAGTAGTCGACAACGAGCAGGTATGTCTTGCTTCCCAAGACAAACAGATCTGCCCCCAACTTCTGCCATGGTCTTTCAGGGCGTTCAGACACCATGAGTGGCTCTCTGTGGTTATGGCGCTCTTGTATACATGTCCTGCAGTTGAGTACCATGTTGTTTATTTGCTGCCCGAGTCCTGGCCACCACACGGACTGATTCGTGCGCGCTTTACATTTCACCACGCCTTGGTGTCCCTCATGTATTTTGGCCAGCACATCATTTTGCATTGTTGCTGGTATTACAAGCCGTGCTCCTTTCATCAGTAATCCATCTTCCACTGTGAGTGTATCTCGCTCTGGCCAGTAGTTTTTCAACAGCGGTTCCTCTTTTACATGCGCTGGCCATCCTTCTGTGCACAGTGTTATAATACGTGAGCAAACACTGTCAGCTTTCAGCTGTTCTTTCAGGTTTTCCATGTATGAGGCACTGACAGGTAGACTCTCGAGAACAAAGTCCACGTATATGTTGGTGCTCTCCATCAGCTCTTTATCTCCTGCAGACATACGTGACTCCACAGGTGCACGCGATAGCATGTCTGCTGTCCAAAGTGACTTTCCTGGTACATGCACAATGGAGTATGAGTAGCGCATGAGCCTCATTCTGAAGCGCTGGATTCTTGGCGGCAGCAGATCCAGTGCTTGGGCTCCAAGTAGACTGAGTAGGGGTTTGTGGTCGGTCTCCAGGCAGAAATGTTTCCCTATGAGGTAATCCCGGAACCTTTCACAGGCCCATGTGAGGGCTGGCGCCTCCTTCTCTACCTGCGCGTAACGCTGCTCAGTTGGATTGAGCGAGCGTGATGCATACGCCACAGGCTTCCATCCCTCCTCCTCTCTCTGGAGAAGAACGCCTCCCAATCCATATGATGATGCATCAGCTGACACTTTAGTGTCTCTGTTCGGGTCATACATAAACATATGTAGTCTGAAAAATAAAGTAAATGATTTGAGTGCTATAATGTTTGAAAATGATTTACACATAATGGCAATTTCTGAAACTCATTTGGAGGAAACAATTGAGAATACTGAGGTAACTATACAAGGGTACAATATAATTAGACTGGATAGAAACAGGCACGGTGGAGGAGTAGCCATTTATATACGAGAACAAATTCCAACAAAAATAAGAAAAGATCTTAACTGGCCAGATGTGGAAGCCATCTGGATTCAGGTTCACCTGCCGCATCTCAAGCCATTACTTGTATGCTGCTGCTATAGACCACCCAATTCCGACGCTGCATATTTTGAAAAAATATGTACAATGCTTCAAAATGTTTCGGACACTGACAGAGAAATTTATTTTGTAGGTGACCTAAACATAGACTGGCTATCTAATACCTGCTCTATGAGAAGAAAGCTTAATGACATAGCCACGGTATGCAACTTGTCCCAAATGGTAAACCTACCGACTAGAATAAACGTCAACAAATCAGGTGTATTATCCTCAACTTGTATAGATCATATTTTTACTAATTCAGCAGATAAATGTTCAAAAGTTGTTTCAGTGCCAATTGGATTCAGTAATCATAACATGATTGCTATGGCAAGAAAAGTCAAAGTCCCCAAAGCAGGTCCTAAAATCATACATAAAAGAATCTATAAACATTTCTGTGAGAATTTATTTATTCAAGACGTGCACAACATAAAGTGGGACAGTGTATTTGAGTGTATTCATACTGAAGAAGCCCTAGGAGAATTTATGAAGTTATTTTCCTCGGTCTGTGACAAGCATGTGCCCATAAAAAAAACGTACTGTAAGATCTATCAAAGCACCTTGGCTAGACACTGACCTAAGGAGCAACATGAAAGAAAGAGATAAACTGAAAATAATCGCTCTAAATTCACGGAATTCAGAAGATTGGTTAGCATATCGCTCTTTAAGAAATAAAGCGACCAAATTAAATAAACTGAAAAAAAGGCTATACTACCAATCCAGAATTGAAGAAACAAAATATGATGGTAAAAAACTATGGAGTACTCTGAATCAAATCATGGGTAGAGACAAAATGGGTAAAATACCATCATTTATTGAATCGGGGGATGGTTTCATCACTAAGCCCTTGGATATTGCAAATTATTTCAATGACTATTTCACAAATAAAGTAAATACTATAAGAGACAACATGCCACCTGTAAAGGGTAACTTATCAGATTCAATTATAAAAAGTCAGATCATGAAGGACAAAGAATGTGAATTTGAATTTTTGGTCACAAATCTTTCAGAAATTGAAAAGTTATTGTCTGAATTGAAATGTGACAAACCCTCTGGTCACGACAATCTGGACAGTAGACTTGTGAAGCTATCAGCTGGAAGTATTGCTGGTCCGATATGTCATATATTCAATTTGAGTCTTAAGGAAGGAATTTATCCGCAAATATGGAAGGTAGCTAAGGTCACTCCTCTACCAAAAAATAGAAAAGAATCATTCACTGGACCAAATAGTAGGCCAATCAGTATTTTACCTGTTTTAGGTATACTTATGGAAAGAATTGCATTCAAACAAATTCAAAATTATTTCTCCCTTAATAACATAAATTCTGACTTTCAACATGCTTACAAACCAGGCTATTCAACATGCACAGCACTTACACAATTGGCTGATGATTGGCTAAGAAATATTGACTGTAAATTATTAGTTGGTACAGTACTGTTAGATTTTAGCGCAGCTTTTGATCTCATTGATCATGAACTGCTGCTTACAAAACTAGCTGATTATGGTTTCAAACACTCAGCTACTAACTGGATGAAAAGTTATTTATTCATGAGACAACAATGTGTCCTGTTTAATGGAACTTTATCAAGCTTTAAAACGCTACAATGTGGCATTCCTCAAGGAAGTTGCCTTGGACCATTATTATATTCAATATTTGTAAATGATATGCCACAAAGTTTAAGAAATGCAAGCAGTTCCATTTATGCAGATGACACTACAATATATGCTTCGGCAAGCAATGCCAAAGACCTCAGCAGTCTTCTTCAAAGCGAGTTAATGCAGATTTCTGAATGGGTCACGGTAAATAAGCTGAAACTAAATGCATCCAAAACAAAATGTCTAATTATTTGTTCAAAGCATGCTCAGAGAGAGAATCACAGATTAAATATTTCTTTGCAGGGTGCAGATATTGAGCAAGTTAAGGAGGCCAGATTGCTTGGAGTTATAATAGATGAAACACTCTCTTGGTCAACTCACATTAACAATATTGTAACAAAAATGAGCAGAAGTATTTCAATTATTAGACGGAATGCCTATTTTTTAACAGACACAGCTACCAAGCAAGTCATACAATCACTAGTTTTGTCACATCTGGACTACTGTCCAGCAATCTGGTCAAATGCATCCAAACAAGATTTAAATAAAATACAGCTTACTCAAAATAGAGCTGCAAGACTTGCATTGCATAGCTCAATTAGAAACAGTGTTGAGAAAATGCACAAGGAACTGTCATGGATGAGAGTCAATGAGAGACTAGTGTGTAGTCTTATTTTGTTTATGAGAAATATTTATACTTTGCATAAACCTGTGTGCCTCTTTTTGCAGCTGGTGCTTATTAGTGATGGTCATGGCTATGGCACTAGACAAGCCTTGAAGGGTCGGTTCGCCCTGCCGAGACCCAGAACTGAAGCCTTAAAGAAAACTGTAATGTACAGGGCAATGTCCTACTGGAATAGACTTCCACAATATTTGGTTTCAATTACCAGTAAGGTGGGATTCAAGAGGAGACTACGAGTGGCTGTAATGCAGAAAGAGGTTGATTTTGGTTGGGTCTAATCTGTGTCTAATGAATGGGTTCTTGTGTTGGGTTATGTGTTGTTTTGGAATGTGTTTGTCTAGTGGTTATGAGTATTAGAGTATGAGTGTATGGAATGTTGTGCTGTTTTTGAGCACATTTTAGTTTGCTCTGAGATGTCTTTGTTGTTTTATTGATATTTGTTGTTTTATTGATATTTGTTATTGTTGTCTTTGTTGTCTTTGTTGTTTTATTGATATTTGTTGTTTTATTGATATTTGTTTTTGTTCTATATTAGAAAATTTGGCATACATATTTGGTTGTATGTCTGATTTTAATTGGTTTAATGTTCTATAATTGTTTGTATATTTTATTGGTGTTTTATTGATATTTGTTTTGTTTTTATGTTGTTTATTGATTATTCTTGTTTAATTTTATATGTTTGGATCCAGACCCCAGGAAGAATAGTCGCTGCTGAGGCAGTGACTAATGGGGATCTGAAATAAAGAAATAAAGAAAGAAATACATAGCCAGCACAGGAGCAGAACACAGTGCCTTCTTCAGCGCTTCAAACGCCATAGCCTGGTCCACGTCCCAGACCCAACAATTTCTCTTTGAGAGGAGGTCCCGAAGCGGCTTATCAGTCTCGGCCAGCTGAGGGATGAACTTTCCCAGCTGATTGACCATGCCGAGAAAACTCCTCAATTCAGTAACGTTCGTAGGCTCCGCCAACTCTGTGATGGCCTCTGTCTTCCTCGGGTCAGGGCGGATGCCCTCCGATGTGATGATGTGACCCAGGAAAAGCATTTCACTCTTGGAGAACTCACATTTGTCCACATTCAGGGTGAGGCCAGCTTTTTCCACTCTTTGTAGCACAGCATGGAGTCGAGCATCATGCTCTTCCTGGTCCCGCCCCCACACTAATAGATCATCAATGTGGCAGACCACCCCTTCTAGCCCCTCTATGACCTCCGCCATCATGCACTGGAAGTGTTCAGGTGCTGAGGCGATTCCAAATGGAAGACGGTTAAAGTGGAATCGGCCAAAGGGTGTAATGAACGTGGTGTACTTGGCTGATTCCTTCGTGAGTGGAATCTGCCAGAACCCCATGTTGGCATCCAATTTGCTGAATATCTTCGCTCCCGCAAGTGTCCCGAGATTCTGCTTTACTGACGGTAAAATGTACTTTTCACGGCACACATACTCATTCAAGCCTGTCAAGTCCACACATAAACGCACCTTCTCTGTCTCTTTCTTGGGTACGACCACTATGCCGGCGCACCAGGCGGTCGGCTCCTTCACGCGGCTGATAACACCCAGCCTTTCCATGCGTTGGAGTTCTTCCTTGACCTTCCCCACCAACGGCAGTGGAATTCTCCTGGGGGTTTTCAAGGAAATCGGCACAGCATTGGGTGTAAGCTTAATGTGATATGATCTACGTACCATACCCAGCCCACTGCATAGCTTTGGGTAGCTCGTCTTGAGGGTCCCCTTGTCCACACTGTTGACACGGATGAGCAGGCCCAGGGCTACTATGGCTGGCAACCCGAGCAATGGCGTACTCAGATTTTTGACCACATAGACTTTCTCCGTGGTATGTTTGGCTCCCTTTCTCAGCTGCAGTCTGGCGAAACCCGACACATCCAACGGAACCCGTCCTGGACCCAATAAGGGTCTCTCTGCTTTCTGGAGAAGAGGCTGCTGTGCATGGGAAAATATACTGTTAAACATTGTCTGTGACACAGCTGTAACATCCGCTCCGGTGTCCAATTTGAAAACGATGCTTTTCCCCATTATGCCTATCTCAGCAGTCCATGCCTCTTGCTCAGATGTCACAGAGCCAAGAAAATAGCCCCTTTCCTCTTCTTCCTCAATACCATGCACAGCCTTACCAGCACGGCACACACGCTGGTAGTGACCCATTTTCCCACAGGAATGGCACCTGACCTCATTTGCAGGGCACTCGTGTTTAGGATGGGGTCCGCCCCCACATTTGTAACACTGTGAGCTGTTTTGATTTTTACTCTGGCTGCTGTGTGCTCCATAACTCTTATTTTTGGTGAAACTAGGCTTGTCATACTGCTGCCTGCCTTTAAACACTCTGTCCATAGAGCTAACACTATCCATGAGTCTTACACAACCGGCATCGCTCCTCAGTGTGTGTTGCTGTTTTTTAATCTCTTCTGATTGTCTAGCCATGTTAATGGCTTTTTCCAGGTCTAGATTTTTCTCCATCTGCATGCGTTCTGAGAGATGTGTGTTAGCCAGTCCCACTACGATCCTGTCCCTAATTAGCTCATCATGCAACGTCCCATAATTGCAGTGCTCTGCTAATCCATACAGTGAAGTAATAAATGCATCCACAGTCTCGTTTGCTTCCTGCTTGCGCATGTTAAAACGTGCACGTTCATACACAATGTTCTTTTTCACAACAAAGAAAGACTGAAAGCCATCTCGCACTTTACCGTATTCCAGCTGGTCTGTAGCACTGAGATTCAAGCCTCTCAAAACATCATCCGCTTCATCTCCCATACAGTAAATCAACGTGTTTACCTGATTTTCTTCTGAGTTTGCAGTTAAATTGCTTGCCTGACGGAACCTCTCGAATCTCCTGATCCATTTAGTCCACTCGAGCGGCTTGGAGAAATCAAAGGGCTCAGGCGGTTGGATGTTGAAAGTAGCCGCAGGTACGTTAGCCATGATGCTACCTCCGCTTCTACCTGGCTGCTCTTTCTCCTCCTTGTCACTCATGAAGCCTCTTTATTCCACCTCCGAGGTAGACCGTTTGATCTGTTTCACAGCACTTCTGACACCATGTCGCGTATTCTTGGAATAACGTGAGACCACAACTGTGAACTGATCTGGTCATTTATTTACCATCGCAATCACGTCAGTTCTCTCTCCCGTTACCTTGAACTCCCCTCCTATACATAGTCCCCAGCCCCATTCCTATTGGCCGGGCACTCACCTTACTTCCTGTTCGTCATACCAATAGACCCGGCCCACATAGATGGTCTAAACTATGATAACACCACACTTACCGCCCAGCAATTCCATCCATCTTTCTGGCGAATGCCCGTTCGTTGGAGGGTAGGATGGATGACCTAAGGGCGAGGGTCCGGTTCCAACGGGAGATGAGAGACATCAACATCACGGAGACATGGCTCACGTCGGCGACTCCGGACAAAAGCGTATCTCCCTCGGATGCCTTCACAGTATTACGTGCAGATCGTACCGCTGCCTCAGGAAAGAGCATCGGCGGCGGAGTCTGCCTCCTCACGAACAATTCCTGGGTTAATCCCGAGGGGGTGCATGTTCTCTCAAACTCGTGTTCCCCGGACATGGAACATCTTTCTATTCTGTGCCGTCCGTTTCACCTCCCGAGGGAGCTCACCGCGGTCGTCATGACCGCCGTATATATTCCCCCACACGCGAATACGGGCAAAGCGCTGGGAGAACTACACGATCATCTCAACAGACACCAGATCAAACATCCAGACGCAGCGATGGTAGTGGCCGGCGATTTCAACCAGGCCAACCTGAAGAAAGTGATGCCGTCCTTTTTTCAGCACATCGCTTGCTCCACCAGAGGGAAAAACACACTCGACCACTGTTATTCCCCATTCAGAGCCGGCTACAAGGCAGTAGCCGCTCCGCCATTAACGGGGTCCACAAGCTCGAGCGACCACGACTCCATCTTGCTATTTCCGGCATATCAACAGAGATCACGTGACGCCGTCGTGTCACGTGAGACAAAGAAGTGGACCGACGAATCAGAGGCCACGCTCCAGGACGTGTTTACAGAAACGGATTGGGATATGTTCAAAGGAAGCGCCAGTGACGTCAGCGAGCTCGCAGACACAGTGGTGAGCTACATTACAACAATAGCCGATGGTATTGTCCCCAGAAAAACGGCGCGGATTTTCCCAAACCAGAAACCATGGGTGGATAGCACTATTAGAGCAGCTCTGAACTCTCGTACCACCGCGCCTACAACCTGGGTAGAGAGTCAGGAAACATGGAGGAGTATAAGGCTTCAGTCTATACTCTACGCAAGGCTGTCAAACTTGCTAAGAGGACATATGCTGATAAACTGGAGACACAAATGGCACAAAACGACACAAGAGGATTATGGCAGGGACTGAAGACAATAACTGACTATAAAGTCAGCGCCCCCTCAATGGGGAGCGACGACGCCTCCCTCGCGGACAAGCTCAACATCTTCTACGCTCGGTTTGGTGTAGACAGTGGCGCTGCTGGCTCTCCGGCTAGTGACGTCACTGGCGCGCCGGCTGTTGTGGAGGGGGGGGGGCAACCGCGGGGGGGCGGGGACGCTCTCTCGTTGTCGGAACACAGTGTGAGAAGAGCATTTATGCAGGTGAACACCAGGAAGGCTGCTGGCCCAGATGGCATAACAGGACGCATACTCAAGTCCTGTGCCAACCAGCTGGCCCCAGTGTTCACCGCCATATTTAATCAATCCCTGGCGGAGTCAGTGGTCCTTGCCTGCTTCAAGATGTCTACCATCATCCCTGTACCGAAGAAACCCTCCCCAACATGTCCAAATGACTACAGACCGGTGGCACTCACCTCTGTGGTCATGAAATGTTTCGAGAGGCTGGTCAAGGACCACATTTGTGCCTCCCTCCCCAGTGATATGGACCCTATGCAATTTGCATACAGGACAAACAGGTCCACCGACGACGCGGTCTCCCAGGTAGTGCACAGCACCCTCTCGCACCTTGACCGTCAGAAGGGGGGCTATGTGAGACTGTTGTTCATTGACTACAGCTCAGCGTTCAACACCATAGTCCCCACCAGACTGGTGGACAAGCTGATCGAGCTAGGTCTGAGCTCCGCCCTGAGCGCCTGGGTACTGGACTTTCTGAGCGAAAGACCCCAGGCGGTCAGGGTGGGGGGTCAGACCTCCAACACCATCACCCTGAGCATCGGGTCCCCCCAGGGCTGTGTTCTGAGCCCCCTGCTGTACTCACTATACACACACGACTGTGTGGCCAAGTTCAGCTCCAACTCCATAGTGAAGTTCGCAGACGACACGGAGGTGGTGGGGCTGATCTCGGACAACGACGAGAAGGCCTACCGGGAGGAGGTTGAGGTACTGGAACGCTGGTGCCAGGACAACAGCCTGCTCCTGAACATTGGTAAAACCAAGGAGCTGATCGTGGATTATAGGAGAGGACAGCAGGAGACGCACACACCACTGATGATTAACGGGGCCACCGTGGACAGGGTGAGCAGCTTTAAGTACCTGGGGGTCCACATCTCAGAGGACCTGACATGGTCAACACACATAGACACAGTAG
Source organism: Notolepis coatsorum (assembly GCF_963971535.1). NCBI lineage: Eukaryota > Metazoa > Chordata > Actinopteri > Aulopiformes > Paralepididae > Notolepis > Notolepis coatsorum. The sequence goes on from NC_140166.1 coordinate 114,458,744, forward strand.
TAAAGAAGGCGAAACAGCGCCTCTACCACCTGAGACAGTTAAGGAAGTTCAGAGTATCGGGGAAGATACTCCAGTCCTTCTACTCAGGAGCTGTAGAGAGCATCCTGACCGGAAACATCACTGCCTGGTATGGAAACAGCACGGCACAGGACAAGAAGGCCCTACAGAGAGTGGTGCGCTCAGCCGAGCGTACCACGGGTATTGCACTACCCCCCCTGCAGGTTCTATACAACAAGAGGTGCAAATCCAGAGCCTGCAGGATAATGAAAGACCCTCACCACCCCAATAACAGCCTGTTTCAGCTGCTGAGGTCAGGCAGACGCCTGCGAACCCCAGCTACTAGGACAGAGCGGCTTAGGCTCAGCTTCTTCCCCCAGGCCATCAGAGCCATGAACAATGAACATTGAGTGTTCAGAACATTGAACTATCCACACACAAGCACACATGAACACACACACGACACGCACGCTGTGCACGCTCACACACGAGCAGCCACTTAACACTTTAACATGAGCGGGCACACACTCATGTCGCACACACGCACACTTATGGCCAAAGGAAAGGACACTTTAAATTAGAATAACAGGAACAGTGTATTGCACTACCAAAACGAACTAGCATGTCCCATATGCTCTGTAAATAACTATGTACAGATACCGAGATGTCACTCTATGTTACCTGTTACCTGTTTACTGCACAATGTTGTTTTTTTCATTGTTTTTTTCATTTTTTGATTCTATTATATGTTGTACCACTGTATTGCACATCGTTGCGGGCAAGACCACCCGCATTTCATTGTATGCCGTGACAATTAAAACTCTTGACTTGACTTGACTGTCCCATACCCTGCTTCACTGGCATCACAGACATTATGTAACTGGGCTGTCTTTATCTCAAAGTCTCTTGGTAGGAAACATCTGTCCACATAGAATGCATCTAGCTGGTGCAATTCGGTTTGCCATCTGTGCCACTGTTGAGCAATCGTGTCTGGAATGTCTGCATCCCAGCCACATCCGATCCTACACAAATTCTGTAGAATTATCTTGGCAGTTAGTATGACTGGAGACAGAAATCCCAGGGGATCGTACACAGAGCTGACAACTGAGAGGATGCCTCGTCTTGTAGTGGGCTGTTCTTTTACTGCCATGTTGAAGTTGAACGTGTCAAGTTCAATGTTCCATTGGGCTCCTAGAGCTCTTTCCATAGGGAGACTCTCCCTATCCAAGTCAAGGTTTTTTACCTCTTTGGCCTTGTCCTCTTCAGGAATCCGAGAGAGTACAGAGCGACAATTGCTTATCCATTTGGTCAGCTTGAATCCTCCCTTGGAACACACCTCCTTGAGGCCTTGATACAGTGACAAGGCCTGACCTTCGGTTTTGACAGACTTCAAACAGTCATCCACATAAAAGTTCTCTTTGATGGTATTGATTACCTCCTGTGGAAAGTCATCCTGATTGTCATCCGCAGTCTTCCTCAGTGCGAAGGTGGCACAGCTTGGAGATGATACGGCACCGAACAGGTGCACAGTCATTCTGTACTCAACAAGCTCTTGGCTGATGTCACCATTAGGCCACCAGAGGAAACGCAGCAGGTCAACATCTTCATCTGCTACCTTTACCTGGTGGAACATTCCTTCCACGTCAGCCATGAGGGCAATTTGACTCTGGCGAAAACGGAGGAGCACGCCAATGAGGGAGTTTGTTAAATCAGGTCCTTGGAGAAGCTCTTGATTCAGTGATGCACCCCGGAAAGATGAGGCACAATCAAACACAACACGAATTCTTTTCTTTCTTGGATGGTAAACTCTGTGATGTGGAATGTACCACACTTTCCCGTCGTCGCATTTTACTTGCTCTTGGGGAACCATTTCAGCATATCCTTTGTCGATAATATCCTGAAGAAAGCCTTTGTACTCCTCAAAGAATGTGTTATTCTTTTTGAACTTTTTCAGGAGGTGCAGTGCTCGCTGCTCCGCCAATGGGCGATTATTAGGCATCTTTACATCCTTCTTCCGAAAGGGTAGTTTCAAATGATAGTGCCCATCTTTTAGCATAGCAGAGCTGGACACAATCTGCATGAACTCTTGGTCTTCCATGGACATCTCGCTTTTGTCTGTATCATGCTGCTCTAGAAAGTCTTGATTATACTGCTTGATTAGTAGTTCCTCCACTCCTTCAATGGATATACGGTTGACACTAATGCTAGGATGACCACATTCATCCAGGCCGATGTTATCATGGAGTGGTCCATTGACCACCCATCCAAGGAGAGTCTTTATAGCGTAAGGCCCATTACCTTCACTGCTGACGATTCTCCATGGTTCCAAAGCCTTAGGTGTGTTGACACCAATCAGTAGCTCAACGTCGGCATCAATTTGCATTAACTCAACATCCATTAGATATGGCCACTGTCGGATATCGTCTTCTGTAGGAATGTTGTCCTTTGTGACAGGAATGCTTTGTTGAGTATAGCAGTCTGGCAATTGCAGGAAATAATCACTCTCAAGAGCAGCCACTTCTAGTCCAGAAACTTTAAAACTGGGAACAAGCCTCGACTGCCTGGTATCTTGGCCCATTGTTGTCAGGAGTATCTCCACCTTTTTTCCTGTAGCATTTAGCTTCGTCATCAACTTTTCAGTACAAAATGTACCGGTGCTTCCATTGTCCAGAAAGGCATATGTGTGCACAATCTTGCTTCCTTTCGAGAGCTTTACCTGAACTGGTACAATGGCAAGCGCACATTCTTTGTTACCGGCCCCAGTAGAGCCGCTGAGATCTAGAGAGACCATTGGTTACTGGAGCTTTGTCTTTGGTGGCTTCTTTGGAAACATTTACCTCTGCTTGCATGCTTCCTTTATTTTCAACTTCTCTGTGCAACAGAGTGGGGTGGTTTCGCTGGCATTGTTGACAGGTCATGCGCTTCTGACAGTTCTTGCTCATATGTCCCCTTGTGAGACATCCAAAACACAGTCCTTTGCTTCTGAGAAACTCAACTTTCTCCTCGTTTGGTCTGTGTTTCAACTTCTGACAGAATTCCAATGCATGCCCATTATCACAAAAAGTGCAGCGTTTTTTAGAAGCATCCACTATGTTGTCCTGTTCTTTGTTTCTAGTCAGGCTTGACTCCACAACTTTTTCTGGTATAGCAGTTATCTTGGTTGAGTCTGTATACTTAGGCTTTGTACCTGGTTTTTGAGTTGCAAAGTCTTGAATGTCCCCAAAGACTGGGTCCAATGCTATTCTGGCTTGCTTCTCCACAAACTTTACTAGATCTCCAAACCTGGCTATTCTTTCGTATCTTTCCTGAAAGTCACACACAGCTGATCTCCATTTATCACAGAGCTTGAATGGTAACTTTGAGACGATGGTTCTGAGATGCGTTGGATTTTCCAACTCCATCATGTGCTCCATATCCTGCATTGTATTACAACAGCCTCTCAAAAACAGTGCATAGGAACGCAAACCATTACCATCTTCTGCTCTAAGGACTGGCCAGCTCAGGGCTTTATCCATATAGGCAGTTGTTATTTTCATCTCATTGCCAAAGTTTAACTGAAGCTGTTGTCTTGCTTTGTTGTATCCTCTTGTAGGATCCATGTGTAAACAGCTGCGAATGAGTTCTCTCGGTTGGCCTGTTGTGTACTGCTCCAAATAGTAAAGTCTGTCTTGCATGTTATCGGTTTTACTCTCAATCCCATGTTGGAAGGCTTTAATGAATGACCTATAATGAAGTGGGTCACCACTAAACACTGGTATGTCTCTTGTTGGCAGTAGAGAGCTCTGCTGTTGCTTTATCAGGAATTGAGTGATGTCATTTTGTCTTTGGATAGCATTAGCAAGAGCATTCTGGTTATTGTTCACATCATCCTGTGTGTAACCTGCTCTTTGAGAGTCAAATACATTGGCACCTGCTGTATTGGTCAATGGTGTTTGTCTCAAGCTTGTATGCAGAGCAGGAGAATGGGGCCTTGATTTGCAAAGACTTGGTCTCCCTTTTGGAATCATGTATTCAGTGGCATTGGATACATCCTGTAATGCTGGAGGATGTTTCTGTGTTAACGATGGTTTGTATTCATGAAAATTATTTTGCTCACTTCCATTCCAACTTGCTTTGCCATCCAGTGATGTTCTTATTTTTGCCCGAGCAAGAGAGGATTTTTCACCCTCTTCCAGTTCCATGATCTTTATTTTTGCAATTGAAGCAGCCAGCTCAGCTTCAATTTCCAGTGCTTCTCTTTGTGATTTTAGTCTGGATTCTTCCATATCAAGCATGTGTTTCCTTTGCAAGATTGCAAGTGCTCAGCCTTTGCTCTTAGTCTAGCAGATGATGCTTTTGATGTTATGGATGCATGTGACTTTGTGCTAGATCTGCTTGAAACAGCAGAGATGCTGTCATGGGGATGAATCATATCCTGTAGGTTTGAATCCTCTTTCAACTTTACAGCACATTCTGATGTAACCTCAACATCAACATTTAAGCCCAAATTACTTGGCAAGTCATGGTTATCGGCATCCTTATCATCAAACTCCAGCACACCATGCACCCACATGTTAACTTGACTAAGAAAGTCTTTGAAATCCAAGAGCTTTGGTTCAAACCAGCTGGCATGATCAGCCTCTTTTTCCTCTTCAGGCAACATGTGCTGCACAGCCACTTGCATCTCCATAAATGCTGACAACAGATCATTGAACATGCAAACATGATAGTCCATATCATCTTTCTTGTCTTTTTTCATGAGTGTGATGATTTCATTCTTTTTCTTTGTCAACATGCCCAGCCTACTTCGCCGAGTGCCAATCAACTTCCATAACATTTCCTCATGACTGGATTTAGCAGCATCGGCCATTTTGATTCCCAGTCACAGCTCTTTGTTCCAAACATCCAATTCAATACAGCATTTCCAGTGAGGCTTTACTTGTAAATCCATTCACAGTTGTGACATCATGATTCTGTGACATTTGTGACATTTGCTTCCAACAACAGATGACTTGTAGACAGTAGATGAGCATCTTTGGTTCTTCATTAACTTGATTTACTTGTAAATTCATTACATCATGATTTCCATTGAGCTTCAAACACTTGCTTCCAACAACAGATGAATGGTAGACAGTAGAAAAGCATCTTTGGTTCTTCATTAACTTGATTTACTTGTAAATTAATTCACAGTTGTGACATCATGATCTCCATTGAGCTTCAAAACACTTGCTTCCAACAACAGATGAATGGTAGACAGTAGATGAGCATCTTTGGTTCTTCATTAACTTGATTTACTCACTGTTTTCATTGTTGTCCTTGATTTACTCACTGTTTTCATTGTTGTCTGTATTGTTCCAAGTTCAACTCCATTGTGTGGAATTCCATCCATGGTAGAATTTTTCTTTAAACTTTAATGTAATGGCTTCTTGTAGGTCAACCAGGTAGTGTCTTTAACACGCACATTCCAAAAAAAATCCAAAACGAGATCCAAGGTATTATGAATTAAATTATAGATTTATTTTAAGCATCTAAATAAAACACCAAAAGAAAGATTCCAATACTCATAAATAATAGTATTCTAACACTGATGTGGTTTAAAGAAAAATGTATAACCTGGCACCTTCACCAAACATTTTTACCATGCCTAGGCCTTCTCTTCCTGCTCATTAAACCACCTGAGATTCCAAGAGTCCCCACCCCCCACTCTCAACATGCACTACCGGCCTTTGGATACTAGGTGGGGTAGATGACTACAGAGGGGCAGAAACAAAATGTAAACAAATGATAGATACACTAAGAACACAATAGAATGGCTCCAACAGTACTTGAGGTCATGGGTCTGGGAAAGAATTTTATTCATATGATTAAAGTCCTGTATGCCTCGCCGTCGGCAATGATACTGACAGGCAAAAACTGTTCCACACTTTTCCCAGTCTCCAGATCTTCTAGACAGGGTTGTCCTCTGAGCCTGGGACTATTCGCCCGGGACTATTCGCGCTTTCCCTCGAACCATTGGCCCAATTTATTAGGCAATCAGAGGACATCGTCCCCATAATGATCAATAATACACCACACAAAATTGCTCTCTATGCGGATGACCTACTGATTTTTATGGATGACCCTTCCCGACCGGTCGGCCACAAAATTATTGGAAATAATCGACGACTTTGGTAAATTGTCAGGCTTTAAGATTAACTGGAACAAATCAGCCTGCCTACCTCTTAATGAGCTGGCCAAGGCGGTGCGACTACCAGCTGATATCCCCATAGTGGAACATTTTAAATACTTAGGTATAGAGATATTCCCCACGCTGAGTCAAACTACTAAGTACAACTTCACGGGTACTTATGATAAAATACGCCAGGATCTAGACAGATGGTCATCCCTTCCTAACTCCCTACAAGCCAGAGCTTCCATAATCAAAATGAACGTTCTGCCTAGGATAAATTTTGTTAGCTCAATGCTCCCCCTGCCCCCTCCAATAGACCACTGGCGCAAGGTACAATCGATGGTATCTAAATTTATCTGGAATAACAAACGCCCGAGAATCAAAAGAGCTACTACTCAACGTAGGAAACAAGATGGGGGCCTCGCAATCCCTGATTTTAAGCTTTATTTCTGGTCCTTCTCACTGAGACCTCTGATGTGCTGGCTAGACCCTGTAGATGCTGTATCTTGGCGCTCCTTAGAAGCGGCGGCGGTCTCACCGCTAAGATTGCAGGATGTGGTGTACTCCACTGTCTCTATTTCGAAATGCCGGCTGAGGTATGGACCGATCATAACTCACGTGATCCAAACGTGGCGTAATGTACAGAGGTCGTGTGGGGTTAAATGCCCATGGCACCTGGACTCTCCAATTTTTAATAACCAGCAATTACTTGTTGGGCACAAGCCGGTTAATATTCCTCAATGGCAGAGGAGGGGAGTTCATAATCTGGAGGATATTTATGATAAGAACGGCCTCCGTGCGTTTCAGGACTTAAGAGAATTTTATGATCTTCCTGGCGAGTCCTTTTTTCTTTACCTTCAACTAAGGTCAGCGCTGAGGGCGCATGGCGTGCCGTGGGCTCAAGCTTTGCACCCACACCCCTTCTTCAGGCTCATAGTGGACAGGACGACCTCCAGAGGGTTTGTCTCAGACTTATATATGCTCTTAATTCAATCCAATCATTGGATACAATCTGGCGGGTGGATATCCCGGAGTTGGACCCAGAGTTTGACTGGGATGATGTTTGGGCAAATGTGGCATTATCTTCCCGCAACCCCAATCACCAGCAAATTAATTTTAATTATATTCATAGGACCTATCTTACACCTAGGAAGCTATTTGCTATGGGACTGATAACCGACTCTCGGTGCACTTTGTGCTCTCAAAAGGCCACTGGCACTTATATGCATATGTATTGGGATTGCCCACCAGTGGCCCGCTTCTGGAGGTCAATAACGGACAAACTTTGAGATCTGTGTGGCTTAACTATCCCATTCACAGCTGTTACGCTACTCCTGAACGATATAATGACACTACCTGCGTCCGTTCAACTAAAAAGGGTTGTCCTAGCGGGTGTCACAGCAGCGAAGAAGCTAATAGCAATGAGATGGAAGGAGCCTGAGAAGCTTACAGTGATTAACTGGTCCCTAACACTATTGGATGTGATTTATCTTGAGATATCCACGGCGCGGGTGATTGGGGTGGGACAGGCAGGTATTGACCTGTGGTTTGCAGCAGCCGAAAAGGTCAGGACCGCCGTGTGCGGCTGAGCGGGGTTGAGGTGCGTGTTCGGGTGAGTCCGGGGATCTCTTGGGAGGGGGAGGAGGACATGTTTTGTCTGTCTTGTCTTTTGTCTTGTCCTCTTGAGTTTAGCTGGGGATTTTATGGGGGGGCAGCTATTTAACAATTTCTTCACTGTTTGGTCACTTTTACATGGTCTCTGTGAGTCTATGGAACACCTCTACAGGTTTTTGTTTTGTCATGAAGGTTCATTGCTCTGTTTTCGGGTCGTGTTCTCAAAAAGTGGTCCTTGTGTTGAATTGGAGATGTACGTTTTATTAATATAGGGTCACACAGCCGGGAATCGGGGCTGAACACTGGGAAAGACCATTTATTGGATAGTACCCCTTGGATTTAAAATTTAGAAGGTTGAACTCTGTTTTCTTTTCTCTTTGTCTGTATAAATTGTTATTCTGTTATTTTCTTGTGAAGTTCTATGTATTGTGATTGTGTTTAATGTGTTGTCTTGTTTCATGTGAATAATAATAAAAAAAAATTGATAAAAAGAAATTACTTTAATTACTCAGATATTCAAACACAATTATGCAATTATTGTGAAATGATTGAAAATAATAATTATTTAATGCCTTCTGTGGAATTTGTATTTCTTATTTGTTACATATCTGTTTTAATGGTATACAATGGGACAGACCTTTGTTTGATATAAACCTGCATTCCTTCGAATATATCATTAATCAATTAAACTTATATTGAAATACACTATATAGCCTATACACCAACACTGAAATGACAGTGGATGAATAAATAAATAAGAACTAAAGCTAATCGCATGGAAATAGACTGCATTAATATTCCATAACAAGTCTTGTGTGCGCCAGTATGGCCTACGACGTGTCTAATGAATGAACAGTATAGGCTTAATATATTCTAGTTACTTGTTTCATTAGGATTTAGTAGATACTATATATATGCTCTGCCCTACGTACAGTACGTAGGGCAGAGCATATAGTATCTACTAAATCCTAATGCAACAAGTCATTAATGGAATAATAAGCCTATACTGCGTTCATTCATTACGCCGTAGGCATTAATGGAATAATAAGCCTATACTGCGTTCATTCATTACGCCGTAGGCTACAGTATACTGTGCGTGTCTATGTGTGTGTGTGTGTGTGTGCGCGCGCTGCGGCAGGTGTACCACGAGCTGTACTATATATGATGACAATACATTAATCTAATCTCATTTCGATGGGTCGCAACTTGCATTTCTCCCAGACGGCACTGCCACAGACTCGCAAGGCACTTCCGCATCCATTTTCTAACCGGCTGCATCATTACTTTGCCTTATAAGGAGCTCTGGAGGCGTTGTTTTGTATGCAAATGACCTAGACGGGAACGCACGTTCGAGTTTAAGACATGGTGTCATTGTCCAAGCAGATATCAGATCATATCACAGGTGCGACCGTTTGAGCCACTTAAGACATATTACCAGCACGTTCGGGACTCAGAGTGAACTTGTCATTGATTCTGTCTCAGTCGGTTCCAAGATAAGTCTTCCAAGAGAACTCTTTGAAACATTTTGGGGAATGAGACCCAATTGCTTACTGTGCGGCTGAATGAGCGCTGAGATCAACCAATCATTGGCCAATCTTTTTATTCTTATTTATTTATTTTGTCAAATGATCTTCAAGGTCTCCTGAGGAGTTTGATGAAGACATTGCAGGTACAACTTCAACCCAAAAGAAGAGGAGAAGAAGCGAAACAGAGTCTGACAGCGATGACCCCTCATCAGCTGCTGGACTACTAGAGGCTCCCAGAAACAGTCAAAAGAGGATCGGTAATGCAGCCTTTATCAACTATGCGCCAAAACTATGGAACAAACTACCCCAAAACATCAGGGAAGCCAACTCGCTAGACATCTTCAAAAGACAGCTTAAAACCTATCGCTTTGCTCAGGCATTTCAAAGAAACATCAGGGATATCCTGACACAAATTGCACTTTACCTGCACTATTCTTACCCTACCTACTTTTATACACTTCCTATCAAATTCATGTGTCGGTTCTATGCAAATTTTATCTCACTACCTCCTATGCACTGTAATTTTAAGAGCACTGCTCTGTTGTAATTCAAAACTAAACGTTGTAAAGAAACTCAAAGTTAAGAGCGATACACTGCTCTGTTGTTTTTATTGAACAATTTTATCCTGGGCGTTGTGGACAGCGACCCCTACAGTTCGGTCGGGGCGCCTGCTCAGTGAGGGTAGGATCTGGAGAGAGGTAGTGTGACCTTCCACACGTTACACTCTACCGGTGAGAATCTGAGCTGCCAGGCTGGCTGCCGGCTGGCTGCACATTAGTGGTCTGCAAGGGCCTTGAAATAAAGCCCGAGCCCTGCCCGAGCCCGTGAACTTCAGGCCCTGCCAGAAAATAAGCCTGACTGTAAATAATATTTTAAGCCCTAGCCCGCGTGAAAACCCGAAAAAATTATTATTATTATTATTATTAAAATATAATTTTTTTTGTATTTGTTTTAAATATTCGAAACACGGTTTTATATGAACGTAATAAATAAACAAAACTAAGAAGCATTTACATGTTGCCTGTTTCGCAATGCCATCTCTCCCAGTGCTCGCTTATATAGACTGACACATCAGCCTCGTAAAACGTATTGAAGGCTATAGAATCTTCTTTGACACACACACACACACACACACACACACACACACACACACACTACTCAGTCAAACAAACAAACAGAAAACAGAAATCAGATTTTGAGCAGAGCAACGTAATGAAAATCACAACAAAACAGGTAGCGAGTTGCGACCCAGCAAATAATAATAATAATAATCACTCACCACGACGTCAGCAACGCGTTGAACACCGTTAACAAAACCGGCTACATACATCCCAAGAACAAATTAAAACGTTCGCCAACTGGCTATATTCCAACACAACCAATCGAGTTGAACTTGTCCCCTAAGTTCTCCCTGCGCGCTGCAGTAATTACATCCAAATGTTTCTCTGGCGCAAAAGAGAAAGCGAATCTTAAAACGAAGGTTATCCTATAACCCTAGTTATATAAAAAAAAAAAAAAAAAAAAAAAAACGGCGGTGCCCGGGCCCGGCCGAGCCCGAATTATTCATTAAAAAAAAAGCCCTACCCAGCCCGAACCCGCCGGGCCGGGCCGGGCCCCGTCGGGCCTGGGCAAGGTTGCAGTGCACTACTGCACATGCGTCGGAGGAAAGCATGTGACAGTCTCCGGCCTCTCGGACCAACAGTAGGGGGAAGTATGCAACAACCAGGCAGGGGGTTGGGAATTGGCATAACGACTAACAGTGGGATGGGAGAAAAATCGGAAAAAAAAGATGGAGGGGGAAAAAAGATAATAAAAAAGAAAATCTCCAGTTAATGTTGAATCAGGTTGGCTACCAAATCAGTCATACAATTGATGCTGTTTTAAAAATGTATGTTTGACCTGGTGTCAGAATATCGGCATTCAAGATATTTCTTTAAGAAATTACACCTTTGATCAAAATAATAAGCTCATTGGTCCCTCAATAATGTTTTATGTCACTTGTCTGTATGCCTGATTGTCTTTTCTTTCTTTCACTAGAAACCACAAAGAAGAGGAATTGGACTCGTGCAGAGGTCAAAGCTGTTGAAAATACACTAATGACATTTATCAAATCTGGTAAAGTACCAGGAAAGTTGGACTGCATTGCTTGCATTACAGCTTCACCAGAAGCACTGATGGAAAGAAGCTGGACAGCGGTGAAGTTTTACATAAAAAATAGGATCACTGCCCTTCAACGTGAAAGTGCAAGGAGAATTTACTGAACAAATACAAATATTTGCTCCTTGCATTTGTTTGAACGGTTTCCTGTTTTACTTTGAAAGGTGTTCACCTTGTCTGTAAGTAAAACAGAAAAACTGTAAATAATTGTAACTGTTACACTGCGTGTTTAAAAAAACGTGTTGTTTCTCCTGCTCTTCTGAGCCTCAGAGTTCCTATGTACTGTCCTACACCAGTTGGTGAGTAGGCTTGTTTAATACACTGTTACATTAATGCATTTGGCGAGGACAAATGTAAAGTTTGTGCTGTTTGGCCAAATTTAAAATAATGTTACATAGAGGGTAACATGTAGTGTACCTGTTGTGAAGGATCAGATTAAACCGAATATATATATATTTATTTATGGATATATATTGAGTAGTATTTGTATATCGTTTGATATCCCTTGTATATTCCTTGTACATATACACGGAATATTCCTTTATTCTACTACAGCCCATAATAGTTCATTCTCTTATTGGACAAAAGGACCAGGCGCCAGGGACCAGCCCCTGGCGTTCAAGTTCAAAGGTACCGACGAGACATGCCCTTACTAGCCCCGGCTCCGAGCAGGAATACGGCTACCGAAAGCAGAGTGGCACTATTTGTCCACCGTGCATATAAATATGGCGCAAGAAATGTAGAATTCCTCCCTCTTAGTCCTTTACCCTTCTACCCAACTAAGTAACAGAACGTGAAGCCTCACCCCACGATACCGCGTGCGGTGTAGTATGGCCTGTTTGGCCTTAGAATAGCAGTGAGACCTCGTGCGAATTAATAGCTGAATTGCCAGAGTTTGGCACCGTATTTCTATTAAGTAATAATAGTCTATTATGTATGGTGCATCGTGCGGTTATAGTTCTAAAGTGAGCAGCACCCCCATCGCTTCCTCGTGTTATCTAGAGTCTTAACCAGGTTGGGCAGACCACACGTGGTGCTTTCATCCGAGGAGTTCTAGGCGAGGACCGAGTGGACCTGTACATTGGATTACCTACCCGACGACTGCTGAGCCCTATGCGGCATGGAATATATATTTGCTTTGGTACTTTGATTTGTGGAGCGGATAATCGCCAACACCGGTGAGTGTTGGATCTACCCCGAAAGGAGACCAGGTGAGACGGCGCTCAGACCAGACTGAGGTCGCCTCGCTTCTTCTTCACTGTGGAGCTACAGCTACAGCTACAGCCTACAAGAGAGCCAAGGTGTATTCATCTGTGGATCAAGATTCTACTGCACTGTCTTCTGTACGTGAAGTCTCTCTAGACATCGTTGACCAGACGGGATACTGCCGACGGCAGATTGGACATTCAGTGTTGATTTGCCTACGAGTATTCATTTGCCTTACAATAGCATTCAAATCATAAATGTAATGGTGAATATTATATGTACCTTTTGCTATATATTAAATATTTGATTATTACCTGTGGACCTGGTTTCATGGTGGGAAAGTGTTCATCATATTTAGATATTGTGTACTGTATGGCCAGTAGTTAAAGTACATAAAGCGGTAGTGGTTTAATGATACCATACTTATCAATACAGTCAGGGAATTGTACCCCTCAGTTACAATTGGTCCTTCGAGCCGGAACGTAATTAGTGTAATATTAATATAGTGGTATTAATATTGAAATGGCCTATGATGAACACTCCACGAAACGGTCCTCCTAAAGTAGAACGCCCGCGGCGTAGACGACAGCCACCTCAGTACTTAGAGGATTACGCTGCCAGTATACTACCTAGCCTTCTACAAACGGTAAACGCGGTAAAAGTAGAAAGTAAAATTATGTCCGACCCTATCAACCAGGATACCCCGACCACAGAGGCCCTAGTGGGTTCTAATGTAACTGACCAAGCTCACGGTGGGGACCAGGAGGGAACTGACACGACTTTACCCCCCGCCAAGACCGAAGAAGTAGTCCCCCAAGAGCTCCGGGAGGAAGACGACCCTGCAGAGATGGAACTCTGCACGGAACAAGATGAGGAGAGCGCCGAGGAGATAGAGCTCCAGGACTCCCCGCAGGAGAACGCATCCCCAACGGGTACTGCCAGGAGCGGCTCACCTCAACAAGCGTCTTCCCCCAGCGAGGCGGAGAGGATGCTGTCACAGGCGTTCCTCGCCACCCTGGCAGCCTCTACCGAACGCGATCGACTTCAGGGTGAACGCGATCGACTTCAGGGTGAACGCGATCGACTCCAAACACAGCAACGGAGCGAAGAAGAGCACATACGTCTGGAGCTGAGACGCCTTCAGACGGAAGAGAATATGGCAAGAGACCGGGCCGACACCCAGCGTGCCGCTGCCGGTGCCCAAAGAGAAGCAGATCTCACCAAGCGCGACGCCGAGCGCGACAGACTACAAGCCGAGCGCGACAGACTACAAGCGCAGCTAATGGAGCAGCTGATCACCAGGGCAACACCCCCTCCCTCCACAAGGGGTTCCAGGGCCTCGTCAAGACACGTGTCAAGGGCACCCTCCCCTGACCGAGCAGGCGACCTTGAACTCGACCACCAGAGAGAGTCTACACCCCCCTCCGAACTCCTTCCCCAACCGGTCCAAGTGAGACCCAGCTACAAGGAAGGAACGGCGGACACCGCGGAGAGGCTAAATAGACGACTACAGGATCTAGATGACCTGGCAGAAGAAGAAGAGGGAGAAGAGGAGAGTCAAGCCCGACAGCAGCACACTACTCCACAGGACCAGGAGGTCCAGTACAGCCCAGGCTATACCCCCGCGGCTCTGCGCTACAGAACCCCGACTCGATTCACGGGTGAGCATGACGCACGACCAGTCCCGAGGAATAGCACCTGGACCAGCGGGCCATGGTACCCTGCCAGTACCAGCCCACCGAGAGGCGTAAGAGGAGACTCGCCCAGGAGGCCTCTCTTCCAACGCTCACCGATGTGCCAGCCATCCACGGCATCATACATTGGCACACCGACGTTTCCAGACTTCACCCAGGAGAATCGAGCACAGTACACGGAGCTCCGGATGTGCTTAGAGACAATGATGGTGGATGTCGCTGATGAACGCCACAAGTATGCAATATTATTGAAGCACCTGAAAGTGCCCCGAGCGCACAACATAGCGCTGGCCTATGCCACCTCTACGACCCCATACACCGCGGCTCTAGCAGCGCTGGACCAGAGATATGGACGTATATGGGATTACGTAATACAGGAGATAAGGCATATTGACCGCCTACCCCCAGCAACAGACAATCGCTCACTAGACGACCTGTCTATAAAAGTACAGTCCCTGGTAGGGATGCTGGGGGCGCAACGAGAAAAGGGTATGCACGAACTATACGCAAACTCGAACGTCGAGAGGATTTTAGAGAAGCTGCCGCCCGCCCGACAAGAGCGCTTCAGCCGGCAAAGAGACCACCGTGATCCTAACGGTCCCGAGCCATCCCTCCTAGACCTAGCCGACTTCCTGGCGAGAGAAGTCAGCAGCCTACGGCTGGATACGTTTGTGCGGAGCACACCCAGCTCCAGAGAGGGACCTAGGAGAGTAAACGATGGCCGAAGATCGGTGACTGTCATGCACCAATCAGAATCAGTACCGAGCAGCAAGAACCACAGTACCCCCTCGATGAAAGAGAAGTGGAAGATGGTGTGCCCGTACTGCGAGAAGGAACACTGGTTGTCACAATGTGACCAGTTCAAGAAGATGACCGCTGAAGAAGTGAGTCACTGGATAAAGTCCAACAGGCGCTGTTACCGATGTGCGCGCAGTCACATGGCAGCCGAGTGCCGCCTAAAGAAGAGGTGTAGTCGGTGTGACGGAGCCCATCTGGATGTCCTACACGACAGTAACAAAAGAAAGCCTGCACCATCCAGCAACACAAAGGCAAGTGTTATGTACATTGACCCCGCTAGCAGCAGCGGCGACCAGGTGCTCTTAAAGGTGGTCCGTGTAACACTGAGTTACCAAGATAAGATCATGGACACTTACGCCGTCCTTGATGACGGGTCAGAGAAGACCCTTCTCCTCGCGTCCGCTGCGGCCCAGCTGGGGCTACGGGGGAGCGAGAACCAGATGACTATTCGGACAATAAGAAGAGATCTAAAGACGATAAAGGGCGAGAATGTCTCCTTCACTATCGCAGCAAGCGGGCAGCCAGAGAGACGGTACAGGATTACTAATGCTTTCACCAGCCAAGAAATAGGACTATCGCAGTACACCTACCCCATCGCCAAGCTGATGGAGAAATATGTGCACCTGCGTCAACTCCCTATCCCGCTCATAGACGGTGCCACCCCGACCCTGCTGATAGGCTCCGACCATGCAGACCTCATAGTCCCGATAGACCGGGTCCATACAGGACCCAGAGGTTGTCCTGCAGCAGTCGAGACCCGCCTAGGATGGACATTACAAGGCCCCCTCGCCAAGTCTCTTAACCGAACAGCAGCCACTAGCTGCCTCCACTCCAGAACGACAGAAGGAGACACCAAACTCCTGCAGCATGTCGAGAGGCTATGGACACTAGAGACAATGCCCTTTAAGAACGAAAAGAAAGACATTCGTTCTAAGGAAGATATCTACGCTATAGCCCTCCTCGAGCACGGGACAAAGAGAGTCAACGTCAACGGAGTGATGAGATACGCAACTCCACTCCTGAGGCGAGAAGGAATGCCCACCTTTCACGCCACAAAAGAGGCGACGGAGCGGTATCTATTGAACACAGAGCGGCGCCTAGCCAAAGACCCCGCTCAAGAAGCTGTGTACCGCGCTGAGATTAACAAATTAATCACAGCGGGACACATAAAGAAAATTGACATTAAAGAGGCCGATCAGACGACCGAATCATGGTACACCACAACGGCAAGGATCGCATTGTGTTTAACTGCAGCTACCAGATCGGATCACAAAATCTGAATAAAGAACTCTTGGCCGGCCCAACACTCGGCCCCTCCCTACTAGGCGTGCTACTACGCTTCCGCCAGGACAAGGTGGCTATCAGCGGCGACATCAAAGGGATGTTCCTGCAGGTGAGACTAGTGGAGGAGGACAAGCCCCTGCTGCGGTTCCTATGGAGAGAGAGGATCGGAGATGAGCACCCAGCCATCTATCAATGGGAAGTCCTCCCTTTCGGAACCACATGCAGCCCATGCTGTGCTACGTTTGCACTGCAAAGGCACGTCGCAGAGGACCCAGCAGCAGATGAAGAGGTCCAACAAAGTGTGACAAATAGTTTCTACGTGGACAACTGTTTACAAAGCGTCTCGACGCCAGAAGAAGCCGAGGCTCTCCTACTCAAGCTCCGCGCCTCCCTGATCAAAGGCGGCTTTGATCTCAGGCAGTGGGCCAGCAGCGACCCGCAAGTACTGCGCAGCCTCTCCCCCGAGGACAAGGCAGCGAGCAGCGACACCTGGATGGCGACCATCCCAGGAGAAGCCCAAGAAATGACACTAGGACTAGTCTGGCGCTTCAAAACAGACTCGCTCCATTATAGACACAAACCCCTGACCAAGGAGCAGGGAAGGTCGACGGCAATACCGACCACCAGACGGAGTGTATACAGAACACTCGCCAGACAATATGACCCGTTGGGATGTATTCTACCTTACACCACCAGGGCAAAGATGATTGTAAGAGCGCTATGGGACAAAGACCAGGGCTGGGACGATCCCATACCCGAACACCTTGCATCCACATGGAGAGAGTGGGAGATGAAACTCCGCTCACTCCCAGGTGTTAATATACGCCGCAGCTACTTCCCACCCACAGTGAGGCCAGAGACATGCAAGATCGACCTGCACGTATTCAGCGACGCCTCCGAAGTAGCCTACGGTTCGGTGGCTTACTTGCGTGCCCGAGAGGAGGGAGGAGAAATACATACTGCTTTCATCCTGGCTCGCTCAAGAATAGCCCCACGCAAGCAACAATCTATCCCGCGTCTAGAGCTCTGCGCAGCCCTAGCAGGAGCGCAGCTCGCCACGTTAATCCAACGTGAACTCACCATCCCGGTGCAAAGAACAATCTTGTGGTCAGACTCCACGACCGTACTCACATGGATCCGGTCTGATTCGTGCAGATACAAGGTCTTCGTGGGAGTCAGAGTCACCGAGATTCAAGAGTTAACAGAAGTAACCAGCTGGAGGTATGTGGACACCAAACACAACCCAGCTGACGTCATCACCCGGGGAATGTCCCTGGATGACCTCACCCGTCACAACCTCTACAGTGACGGGCCAGAGTTCCTCAAGCTCCCGGAAGAAGAGTGGCCTACACCCACCCCACGGGAGGCGAGTAAAGAGGAGGCAGAGAACAAGAAACCTATGTTCTGTGGGTTGACACACACACTCGTCCCCACAGATCCCGATCTAGACGATTGCCTCACCCTAGAGAGTGCGCAGCTAAAGACATTTCTGTGGCACCACCCAGAGGTTCAGCCCACAACTGACATTTCAGCAGCTGACTACGAAGAAGCAGAACTCCTTCTACTACAACGAGCCCAGAGAGACTCGTTCCCCGATGAGCTAGCCTGTCTACAGGGAGCAAAGCCCGTCCCATCAGACAGCAGACTGCTCCACCTAGCCCCCGAGAGCGACGCCCATAATCTCATCAGAGTGGGTGGTCGTCTGCGGAGAGCCCCAGACCTACCGGATGACGTTAAGTACCCGATAGTCTTGAACAGCCGACACAAGGTCACAGAGCTGATCATAAAGAAATACGACGAGGATGTGCACCACGCAGGGGCAGAGAGAGTCTTCGCGGAGATCAGACGTCGTTATTGGATACTGCAAGGGAGAGAAGCAGTGCGGCGCTTCCAGCGAACCTGTCTAGACTGCCGTAAGTGGCGCGCGCAGCCCAGTATACCCCGGATGGCTGACCTACCTCCCTGTCGCCTCCGACTCGGCGACAAGCCCTTTCACTCCACCGGTATGGACTGTTTTGGCCCGCTGTATATAAAGAGAGGAAGAGGAACCGAGAAGCGGTGGGGTATTGTATTCAAATGCATGACCACCAGAGCGATACATATCGAACTCCTCCCAACCATGAGCACAGACTCATTCCTTATGGCCTTCCGAAGATTCACATCACGGAAAGGAAAACCGTCTACATTGTTGTCTGATCACGGGACAAACTTCAAAGGCGGAGAAAGAGAGCTGAGAGAGAGCTTCCAAGCTATGGGCCCAGAACTTAAGACCCACCTCGCTCCATCCCAGATTGACTTCCAGTTTAATCCCCTGAACGCACCTCACTTCGGTGGAACCTGGGAACGAGAAGTACGTTCCATAAAGACAGCCCTGTACGCCGTGCTTGGGGCCCAGACCGTGGCGGAAGAAGTCCTAATGACAGTCCTCACGGAGATCGAGGGAGTATTGAACTCAAAGCCCCTCGGTTACGTCTCAAGTGATGTAGCAGATGTCGACCCAGTCACCCCCAACACCCTCTTGATGGGGCGGCTGGACCCCGCGCTACCACAGACAATGTACAGGCCTGAAGAAGCGAACGGCCGAAGAATGTGGAGGTACAGTCAAGTACTGGCTGACAAGTTTTGGAACAGCTTCCTACTCCACTACCTACCGTCTCTACAGACCCGCCAGAAGTGGGTAAAAGAGAGAGACAATTTGACAGAAGGAACAGTCGTCATGATTATCGACCAGTCACTACCCCGAGCTATGTGGCCGGCTGGCCGCGTAAGCAAAGTGATCACCGGTGCCGATGGAAAGGTCCGAGCAGCTGAAGTGCTCGTCCAAGGACGGACTTACACCCGACCCGTGGCGAGGCTAATAGAACTGCCAAGGCTCCCCGATACTATCGATGACGACCATGACCCTATGACTTTGTGAGTTGACTGACCCTTACAGCGGACATTGAGTAGTGGACAGTGCGGTTAATCTGTCTCTGCTTAGCTAATTAGGTGGGACTAATTAGGGGGCGGCTGTTGTGAAGGATCAGATTAAACCGAATATATATATTTATTTATGGATATATATTGAGTAGTATTTGTATATCGTTTGATATCCCTTGTATATTCCTTGTACATATACACGGAATATTCCTTTATTCTACTACAGCCCATAATAGTTCATTCTCTTATTGGACAAAAGGACCAGGCGCCAGGGACCAGCCCCTGGCGTTCAAGTTCAAAGGTACCGACGAGACATGCCCTTACTAGCCCCGGCTCCGCGCAGGAATACGGCTACCGAAAGCAGAGTGGCACTATTTGTCCACCGTGCATATAAATATGGCGCAAGAAATGTAGAATTCCTCTTAGTCCTTTACCCTTCTACCCAACTAAGTAACAGAACGTGAAGCCTCACCCCACGATACCGCGTGCGGTGTAGTATGGCCTGTTTGGCCTTAGAATAGCAGTGAGACCTCGTGCGAATTAATAGCTGAATTGCCAGAGTTTGGCACCGTATTTCTATTAAGTAATAATAGTCTATTATGTATGGTGCATCGTGCGGTTAGAGTTCTAAAGTGAGCAGCACCCCCATCGCTTCCTCGTGTTATCTAGAGTCTTAACCAGGTTGGGCAGACCACACGTGGTGCTTTCATCCGAGGAGTTCTAGGCGAGGACCGAGTGGACCTGTACATTGGATTACCTACCCGACGACTGCTGAGCCCTATGCGGCATGGAATATATATTTGCTTTGGTACTTTGATTTGTGGAGCGGATAATCGCCAACACCGGTGAGTGTTGGATCTACCCCGAAAGGAGACCAGGTGAGACGGCGCTCAGACCAGACTGAGGTCGCCTCGCTTCTTCTTCACTGTGGAGCTACAGCTACAGCTACAGCCTACAAGAGAGCCAAGGTGTATTCATCTGTGGATCAAGATTCTACTGCACTGTCTTCTGTACGTGAAGTCTCTCTAGACATCGTTGACCAGACGGGATACTGCCGACGGCTCTCCTACCCCCCCTACTGGCTTACAACCGGCAGGACCCCTACAGTATATCCAGCTATAATCATTAAGTGACCATAGATATAATTCCCTAAGAGCCAGGTTGTATACTTGCTTCCTGCGTAACCAGAGATTGGACATTCAGTGTTGATTTGCCTACGAGTACTCATTTGCCTTACAAGAGCATTCAAATCATAAATGTAATGGTGAATATTATATGTACCTTTTGCTATATATTAAATATTTGATTATTACCTTTGTGTGGACCTGGTTTCATGGTGGGAAAGTGTTCATCATATTTAGATATTGTGTACTGTATGGCCAGTAGTTAAAGTACATAAAGCGGTAGTGGTTTAATGATACCATACTTATCAATACAGTCAGGGAATTGTACCCCTCAGTTACAGTACCCGTTACAATCTGTTGTCTCTGTGGATTCCCCCACCACTTGGGTCCATCCTCTGCTTCCATCCTGTGCTGCTCAAGAAAAGAAAAGAAACCAGAACTGCTGGAGAACCACACCAGTAGTCCGTAGGTGAGCACATTCTCTACCGTGCAGTGGTAGAAGTTAGCCATGTTTTGCCCATTTAACACATCTTAGATTTTGGGATTCCCCAACTGTGTTAAATATCTGTTTTACTGATTAATTATGCATTTGAAAGAATGCAGGTTATAGCTATATAAAATTACAAATGTCTGTCCCAATGGGATATATTGCATGTTTAACACGGTTGGGGAATCCCAAAATCTAAGATGTCTTAAATGGCCCTAAGAGCAAATATGTTGTCTTAAATCTGTTGGACTTACGACAAAAAGGGCTTTCTCTTAGGGCAATTTGAGACCTTCTCGGGCAGATTTTGGAGTAGGAAGACGTTGGGAACTAGGCTACTGGAGGAACCTACTTCCAGTCACTGATGCTAAGCTAGGCTAACTGGTGCGCGTCTTCCTACTCCTACTGCATGCACAGAGAAGAAAAAGGTATGTATCTTCTTGTCTAACTCCAGGGTAGATGGCAAATAAGCTAATTTCCCAAAATGTTGGAGTGTTCCTTTAAATACATACAACAGTACCCTGTTTTTTGTGTCCCAAAGTTAAAAAAGCATTTGTCAGGGGACATATATTTAAAATAAAATGCAACAGCTGTTTGAAATAAAAGCTTTGTGAAAATATTAACTCAATTTGTGCCTCCTTTTTTGTACAAGAGGTATAGGTGTACCATTCTTTTTAATTGATTGTATGGTATAAAGGTCACCATTGTGCTGAGAGAACATCTTTAATGTTTAATGTTGAAAAGGCAAGCAAGTATTGCTTTTTTTGGTTCTGTGCAGTGCCTAACAGTGATGTTGATAGTATGCCAATGAACATACACTGAAATTTGAGAGAGTTGGGAAAATGTCAAGTGGTTTTTGTGTTAACAAAAAATGTAAATGATTTTAGCAGTTAAAATCATGTCTCTAGAGTCTAAACCCTTAAGAAAGGCTGGGTCCCATCAGGCTGTATACAGTCATTTGGTTAAAATCATGTCTCTAGACCCTTTAGAAAGGCTGGGTCCCATCAGGCTGTATACAGTCATTTGGTCCCTGTTGATTGATTGATTGATTGATTGATTGAAAAGTTTATTAACAGATTGCAGAATGGGTACAGTACAGTACAGCTCAATACATACAATTGTTAAGGGGATGCAGACCAGAGAAAGACTTTCGTCTTGTTTACATCAGGGTCCCCCATTTTCAATTCATCATAACATATATGACATACATGACATACAGATAGACAGTACTGCTACATCTATACATTTATGACATATCAGATTTGCAAATACAGTACTGTTTGTGATACAAAAGTGTCCAGAAAAGGAGTGTATATACATTTGGCATAGAAACTGTACATTGGAGGAGGTTGGTTGGGTGGGGTGGGGTTGGGTGGGTTGGGTGAGGGCTGTACATTGGAGGTGGGGGGGGGGGGGGGGGGTTGGGAAGGGGACACACACCCATTTTACACTGTACATTGGAATATTGACAAAGCCTTACTTGGTCATTTACTGTACAACTAGGTTAGGACATTTGTAGGGGCCAGTTTCGAATTGCAGTCTCACGTAGGTGTTTTTTGAGAGTGTTTTTGAAGGTGGGTAGTGATTCACATTCCTTTACAGCTTTAGGCAGGGCGTTCCACATTGATGTGGCATAATTGCGAAACGTGTTTAGTCCCTTGTTTGAGCCGAATCTGGGTTTTACATGATTTGTGGAGCTCCCTCTGGTGTTGTGATCGTGGTATTCACTGACCTTTGGGAAGTATTTTGACATGTACATGGGTACCTTGGTCGCGTAGTGTATCTTGTAGACCAGGCCCATTGCAAGTTGCTGTACTCTGTCGTCTACTCTAAGCCATCCTAGGTTGTCAAAGTGGGCAGGGGTGAGGTGGGTTCTAGGAGTCAGGTCAAGTAGTAGTCTGACTAGCTTGTTTTGAGATGTTTGTAATTTGTTTTTTAGTGCCTTTGAGGTGCTTTGGTACCATGAGGTGCAAGCATAGTCGTAGTACCCTTGAATGAGTGCTCCTGCTAGAGTCTTCAGGGTATTCTTGTTTACCAGAGAGGAGATCCGGTACAAGAATCGCGTTCGTTGGTTGACTTTTTTTATTACATTGGATGCCATTTTGTCACAGGAAAGATTAGCCTCTAGGATGGAACCCAGGTAGGTAATTTCATCTTTCCTTGTGATAATATTGTCACCCACTGTAACCGAGAAGCCGTCAGTCTTGCTGAGTTTGTTATTTTTGTTATTTATTATTTTGTTATTTTGTTACGTATTACTTTCACACAGTGGAGGGATACTTAGGGCGTGTTCACACCTGAAAGTACGCGAATAGTCCGGACTTTCTGGTGGACCAAATGTGAAAATGATACATTGTTTGATTTTGGTCTGCGTTCACACTACCCTTTTTGGTGCAGATCTAATTTGTAAACAAAGGACATACAGTCACCAAGTCGTTCATCTATTGGACTATAGCACTCACAAACGTAAACAGTTGCCGACAGCGCAATGAGAGAGATACTGTCATTACGAGCGTGGCGCAAGTCGACTAGAGAGTAGAGAGAGAGAGGAAGAGAGAGACTGTCCGCGTGCCTGTCATTCATTTGAGTTGGGTCGCGCACAAGCTGTCACTTGGCGCTGTCAAGTTGGGTCACGCGCCAGCCGCCACTAGGCGCCTGTCACTCATTTGCTCTAGATTAGGTACTATATAAAGTTTGATCGCGTTCACACCAACAGCAAACGCACCATGGTCCACTTTGAAACGAACCGAGTCCCAATTTTTCAAGAGGACCATGGTTTGGTTGTTTGGTTCTCAAAATAGTCTGTGTTCACACCTGTACAAATGAAATGGACTATTGATCTAAAGGGACCATGGTCCACTTAAAGTGGACCAAACAGGGTAGGTGTGAACGCGCCCTTACTGTCTGTGGTGCATATTCACATTGTGGTTGTAGTGTGCTGTCACAAATTGGTGGTTTGATTGACACACTGTTTTCTTTCTGTTGTCATTTTGCTTGTAGTTCAAATGGCAGCTTTTCTAATTTGCCACAGGTGTGGTGATTGAGGCACCACGCCTACAAAGCAGAGCAGAGTGCAGGCTGCAGCAGTTCGTCTCCCACTTCACAAGAGATCGTAATGTTATGTATATAACCAAGTTCTGTGAGTTATGGTGCGCTCAGCACCAGTTGCACTGTACCTCACTTCGTGCACGAGCACTGAATAAAAAATTCCACCATGTACCTTTACATCCCAACATTCGTCTGGCCACACCCCCATCCGCTTACCTTCATAAGCAGGAGTGTGGTCACCTACTTGCCTCCTTCCCAAACTTTCACCATAAGGCGAGATCAAGGGCCACAGCGTTATATACATAACCTTACGTTCTGTTTCGTTATGGCTTCGCTCAGCACCAGTTGCACAACAGGAGCTGAGCGGGAGCCATAGCCTGACAAATGTACCCCGCTGAGGCCCCCCACAACCATCAGACCGGGGAGGACCGAGCCCCCCGACCCTCCCTAATGGAGGATACCCCCCCTATTGGAGGCTTACGGGAGGGAGACGGATCCGACCGTGCGAAGAGGAACTCAAGCAACTCAACGCACAGGGTGAGCAGACCGTGGCTTGACCCCACGACTACACACACGCACAACCCGCATGCCACCCGGGAACGAACGGAAGGAACAACCTCGTTACTGCCCCCAAAATCACGGGGTCAAGAGCAACCCAACCCCGTGGCAAGGCTGTAGCAGCGGAGCGCGAAGGAAGACCCAGACCCACCGAAGGGACTGGATCCCCTGGAAAAAGGGGGGCCCGGAGAGGTCAATGATGCCAGGCATCAAGACCCCACCAGGCGGTCACTTAGTGACACCGCCCCCCACATCGCCAGCGTATTCGGATAAGGCCCCTCCAAGAGCGGGCCCTTTCCCCCCAATAGCACACCGCCTGGCACACTGACCCTGCAGAACAGGCAGTCAGCATGGCCGTAAGCACTCAAAAAGGTTAACCAACGGAAGCAGGCAGCGCACCGGGGAAACCAGGCAGCAGGCTGTAACCTGAGCCTGGAGCACTGCGGACGAGACAGGCGCCAAAGGAGTCAGCTGAAAACAGCCCCCCCGGCGGAAGGGGCGTATGCTGGCGTTGTTGATCACCATGACAAAGCCTCCATTAAAAAAAAACACCCATAGGGGTCGAGGCAGAGAAGGCTGACATGATTGGCAGACGTCATGAACGTGCAGGGGCACACTCAACCGGGTAACCCGGGAGTTGACTCTGCTCCAACACACCAGGGAATCAACCACCCTCTCGGTACAGACGGTGGTTGTTCCTATAACCCCTCAAGAAAAAACTCCAAAACACACCTGCGGGTATACACCGGCTATACCGCAGTACAAGCGTTTCAGTTTTCAAAAAAGGGTTATCCCAGGCCTACGGTATCAATGAAACTTTACTTCGGACCGCGCCCGGCGGCACGGGAAGCACAGGGTTACCAGAGGAGGTCCAAGACCACCCCAACAGCCCCCTCTTCGCCACGCGTGAGAGAGGAGCCAAAATAATGGAGAACCAGCCCTAAGCACACCGCACTTGGTATTCCCAGGCGGTCTCCCAACCAAGTACTAACCAGGACCGAACCTGCTTAGCTACCGAGATCGGACGAGATCGGGCGTGTACAGGTTGGTATGGCCGTAAGCCATTACGATAGTGCAGAGTACAACATGTACCCAACAAAGGGCCTCCATAACGCCTAACCCTGTGACACCCGGACCGACCCGGCATTTTCCCCCCCGAAAAAAGCACAAGTCCCTCAGGGTACCAGAACAGCAGATCTGCATCCCCGGCGGACAACGGGTTAACTGACCTGGACCAGCGCGACCAGACCAGTCCCGTGTCCTAACCACGCCGACATGCCCACTCCAGAAGAGGGGGTAGGTATGCGTGTCAATCTAAAACATGAAAAGAGGGCGCCACCCAGGCGGTCCCCATTTGGACCGTGCTCAGTGGCCCACCCCAAGGGCGTGATACCCCTCTACCTATGTTCTGATCTATTCCGTTAACATCCCCCAGATAAAAACGAGAATTCATCGAGACAACCTAGTAAACTGGCGCTCGGAAGAGACAAAACTCCATCCCAGTTGCCCGATAAAAACGCTGTTTTAACAAGCAACCAAGGCACACTTAGCCCCTGTGTGATTCTTTAACAGAAACACACCGAGCCAGCACTATGTATGCGTCGAGACCCAAACACATCAATGGATAGTCTAGCAAGACACCAAACATTGTTCCTCCAAGTCGCCTGGGAGAACGACACGGAGCCGTCGTGCTTCATGTACCTTCCTCTTTTTATTCAAAAAAGAAAGAAACACAGACTGACATGAATCCCACGTGACGCAGCTGAGGGTAATTCTTTTTTACATTTTTACATCCCACCACCCTCGCCATAGGGAGGAGACGGAAATCCCCAGAGAGACTTCCCACGCGAGCTGTATAGATTGAAAAAAATATATTGCAACATTGAGCTATGTAATATTTGGGTTAGGGCTCTCCGAGGAGGAGGCACTGAACCAATACACACTCAATAATCGAAATGAATCGAATATACACACAATAGAGCAGAACTCCTTTTTGAAGTTCTACTCACCTTGACAATCTGAGGAGGAGGCTCTGAACTCTGAGGAGGCTCCCTCACAGGGAAGGAGAGTCCGAACTCACAGAAGGCCCGAGGAGGAGCTTTGTGAGGAGGAGCTCTGACAATTCCCTGAAACAGATCCATAACATGGACCTGAACAACTCACGGAAGTCTTACCAACAGAGACGCGCACAGTGACGTACTCTATGGCGGGGGAATTTCTGCGGTGCACACGCCCAATCTTCCAGGGCGTGGGACCAGGAAACTCCCTCCCCCCCCCCCCCCTCTTACCCTGTAACGTGCCGAAAGCAACGTGACAGGAACCTTGAAGGACAGGAGGTTTTAACCCCTGACCAATCAGAAAAGGGGAGGAAGGATTACCAGTTCACCCCTTTACGACCCCACACCCATGATACGATGTAATGACAAATAGAGCATGACACAGTCATAGTCTGCTACATGAAGTATCTAACAGCTTCACATAATCTGAATGAATGAATGAATGAAAACTTTATTTAAAAGATTGCAGAATGGGTACAATACAGTACGGCTCAATACACACAATTGTTAAGGGGATGCAGACCGAGAAAGATGTTTGTCTTGTTTCCATCAGGGTCCCCCATTTTCAATTCATATAGACATTTATGACATACACAACATACATGACATTTATGGCATAGGGACATATAGGTATTTAGTACTGATACATTTGTGACATAAACGGTATTCAAATATACAGTACTGTGTCGATGGGTGGTAATCTGGACATTGTGGACAGCGACTCCTACAGGTTGGTTGGGGGACGCCTGCACAACAGACAGGAAATGGTGGGGGTAGTGTGAGCCTCCCACACGTTACACCTAGCCAATGAGAGTCCGCGCTGGCAGGTGAAAAGATGTGACAGGCTGCCTCCTGTGATGCAAGGCTTCTATCCTCCCTACAACCGGCCAGTGGGGGGCATATGCAAGCAACGTTCAAGACAGGGGATGGGAGAATTGGCACAGCGAAATTGGGATGGGAGAAAAATAGAAAAAGAGGAGAAAAAGTAAAAAAAAATTAAAAAGCACTTTGGTTTGTGCTATATAACATAACCTTCCTAGGGCCACGAGAGAGTGAACGTAAAAGTAAAGAACAAGTTTGCCTACAAAAGTGCGCCTTGCGATACACTACAAAAGCGCGCCCTGCACTGCACAATTAATATAGCGACACCACTAACCTGCTGCTGGTTCTGTAGTGTGGGCCATTTCAAATCTGAAGCCTAGCAGTGCACCACCATAAGCATCCAATGAGGCACGTCAAATGAGGGGCGTCAATTATGGCTTTCAGTGCGTTTGATGCTTTAATCATTGCCACAGGCGATGAACAGAGAATGTACTTTGGGAAACCAACCTCTTGATGCCGCAGCTGAGATTTACATAATCATGGATGTGACGCTTCAGAAGACGAGGCCAAATGTTCCACCTGCAATTTACAGATAGTAACCACTGCCAATAGGTAAAGACTGATTTATTGTGTGATCAATACAGATGTAACGTAATCCGTTGGACGCTCAAATACCATAATGTAATAATTTACTTTGTGACTTTCTGATTTATTCGGCTACAAAATACATATTATTTATTCCATTGAATACATTATTTCCATTATCTGCAATCATTATAAAACGTAATTATCAGCTGTGTAGAATGATATTACTGTTGATATAATCACTGTCTAAATTGCATTTAATTTCCTCATCTATTTATGAGGAATCCAACATGTAATATAATCTGGTTACTCTATTTTAACAGGAAAAGCTAAATAATGTGTCACCATTTATTGTAATCAGATTACTATTTTAAGTCACCAGTAATCAGTTACTCCCCAACCCTAAATGATATCAATCCATTCTTTCTCCATCATCCATACAGACACACGTGCATTATGTACACACACACACACACACACACACACACACACACGCAAGTATACTACTACACAACTTTGAGTATGCATAGACATGGATACACACACAATCAAACAAAGACACACATACACAAATGTACACACACATACAAGTATACTACTACACATTTACATTTAGCTGATGCTTTTATCCAAAATGAGGAAGGGTAAAACTCTGGCAGCTAAGGGTAAGTAACATTGTCCGTCAAACAGTATCAAACTTGAGTGCTACAGCCTTGAGTGCATAGTAGTATAGACATAATTAGCATAGTAGGTAGTAATATAGGCAAGGTAGATTACTTAGTAGCAGATTGCATAATAGTAAAGGATAGTCCACAGCTTTGAGTATGTATAGACATGAATACAAACACAAACTCACTCAAGCAAACAAATGCACACACACACACATACGTACGCACATATGCATATGCTCACAACTACACACACACGTCACACAGTCACACGTATACTACTACTACACAGCTTTGAGCATGCATAGACATGACTACACACACTCAATCAAACAAACACACACATACAGTATATGGTGTGAGCTTGATGTTCTAAAGACAGATAGAGACTCGCCTACACATATAGAAGGCGTCCTGTTGCTTTCATGTGTTTGAGTGTGAATTCTAGAGGGTGTTTAGATGGCTGTCAACCCCAGGCCAGGATTATACAGCACAGTTGTGCAGTAGGAGAGGACACAGTGTGCCTGGGCTTAGGAACAAGCCTATTGAGCTGTGTCCATGTTGTGGGGGTGTACATCGCTGCTTTTGTGGCACGTCGATATGTTGTATGCAGCGTGCGTTTTAATTGATACCATGTATGTGTGTGTGTGACACTGTGTGTGTGTGTGTGAGAGTGTGTGTGTGTGTGAGAGTGTGTATGTGTATACGTGTGACCGCGTGTGAGATAGAGAGAGAGGGGCAAGCGAGAGAGAGTGAGAGAAAAAAAATTGTGAAAGAGAGTAATTGAGAACAGGGATCAACCTGAATTCAAATATGTATACGGTAAAGCGCAGGTAATGCGATGGAAACAGATCTTTTTTTGCTCGTTATTATCCAGGGGTGGAAGAGGTCAAATATGTCTCTTTTTATGCTGATGCAGTCGCCACTCTCTGGAGTCCCGCCTGTGGCATCATCTGATTGGTTGAAGTGTTCAGAATGATGAGTAGACAGGAGGCTGGGCGGGAATTGGGGAAATGTTTGAAGCAAGTGGCACGCTTTCTCCTGTTAGGAAAAACAGACCTAAAGAAAAGACTGATATAGGAAATCTGAGACATGAGGAGATAGGAAATTATTTGATAGGAGTCACAACAACACTCCTCTCTGTGAGTGCATTGTCTTGTCTCCATTAGCCATCTTCAGCCTGGCAGCCAGCCAGGTTTGGTTTGGTATGGATAGGTTTGCGTCTCCATTGCGTTTCTTGCAACTCTCTGGTTGCTAGATTCACAATTCACACCAACAACTGTGGTACACAAGCTAAACCCACGATGATACAGTACAACAGTCCCCAGCTTTGGCCAGGTCTGGCCAGGTTGTGAAAGGTGGCTGTCTCAGCCAGGGTCCAGACAGGTTCTAAAGACAATGGAGATGTTCACTGTGTGCCAGACAGGCCACAGCACGGCTAAACCCTGGTTAGTGGATACAAGACATAATTATGAGAGATGTTGAGGGAAGGTCAGAATCTCTGTGAAGCAGCATGGATTCATTTCCCATTACCATAATTTACTTGATTGGCAATTAGCAATGCGACTTAGCATGCAGCTCGTTAGCACCAGACACTCTTTTCAAATGTCGACCGGATAAACTCTGTCATTAGGGTATCAATGGTGACATATTACTGACTGAACACTCAAGCGTGTCTGGGGAAACTTTGATTGACCGTAATTTTCCTGATATCCTCTAGTAGTCTCTAAGTAGAGAACTGACTGAATCGTTGGACTATAATGAAATAACTGAAGTGTTCAACAAACCAGTCTACAGAGGATGTGCTCAACACCAAGCCCTGTCATCTTCTGCTGTGATCGCCAAAAGTAAGCTAATTTACTTTCTGACTAGCATTGCCTATTTCAATACTGTTGTCTATTGGGTAACATATAGTTTTTGTTGGGTGTGCAATTGGATTTTGTGCTGCTGTTGCTGTGTCTGCCAGCTGTGTATATATGTGTGTGTGTGTGTGTGTGTGTGTGTGTGTGTGTGTGTGTGTGTGTGTGTGTGATATTTATATGGCCGCTATGCCAGGCTATGTTCAGGTGTCATGGATTCTTACTGAGCATATTGGTGCCGGTGTTTCCTCTATCCATATGCTTGTATAATTAATGCAGCTGTTGCCTCTGACAGATGATGTGTGTGTGTGGCCACCATGCCAAGCTATGCCATGCTGTTGTGTCCACCTACTGTTCGTCTTGGTGCCTTTTACGTTACTCCTGATGATGTATAAGTTCAATCATAGAGCATTCAGGCTTATTCAGTCTTATATTCAGACCAATACGGTACACTAATATTAAATAAATGTGATGCTTTGAAGGCACAACAATTGCACTGTCAATGCATATTAGGTTAGAAAATATTTTAACCTTTTAGCTAAAAAAGGTTGCTCACAGTCCACGGTCTCATTAAAAACGTTTTTTAAAATACCCCCCCCCCCCCTAGAGGGAACCGAGTGCCCCTAAAGTTCAAACGCTGGTCACTCTCCTGCTAATTACTACATTACTCCTCACGACAGAAAAATTGCCAAAATACCCTTAGAGAAATACCTGTATACAAACAATAGTGCCAATATTCATTAACATAGCAAGTATTAGGGTGGCGTCTAGGTTTGAACCCAAGAGCAGAACACAAGGTACAGGAGAATGAGGCGGTTTAGGGTATTTAATAGGTACCAGGCTTGACAAGGTTGAATTACTGAAATGTACAACAAGGGTGAGGAAGGTCACTCCATGTGACCCCAGGCAGTGTCCACTGTCCAGGCTGGAGACGTCCACGGGTGGAGAGTGGTCCGGGGTTGTGTGATCCTACACACAGAGAGCAAAGTTAGAACAGGCAGGTTCAAAGACAGAGGAAGCATAGGTTAGAGTCCTAGTACCACGGTAGGTGAAGCAACACTCGGACGAGGAGTGGCAGGAGCGCAGGCCTCATATCCAGGCTCGGTGATGACATGATGAGTCTCAGGTGTGTAGGATGACCCAGGTAAACAGCGTGCGAATGAAGAGACAGGAAGCAGTCCATATAAGGGCGTGGAGACCTGCTGCCAGACAGGAGAGAGAGAGGCCCTGGCTGTGGTTGTAACAGCAAGGTGCATCATGTCATCAATATAAGACAGCTCTCCCAATTCAAATTTCAATACAATTCTCTAGTCACCTGGATTTGTCTTCCTCTCCAACAAAAACAAGTGATTTTGGTTCATGGGAGTGTAATGAATATACTAATGCCAGAACCCTATCGAGAGAAAACCCAACAGCAGGTGCATTTATTTGACATGTGAACAGGTGAATAATAGGACTAGGGGTAAACAGATCAAAACACAAAAGAAATAATGGGGTAGTCAGGCCGAGACTGTGAAATTTCAAATAAGAAAATCCATCTCTGTCTCTATGCTGTTTGAATCACAACACGCCTCTGACCCTGTGGCAAACAGGATTTATGATGTCCATCATTCCCCCTTCTCATGATAATGAATGGTCAGTCTGAGCTTTGATGGCATTATTTTTCTCTCTATATACAGTGTATAAAATGTACAATCTTAATGGTAAATGGTGCATTTATATAGCACTTTTATCCAAAGCACTTTTCAATTTGTTCCTCACATTTTACCCATTCACTCACACATTCACACACCGATGGCAGAGGCAACTATGCTCATCGGGAGCAGTTAGGGGTTAAGTGTCTTGCTCGAGGACCCTTCGACACACGCCCGGGAGGAGCGGGAATGAACCCGGAACCTCCAGATTACCAGACAACTGCTCTACCTCCCGAGCCACTGTCGCCCCATATATATATATAGTGAAGCACCGCTAGGACTAGCAATGTCACTAATTCACTCACTCACTCATTCATTCAGTCAGTCACTCACACTTAGCCGTTTTTCCCTCTAGTGGCGTCCCGCAAGCATTGGCATTAGGAAAGAATGGCTTATCCCAGTGAAATGTGTACAACTGCATGACAACAGCGTGAGTCCTGTTTACTTTTAGGTCAATGTTGATGAGTCATTCTGCACACTGAGGCCATTTACAGTACTGTACATTGTAACAGAGTTAGCATTCGTTGACGAAACAATGTTCAATGTTAGCTTACTAATGCACATTGCTAATGTATCTACTGTATAATAATAATAATAACTTTATTTGTATAGCACTTTTCATACAGAGGTTGCAGTTCAAAGTGCTTCACAACAGTAAAAAAATACAGGCATGAGCGAGCATAGCAAGGTATGGTAAATCACAGTGTTTCACATTAGGATCTAGCATCATAATAGGCTCTCTATTCAGTAATACAATTAATAAAATAGTTTAAAATTATTAAGTTTAAAAATAGTCTAAAAATTATAAAATAGAACGGGCATACAACAACAGTAAAAAATACAGGCATAAGCGAGCATACAAATTTAAAATGTAAATAGCAAGGTTACAGTCAAAAGTCTGATAAGATAGTTCAATCAGATGAAAATGGCCCAGTTAGGAGAATCAACCTTGGCTAGGCGGTGAGGTTCACAATGTACCTAACTGGAATGGTAAACAACTTTGCTAGATTTAGGTCAAAAGTAATCTCCTCACAACAGAGCGTCACTCCAACATCATAGAACCGACATATGAATTTCATTGGAAGTGTATGAAAGTAGTTAGGGTAAGAATATAGCAAGGTATGGTAAATCACAGTGTTTCACATTAGGATCTAGCATCCCAATAGGCTCTCTGTTTACAGTTTGATTCAGTAATAAAAAAAATAAGAAAAATAGTCAAGAATTATACAATAGAACGGACATACAACAGGGTATTTAACATACAACAGCACAGTGTTTCACATTAGGATCTAGCATCCCAATAGGCTCTCTGTTTACAGTTTGATTCAGTAATACAAATAATAAAAATAGTCATCAGTAAGAAGTAAAAAGTGTGATAACCGACACATGAATTTGATAGGCAGTGTATAAAAGTAGGCAGGGTAAGAATAGTGCAGGTAAGTACAATTTGTGTCAGGATATCCCTGATGTTTCTATAATAATATTTCCCCTTGCCACTAGGTGGTAGCAGATATCTATCTTCAGATATTTGCCTGCATTACCCCACAGTGAAATGCCTGAGCAAAGAGATAGGTTTTAAGCTGTCTTTTAAAGATGTCTAGCGAGTTGGCTTCTCTGATGTTTTGGGGTAGTTTGTTCCACAGTTTTGGGGCATAGTTGATAAAGGCTGCATTACCGATCCTCTTTTGACTGTTTCTGGGAGCCTCTAGTAGTCCAGCAGCTGATGATCGCAGTGTTCTTGCTGGTGTGTAATTTATTAGAGTGTTGGCGATGTAGCTAGGTCCCTGTCCATTTAGAGCTTTGTATGTAAGGAGAAGGACCTTAAAGTAAATTATAAATGTTACAGGAAGCCAGTGTAAAGCAGCTAAGACTGGACTAATGTGCTCTCTCCTTTTGGTTCTAGTTAGCAGTCGGGCTGCAGAGTTTTGGATTAGCTGAAGCCTCTGTGGTTTTCTTAGGGAGACCTGTGAAAAGTGCATTACAGTAGTCTAATCGGCTAGATATGAATGCATGAATTAGCTTCTCAGCATCGTTCTGATTAATAAATGGTCGTACTTTTGCTATATTTCTGAGATGGAAGAACGATGTTTTCGTCACTTTGCTAATATGAGAATTGAAGTTCAGTTCTGAATGATAACCCCGAGACTAGTGACCTCAGATTTGATCCAAGGGGTTAGTCCTCCCAGGTTCTTTATTAATGTTTCTTTTTTAGTTTTGGGGCCGATAATTAGAATTTCAGTTTTGTTCTCGTTTAGTTTCAGGAAGTTCTTACTCATCCATTTATTTATTGCCAGTAAGCAGTCTGTAATGGAGCTAATTGCTGTATCATTTGGTTCAGCAGATATGTACAGTTGTGTATCATCCGCATAGCTATGGAAATCTACATTATGTTCTCTGATGATATGATGATGTAAAGGGAGAAGAGTAAAGGACCTAAGCAACTCCCTTGTGCAACTCCATAGTTGTTGTCGTATATATCAGACATGTGATCTCCTAGTTTAACATAGAATTTCCTCCCTCTGATGTATGTTTTAAACCAGCCTAGCACATGTTCTGAGAAACCGACATGGTTTTCAAGACGATCGATTAGAATATCGTGATCGATTGTATCAAATGCGGCACTGAGATCTAGTAGGATAAGGATGGAGATCTTATTCTCGTCAGAGTTTAGCCTGAGGTCACTGATTATTTTGGTGAGGGCAGTTTCAGTGCTATGATATTTTCTGAATCCTGACTGAAATTCTTCTAAGATGTTGTTTTCTTCAAGAAAGGAATTTATTTGAACTGAA
This sequence comes from Notolepis coatsorum, assembly GCF_963971535.1. Classification (NCBI taxonomy): domain Eukaryota; kingdom Metazoa; phylum Chordata; class Actinopteri; order Aulopiformes; family Paralepididae; genus Notolepis; species Notolepis coatsorum. The sequence continues at coordinate 114,493,775 of NC_140166.1, forward strand.
ACTATCTTTTCAAGTACTTTACTAATGAATGGTAGGTTGGATATTGGACGATAATTTGCCATTTCATTACTATCCAAGTTAGGTTTTTTTTAGTAATGGCTTTACAACTGCTGTTTTAAAGGCATCTGGGAAAATACCAGTTCTAAGGGAAGTGTTTATGATATCTAGCACAGGGCTTGAAACACTATTAAACACCCGTTTGAAGAAAGCTGTAGGTATAGGGTCAATGTCTGAGGTGGAGGAGTTACATTCTGAGACAGTTTTGCAGAGTACATCTAATGTGATGCATGTGAATCTTCTCATGGTTACATTGCGCGGTTTGCTGCAATCAGCTTTATTTCCATCATGAGTAATGCTGGCCCTGATCAAGGTTATTTTGTTGTTAAAGAATAGTGCAAGTTCTTCACACTTAACCGTTGATGACTGAGGAGGTGTAGGGGCAGTGTTGAGTAGTACATTAATAGTGGAAAAAAGGATTCTGGAGTTTCCAGCATTTTCTGTAATGATTTTAGAGAAGTAGTCTTTCCTTGCTAAGCGGATGGTTTTATTATAAGCAGTTAAAGCATCTTTGTATATATCACAGCATGTATGTGTTTAGCATTCGTTGATAATGTTGTTAACACTTTAACTGCAGAGGTTAAATTCATGATATACCATCCCTTGCCAGCTCTATTTGTCTATGGAGAAGTTCCCCTTCTTTGCAGGGCTATAACTTTTTAAATTCTATTGCTAGATTGCCATTATTAGGGCCCATTCAATGTCCTATATGTATTGTTCAGGGTGTATGAACGTTAAACTTTTTCATTCACATATTCATACTAAAATATGGTCTAAAGTATAAGTATGTTTTTATCTTTTTCTGCAGCTTTCTCCGTGATTTATAGCTCCAAATGCATTATATTGATGATGAAATACAGTTTGATAGCGATCTGTGCCAGATAAAAAATTTCAACTGGAGGTACTTCTAGAAGTTACTACACGTCATCTGATGTTGACCGGATGGGCGAGGGGGCGTTTATAATTCCGTGGGCAACGTTATACCATTCATCTAATGTGGGTCATATGTTCATCATAGCAGTTTATATCGAACACGGTAATACTACACGCTAAAACTCACCCCAGTCTCCTCGGGCCGTTGGGTGATCAGCGTGGAGTAGACAGTTTTCCATTATGGAATGTCGAAATACCCGATCTATTTCCAGGTTGTATAATAGTATATACGTCCAAATCATGTTGTTTTCTTCGAGTTATTTCCACCGATCGATGTTCACTGTGTGAAGACTGAGTCTCTCTAACATTAGCGAGTGCCCGGACCACATATGGAGTGAGTCCTGCCGGGTTAAAGGTTGACATCCGGTTTCGATCTGCCGATCGGCCACCAGATGGCGCTCTTGAACCGCTAGAGGATTGAGAGGAGATCAGAACTGTGTGTCAAGGCTGCAGAGGGGAAATATGATTCCGATCACAGATTTTTGAAATATTGATATCAAAGACGAGTTACGGCGTCCGCGGCAACTTGAGCATGGCGGGAAATGACGAGTTCCGGCGTTTTCGGCAGTTAAAGTGTTAACATACATTGCCGGAGTTACTGACATTCTGATCCATGTTTATACTGTAGCTAGCTACGTTAGATACGTTTTCAACCCTCCTAGGTCTAAGCCATTTTTAGGTTTGTCTGGTTTAATTGTGTAATAATGTATGTATAACCTCAACCCTGTATTGCTAAATGTTTTTTTTTGGACAACCTGGGTGGAATATCTATCTAGAATATCTATGCTACAGTTATCAGTTATATCACTATATATACTAAACATACTAAACATACTAAATACAAAACGGAAATTAAATCTCACAGAACTTTGTTAAATTTAAACAATTGTTTATATTTTTAAGCATACCCCACATTCAGCATAAAACGCCTGATGATTGCATACCCAAAGTCATTTGCGATTTATTATACTTTATACTTATAGCACATGCATGAGTCTGGTCTGGTCTCTTTTGAAAGGTAACATTCTGAAGTCTCTTACACAACAAGAGAAATCACAGGGGTTTGAACACACTGAAATAAAATATTTGCTCCTTACTTTTGTGTTAACATGTTGCCAGATGCGTGTTTTTGGGTTCCAGCTGAGAGGTAGGAGCTGGAATACATAACGGTTCCATAGCCGGAAGGCTAATAGCAGTAGCGGCGCCAGAGAATTGGCATTGGAGGGGCTCTGGGGGGGCTGGATTGTTTATAGCAGGTTCTAATGAATTTTAATGTAACAAACAATAACAAACAAAATAAAGGCTAATATAGGCTAGTGTTGTCACGATACTGGAATTTCGACTTCGATACGATACCTTGAAAAGTATCGATACTTCGATACCATTTTGATACCAAAAAAAATATATATATATATATATATATATTTTTTTTTAAACAAATTTAGCTTTTGTTGCTGGTTGATTCTCCTCAGCTTCTCTCTGGTACTATAAGATAAGATAAATATAACACTTTTAAAACCCTTTGTTTATCTTTAGATCACACATTTAAAAAGAACTGTTCATCTCACTTCAATCATTTTTATTGCAGATGCAGAAGTTAGAACATAGTATTTTCTCAAGCAGACAGATGTAAACACTCACTGTAATCTGTGTTGCATGTACCTGACAAACTGAACTGTTTGTATTACAGTTGGTAACAGTTTTGATAAAGATAACAGGGCGAGGGCTATATGTGTAACATATATAACTTCACAACAGCAAAATTACTAGTACTAGTAGTAGTAAACAATAATTAAAACTTGTTTTTGCATTAGTGAAAACAATAAGAACACATTCAAAAGGCAGGGTAAGAAAAAAGTGCAATCTTATGCATTTTCAAGTCAAGTTCTTCTTAGGTAGTGCATTACCTTCTCATACCATTACACCTACTAATACCACCTTCTCATACCTTCTCATACAACCTTCCAATACCTTCTCATACCACCTTCTCATACCACCTACTAATACCTTCTCATACCACCTTCTAATACCTTCTCATACCACCTTCTAATACCTTCTCATTACACCTACTAATACCTTCTCATACCACCTACTAATACCTTCTCATACCACCTTCTAATACCTTCTCATACCACCTTCTAATACCTTCTCATTACACCTACTAATACCTTCTCATACCACCTACTAATACCTTCTCATACCACCTTCTAATACCTTCTCATACCACCTTCTAATACCTTCTCATACCACCTTCTAATACCTTCTCATTACACCTACTAATACCTTCTCATACCACCTTCTAATACCTTCTCATACCACCTTCTAATACCTTCTCATACCTTCTCATACCACCTACTAATACCTTCTCATACCACCTTCTAATACCCATGTGAAGTCCTGCTTAAATGCTTTCTTGTTATTTGAGGCATTATCAGTGGTGATGCCAGCCATATTTGACATGTCCAGCTTCCATGTTTCATGTACCATCTTCTCCAACGCCTCTCTCAAACTGTCCCCCGTGTGCTCTGAGTGCAGCCCAACACAGCCCAAACACCAGCTCTGCATGTCCCAGGATTCTGTAATAAACTGCAGAGTTACTGCCATGAATGTGGACGTGGCCCTGCTGGTCCACAAGTCAGTGGTGCATGAAAATAAGGGTTTCCCCCTAAGGCTCTCCATGATTTTGTCTTTTGTTTCATTATATAGGGCAGGGATTTCAGTTGACATGAAGTGGTTCCGTGAAGGAAGGGAATACTTGTTATTTAACTGTCCAAGCAGTTGTCTGAACCGATGTTTCTCAACAGTATAGACAGGGACCTGATCCATGCATATGTACTCTGCTACAGCCCTGTTAAGTTTCTTGGCTTCCTTTGAGTTTGCATGATACTTCCTTTGTTGTTCAATTAATGCTGGTAGGGTAGGCTGCTGTGCTGTTGCTGGTCGAGGTCGATTCTCCTCAGCTTCTCTCTGGTACTATAAGAAAAGAGAAATATAAGACTTTTAAAACCCGTTGTTTCTCTCTAAAGAAAGAAATACATAGCAAACATGACTTAGTTATGCAATAGTGCTGCTGCTTTTTATTTGGTTAAAATATTTTAGTTAATAAGACTAAAATATATGACTACAACAATTTTCATGAGAGAGAGAGATTTCTCCGGGGCTGGTAACGTTAACCTCATGGAGAGAGAGAGAGAGAGAGAGAGAGAGAGATTTCTCCGGGGCTGGTAACGTTAACCTCATGGAGAGAGAGAGAGAGAGAGAGAGAGAGAGAGAGAGAGAGAGAGAGAGAGAGATTTCTCCGGGGCTGGTAACGTTAACCAACCTCGTGTCGAGTGTAGTATTGTATGACCTCGACATAACGTTTAAACGTAATGTTACTCCGTTTCCATGCAGTAATTATAAAGGTAGCCGGCTAGCTAGCATAAGCTAACAGAGGAACGACTAGCAGTAGCTATCTAACGTTAGCTAATAGCTGTAACGTACAACGAATCAGCTGTTGATATCATGCAGCATCAGTAGACAACGTATCTTGTATTAAACTAGAGTTAGTGGTTTAATGCTTCAGTCACAAACCTCTTTCATTTCTTTGTGGAGATCCGCGTGCCGGTCCTTCAGGTGTTTTGCCATATTTGAGGTGTTAGCACCTTTCGTTGGCACTGCCCTGTAACACCGCTTGCAAATGGGCATCGTGACATCTTTAACTTTCCCTTCTGTGTTTACTTCAAAACCGAAGTACCTCCAAACAGCACTTCTGCTGTTTTCTTTATCTTTAAGGACAAGTTGTGGAGGCGCTGCATCTGCCATCTTAGTTCACTCAGCTAAAATGTTTACTGAAGACGCCGACGGCTCGCTCTGTGAGGGGGAGGGCTGGAGGGGCAAGCGTGCTCTGAACAGCGTGTCAACAACTTCCGGTAGAACACTCGCCAGCTGGTACCGATACTACAGAAAGTATCGGTATTTCGGGAAATGAGTATCGTAACTGTTTTAAATATTCAGTATCGATATGTATCGATACTTCGATATTTTTGACAACACTAATATAGGCTACATCATTGACAATGCATGTTACTAAATGTTTAGCGTTATACACCAATGCAAGCACCCAATAACCCAATAAAGCTCGACATTATATCGGGGGTGGTAATCTGACGTTCGTGCCAGTCAGTATGATTACAATTTAAAACAACGCTTGAAAGAAAAGTAACCAAAGAAAAGGTGTAATATTTAAGATTTCGTTTCTACAAAGGGTATAGCAACGAAATATATATATATCAGATAATGACAAATCACAAGGACAACGAAAACATAGCCTATAATAATATGACTACATTTCTGACATGCACCATTCATTCACCACGGTAACAGCCACCATGAGAGCAGTAGTCAACTGGGCACGGCGACCCTATACATTAAACTAGAAAGAAGAAGAAGACCCTACATTCCAGTGTGTCTGTGTCTGTGAGTGTGTGTGTGTGTGTGTGTGTGTGTGTGTGTGTGTGTGTGGGGGCACAGCGGCCCGACATTAAAATGGGCACGGCGGCCCGTACATTCCAGTGTGTGTGTGTGTGTGTGTGTGTGTGTGTGTGTGTGTGTGTATGTGTGTGTGTGTGTGTGTGTGTGTGTGTGTGTGTGTGTCAACAAAGACTGGTACTCACCAGTCACAGGAGAAAGATCCGCCTGTTGTTGTGATTTGCAGCGAAGCGATCGATCACTGCATTGACGTCCAGTTCTTTGGTCCTTCTGGAACTGATTGCAAGCAGACCCAAGTTGCTGGTTCGAGCGTCTCCGCTTCTATTCCTCAGATAGGTCTTTATCCGGCGTAAGCAAGAAAAGCTCCTCTCACACGCAGCTGATGTGACGGGCAATGTCATTGAGATGCACACAAGTTTGTACAGATCAAGGAACGCATCATTGTATGGCCTTAATAGCACCAGCACGTCATGGGTGGTGTTGACGACAGTTCCACTTTGTTTTTTTCTTTCAATAAGTCGCTTTGCCTGGTGAAGTTCTGCAGAGATGTTTTCCTCCATTACCCCATAGTGTTTAGCCATTGGCAAAAGGCTATCTTTGTCCATGAATGTTTTGTGCATGGGGTTGAGAGCTGTTGCTCCTCTCAGAATGTGACAGTTTTCAGCTGAAAAACGTCTGTTCAATTCACTAATCAGTCGGTCGATTACTGGGAAAAAACAGTGGTTCCGATAGTCGTCTGAAGTTTCCAATCGCTGTCTTGACCCTGTTTGGCTGTTCACCACGAACCCCTGCAGGTGGCGAGGCTGTGCTTTTCTCCTCGGCTGTGGTCGCTGCATTTCAATGCCCACCGAAGCACACTGGTCACTGGCAGACTCCCAGATTGTATTCCATGTTTCAACGTTGCGTTTCTCGTTGAGGGTATCGACAACTGAATAGACCAGATCAGTGGCAGATGCAAGTTCCAAATCTGTGGCCTGTAGATGATCGGATAAGGTTTTTGTGAGGCGGAATATGCTTTCCAGCATAGTGACGTGCAGAACAAACTGCCCATCAATCAATCCAATCAGTGACTTTGCTTCGGTCGCCCTGTGAGCATTTGACTGGTCGCTCACATCTGCAAGAGTCGCTGAAATGGCAGGGAGAACTCTTTTTATTGCCCACAGTGTAGAATGTTGGCAGGACCATCGCGTGTCTGATAATCTTTTCAGCTCCACTACCCGTTTAGTGGGCTCAAGTTCCTGCTGCTTCTCGATAAACAGTTTGTGAATAACAGACCCGGAAAAAAAGTTGTAGAGCATCTGTACTGTTGCAAAACATTCCGCGACTGGTTTCACATTATGCACACAATCAACTAAAACCAAATTTAATATGTGTGCATGGCAATGGATATACAGCGCCTGTGGAACTTCTTGGCGAAATCTTTCCTGGACACCGTTGTTGCACCCAGACATAACTGATGCACCATCGTAGCACTGGGCAATGCATGCGTTTTTGTCTATGTTACACATAGCCAAAGTCTGTTTAACTAACTGGAGTAAAGACTGTGCATCTAAGCCATCTGCCGGAGTAAAATCCAAGAATTCTTCGTGAATGTTGTCATTGTTTAGGTAACGAACAACAACAGAGATCTGCTCTTTCTTGCTTATGTCTTTGGTTTCGTCAACCAATAAAGCAAAGTGCTTTCCCAGCTTAACCTTGTCGCTTACTTGACTCCTTATCATGCAAGCCATAATGTCAATCAATTCGTTTTGAATGTCATGGTGCACATATTTTGCATTGCCAGGCCCACTAGCTAACTTCTTTGACACAGTACTGTCAAACCTTCCAATCAGATCAAGCAGTTCAAGGAAATTCCCTCTGTTGGTTGATTGCTCGTTTTCTCTGTGCCCTCGCAGACCAATCGTTTGACAAGCTGTAAACCGTAGTGACTCAACTACTGCGTGCATGTATTGCCTGTTTTCTTGTACAATCTTGGAATGTCCAGCATCAAGTTGTGTTAAAATCCTCGACCCACATTTCGATCGCAGCTTAAATTCACACCATGCTTCCATGGCTAGTTTATGGGAAACACTTGTGTTGTGTTGCGCCAATTTCTCTGCTCCTTTTCTCCAGTTGCGACACCCGGTATGGGTGAAACTCTTTTCAATATGACCTGGCCCATGGTGGAAAAAAATTCTACATGCATAACAAAATGTAGCATCAGAAGAGAGCGAATATTCCAGCCATGGATATTGTTCGAACCAAGAGTTGTTAAACCCCCTTGATTGAGATCCAAATTTTCGAGTCGGGTAAGACATTAGTTTAGGACATCTCGGCCCCTCAGCTGGGTCTTGGCTTAAATCCACAGGCCCACCAGGCCTTTTGCCGTGAATGATGGCAGGTATGTGACTGTGAGCCAACGCCACCACCTGTTCTCCCCCCCGGGCCCCTCCACTCTCATTGTCGTTATCCGAGTCTTCTCCGGCCGAAGATGAACCCTCTGCGACTGCGGGCCTCGCCACTGACGTTACCCCGGGCCCGGGGCCTTGTTGTTCATCGTCGTCCTCCTCATTATCTTCCGTGTCTGGCAACACGAACACAATGTCCTCCACGTTCTCGACCACCACGTTGCTGGAATTAGTTGGTGCCTCTCCATCTCCAAGACCACCATCAACAACATCATCCACGACCACTCTCCCCCGCTTTTTTCCAATAATAATAAAGCGGTCCATTATATAAATGTCACCTAACTTAATCGATGCTTGTTGTAAGTTGTAATAACTGCTGCTACTAAGTAGAGACAGTGCTGCAGCTAGAAACTGCTCGCGCTAGCTAGAGTTAACGTTAAACTTAAAGTGTGCGCATGGACGTACTAAGGAGAGATGTGGGAACAGAAAGCACCGGCGAGCTAGCCAGATGCATGGAGGATCGGGATGACTGGAAGCACCGATGGAGGGCCCGTCCGAGGACGACCTAGATAGTGCGCATGCAAATGATGCAATCACGTGCAACGAACCAACCAATCAAATCACACAACAGGTGCCACAAAGGTGAACGGCAGGTCATCATGGCAGGTCAATATGATTTAATAATTTTGTTTAGTTACATCAGTCAGTCCGATGTCTTCATATATTATATTTTTTATTCCATAAATTTATTTATACATTTATTTTATATATAAATAAAATAAAAAACATAACTGTCTGGGAGGGGGGGCTTAGAGGGGGCTAAGCCTTTTTCAGAGGGGGCTTAAGCCCCTGCTAGCCCCTCCCCCCGCCGCCACTGCTAATAGTCATAAAGGTCCAAAGTTTATAAACATCCCACAGAAAATGTGTGTTTTACAAAGGTTTTTGTAATGTGTGTACCGCAATAATGATTATCCAAAATGTCCGTCCGCTTCACTTACTTCAGACGCACAAGTCAAAACAAAGAACTTGTTGGTCTTCTTCTGCCCCCTTCTCGTTGCGATCACTTTCAGAGCAGACTACAACTGGCTACAACAGTGGTCAATAATTGTTGCCATCAGCAGTGACTGGTCAGTTCAGGAACCGTTTACAACCGGATGTGGTCACTCGTCAGAACGGCTTGTCAAATGATGCTCGCCGGATAAGAGGTTAAATAAATCATAAATAATTTTGCCATAGCTGCTATAGTTTATCCAAAATCAGTTGCCCTCCCAGGTCAAGGTCAGTCACCCTCCTGCTTGTCTTGGGTTGATTGTCAAATGCACAAAGGAGAATCTACACAAATATAGTATTAACTTACTACTAGGGGTGTAACGATGCATCGATTAATCGAAATGCATCGATTCTAATGTGACGATTCAACTGCATCGATTTGAAAATGTTAGAATCAATTATAATCGAAATTAATCGAAATAAAAAAGAAAATCCTTTTTTTTTTTTTTTTTTTTGTATTGTTTTTATTTACCAATTCTCCACTTGCACAATCTGAATGTAGCCACTTCCGGCTGACTTCCGGTTGCCAATGGCACTTCCTGTCCCATCCAAATACATTGGTTTTAGCTACTTTTCTCCCCTTATTTAAACAACTTTTTCGTCACAGAGAGGCAATGAAACGCTTGTATTATTATAGTATAGAATGTATTTAATAAGCAAACGTTTGTCAGCAGGGTTTTTGGGCTGTATTTCATGTAAAAATGTTTACTGTTAGTTTCCTTGCTCAGCCAGCATTAGCTAACAGAAGCTAGTGGTTAAACAGGCCGGATTAGCTTTGAGCTAACTATCTTTCCCGACCCATGTATTCATTCCATTCTAAACATAACGTTAGTTTACAAAACATGACCCGTCTATATAACGTTGAGGAACAAATTATATAGACGGGTAATGTTTTGAACAACTAACGTTACGTTTAGAATGGAATGCATCGGCAAAGATCCGTTAGCTCAAAGCTATTCCGGCCAGTTTATCAACTTCCTGTCATTTAGAAATATGATTTTATAGTGAAAATCATTACCAAAACGTCCGGAAAAACCTAACGGGAGCATTATAGACTGTCATACAAATGTACAAATGCTATAAGGTGGCAAGAAATGCACTATAAACAATACTTTGCGGCGTCGTTTCTTGCGCTAGCCTCTGTTGTTAGCCAGCATTAGCCTTAATAGCTTTGAGCTAACTATCTTTGCCAATGCATAAAGTATTGTTTATAGTGCATTTCTTGCCACCTTATAGCATTTGTACATTTGTATGACGGTCTATAATGCTCCCGTGAGGTTTTTCCGGACGTTTTGGTAATGATTTTCACTATAAAATCATATTTCTAAATGACAGGAAGTTGATAAACTGGCCGGAATAGCTTTGAGCTAACTATCTTTCCCGACCCATGTATTCATTCCATTCTAAACATAACGTTAGTTTACAAAACATGACCTGTCTATATAACGTTGAGGAACAAATTAGGCAGCTTGGCCAGAGATTCCCTGTTGTTGTGTCTTGTTTGTTCAGGGGCTCTCCATACGGATGAAGGACGAGCTCTCCGTATGTGAGTTGCCGGAGCACTTGGATGAGATCATCACCATGGCCATCCGCTTGGACAATCGACATCGGGAGAGGGAACGTGAGCGAGGAACAAAAGCTCGGGTACGTGTCCCTTCTACTCCTGGTGTCGCCAGCTCTCTGCACTACACGAGTGAGCCACTGGGTGATGAACCCATGCAGCTCGGGGCGCTGTCGCTCACGGATGAGGAGCGACGGCGCTTCGTCGAAGAAGGACGCTGCTTCCTGTGCGGCCACACCGGTCATCGTTTCGGGAGCTGTCGGGGCTTCTCGGGAAAAGGAGGAGCCCGCTAGGTCCTGAGGAGGCGCTGGCAAGTGGGCAGAAACCCTCACATCTAATTGACTCAGGGGCTGCGGGTAACTTTTTTTTTGATCCACTTTTTCTCCCATTTTTCTATATTTTTCTCCCATCCCAATTTCGTATCATCCAATTCAACCCTCCCCTGTCACGAACGCTGTTTCTTGCCTCCCACAAGCCGGCTGCAATGTGGACTAAGTCATACATAGCACAAGTCCCCTCCGGTACTTGAGGTAACAGCAGTCGCATCTTTTCACCTGCGCAGCTCGATCTCTCAGTGTCGAGGAGTAACGCGTGGGAGGCTCACGCTGCCCCCGACACTTCCTGATTCTACTGCGCAGGCGCACCAACCGACTTGTAGGAGTCGCTTGTTCACAACGCCCGATCCCCACCCTTCAGTTTCCCTCCCCGTAATACGGCCAATGTGTATTACTGCGGACGACCAGCTAAACTGAAAACAATGTGGAGAGCTGGATTCGAACACGCGAATCCTAGCGTCTCCACACTGGTGGCGAGTGCCTTGCCCACTACACCACCTAGCCGCCTCGGGCTGCGGGTAACTTTATCCATGTGGGGCTGGTGGAGGAATGGGGAATTCCTCTCGAGGAACTGGTGGTACCTGTTCCTGTCTAGGCCCTAGATGGCCTACCGCTGGGCAGTGGGAGCATCACCTACCGCACTACTCCTATGCACATTCGGGTAGAGGGTGGGAAGAGGTGCAATTTTTCATGCTTGTTTCTCCCATTTCCATCATGGTCTTAGGTCATCCCTGGTTAGCTCTTCACAACCCCGTGATTAACTGGTCCACGGGCGAACTCTCAACGGGGAACAACATCGAGTCTGGGCCCGGCGAGAGTTTGCCCCCCCCCCCCCCTCTTCTCTTTTTTCTCCCTCTTTTCTCTCCAGGATGGTGGGGAGCGTTGCAGATGCTGACAGCCCTACTAATCCCGATTTAATGGGTGTACCCGAGATCTACTGGGACCTGGCGGACGTTTTTAGCAAAACTATTTCGCGCGTGCAGCATTGGAGGTTATGCCAGCCAAGAGGAAGAGGACGGTCGTTCGGCAGATGGACTGAAGATGAAAGTTGTTGCATGTTAGAGATCCAAATTCAGTTCAGTCAGGCTAGCCATGTCGGCTTAGCTAAAGGCAGGGACAGCTAGTTAGCTTTAGCTACGTTATAATATCGAGTGCTAACGTGTGGTTCAGTCGGGATAGCCATGTCGGCTAGTAGCTTAGCTAAAGGCTAACTAGCGTTAGCTAACCTAGAGAGAGCGCGTGCAGCATTGTTATGCCAAGATGAAGAAGACGGTCGTTCGGCAGATGAACTTCGTCAACTCCACGCGGTTGTCTCCATCCTCTTGGACGTTTGGTGAGTTTTCTTTTTTTTTTACTTAATTTTTTAGCGTTTATCGCTTTTCTGGTCAAGCATGACCGACAGTTGTAGAGTGAAACGGGAGGGAGAACAGGGGAAGACATTCGGCAAATGACGGCGGGTCCGGGAATCGAACTCGGAGTCAACCAGAACCGTGACGCAGCACGGCTCCTCCCGACGCAGAAATAGCGCCAAGATAGGTGGTGAGCTACTGGAGCTCCCCTGTTTGGTGAGTTTTTAATGCACTCTATTCTATTCCCGCCGTGGAGATATCTCTCTCTCTCTCTCTCTCTCTCTCTCAGGCCGGCTAGCTATCATGGCTAACGTTATGTTGGCTAACGTTATGTGGAGCCAGCGGGCCGGCTAGCTATCGTAGCTGACGTTCTGTTGGACCAGCGGGCCGGCTAGCTATCGTTGCTAATTTTATGTTGAGCTAGCGGGCCGGCTAGTTATCGTAGCTAATGTTATGTTGAGCTAGCGGGCCGGCTAACTATCGTAGCCAATGTTATGTTTAGCTAGCGGGCCGGCTAGCTGTCGTAGATGTTATGTTGAGCCAAGCGGGCCGGCTAGCTAACGTAGCTAACGTTATATTGAGCCAAACGGGCCGGCTAGCTGTCGTAGCTAGTGTTATATTGAGCCAAAGCGGGCCGGCTAGCTAACGTAGCTAACGTTATATTGAGCCAAACGGGCTGGCTAGCTGTGGTAGCTAACAGTGTGTACCTGGTGTCAGTACCTGGCTACTCTATTTGCAGTTAGCCTATTTAGCTGATGTCGGCCGTTGGCTCCTTGCTACTTTGTTTTCTCTGGGATAGACCCTCTTCTCTTTGGATTTAAGTGTTGATCTTTGTCCTTTTGGATCTATGTATATTCATGGTGCCTTTGTGAAGTTATCTTTTCCTTCTGTTTTGTTCTTCCATTAAAAGTTGAATATCCTTTAGGGGCTCATCTTAGCTGTCTTGCTTATCTCTCTCATACATGCTCTCTCTCTAACACACACACAGACATGCTCTCTCTCTCTAACACACAAGCTCTCTCTCTCTCTTTCTAACACACACAGACATGCTCTATATCTCTCTCTAACACACAAAATGACATGCTCTCTCTCTATATATTTCTCTCTCTTTCTAACACACACATACATGCTCTCTCTCTAACACACACACACACAAACAGACATGCTCTCTCTATATCTCTCTTTATTTTTATTTTTTTTATTGATATTTTTTGCACAAATCTCTCCAATATTCAAAACATCTCTTTCCACATCATCATATGCAATTTCCAGGATTTGCCTTTTTCTTTTTTGTAAGAACATACAAAACATGTAAAGGACTCATACAAATACATTAACAACTGACATGGAAAATAAAAAAAGACTTACGAAAAAAGAAACATACTATACTATACATTATGTGTATACATCCCTGATATATATATTTTGCATGTAGACCGAACTACCTTCGAGCAGGTATGTGCTGCATCCTCTATCGGGATGCCACCCTTCTCCATATTTCATGTGAGAGAAAGCGCCCCAGACACATGCAGTTGTGCATGATAACATGCATGCACGCATGTCTCCAACACATGTTCTATCTCTCTCTTTCTAACACACACAGACATGCTCTATCTATCTCTCTCTCTTCAATTCAAATGGGCTTTATTTCACATTCTTGTATTTCTCCCAGTAGGTATGGGAGTTTTGAGTTATTGTCCATGTTTTCAAAGTCTCTTTGGGTGTTTGCAATTTGTGGGAAGTATATGTCTTGGTATAGTGGGCAGGTTGTTAAGAAGTGGAGCTCGGTTTCCACCTCATTGTTTCTTTCCAATGTCTCTCTCTCTCTCTCTCTCTCTCTCTCTCTCTCTCTCTGGCCTTGCTCTGGTGGAGGGTCAGGGGCATTGCCGGGTCTGTGCAGCGATAACACTGTATATTGACTGTAGAACGGGAGCTCTCTCTCGCTCTCTCTCTTGCTATATGTTGACTGTATCATGCCCAGCCTCGGGCAGCGCTATTATTTAAGAATATGTTGACTGTATAAAAAAAAGAAAAAGAAAAATATATATATATATATATATATTTTTTTACCTTTTAGGGGGGGGGGGGGGGGGGGCCTCGCGTTTAAATCTCGCACAGGGCCTCGCATTTCTCCCAGGCGGCCCTGTATCTATGGTTTACATAACGTTAAGCTGGCTCCTTCTTCTTCACCAAATGGGTTGGACTAGCGTTAGACACGCTCATGGGCGACACATAGCGGCTTGGAGGTGAAACGCAGCCTATTCCACAACATTAATTACTCGGTTATTTTAAAAACTGAAAAGACAAATATTATCTATCAACAATTTATTTAGGTAACATAAATAATACTAATTCGTACATTGAAAAAAATATATATAAAAATAAAATTTATATATATTTTTTGAGAGACCCCCACAGGTATTGTTGACTATGGGGGCTCAGACTCTATCTACCCATGACCCGCTCGGACGTGTTCACGCCCCCCCCCCCCCCCCACACACACACACATACATCAGCTAATGTAATTGGCTCCCAGACCCAACTTTGAGAATAGATTAACAGCGGTAATTTTTTTATCGCACGATAAGAGTCCGCCGTTAACTTAGCCCGGTAACGGCATTAACGGCCCGGCCTTAGTAATAAATAAATTAGTTGACCTCGCATTGTGCCAATATCTCTCCGAACTCCTCCACTTTGTTTACCTTACCTGTATATAAATGTCTGTATATAAGTACATTAATATGAAACGGTACATTAATATGAAACTGTGGTACACCGTACAATCAATAACACTTTAAAATACTTGAGTGACTGATGGACATTTCCCGATAGCGTTGTTTCCCCCCCGGAGATATAGGAGGGGCACCGGAAGTTATGCTGTTGTCATTGGTTACACGTGAGAGAACAGCTGTGTGGACATAACAAGCAACGTGTTTTGGACCTGTATGTAACGGTTGAGTCTGGAATTAAACGACACAAAAGAAACATAAAACTCTCCTCATTTTTCAATGACGGTATGACAGAAGGCTACAATATTATCTTTGATAGGCCTACGTGCAAATCTGTTGCACCGCTGGTAGCCGGTGCGCTCTTATGGGCAGCCTTGGTGGCGAGCTGCGGGGAATACAGAACCTTTATTTCAGCAGGGAACATAGGACCTTTTTTTTCTGGAGCGGGCGGGAACGGGGAACATAGAACCTCTTTTTCGGGGGCATAGGGAACATAGAACCCGGGGAACATAGGGATGACCCCCCTAGTTGTAACTGTTTGGCTCTAGCCTCAACTGGTAGCCAGTGGAGTTGTATAAATTGAGTCTTCCCTATATGGGTTCTAAAGGCCTAAAAACTACTCTGATTAGTTTGTTCTGTGCTGTTTGAAGTTTATGTTGCATGGGTTTGTTAAGGCTCCAGTACCATGAACTGATGGCGTAGTCAAAAGGGCACTGGACCAGTTGTAGTGTAGTAGTGAAAGGCACTTTGTAGTGTGGTAGTGAAAGGGTTAAGAAGCAACGCACGTCCACGGCATTGCAACCCATTGCAAGAAATCATCATCAGCCTCATCAATACAGCCTGTGAGCTGTGTTACTATAGACTGGAGCATCGCTTGGCAGGCTGAATTATTGATTATTCCATCACCTTTGCTTTGATGATTACCACTTGAAGAAACGCAGCTCTGCTCATTACTTTTATGTTTGATCCAATGACGCTCAGACTACAAGGAAAAACACATCACATGGGTTACAAGTAGGGATGTCCGATATTATCGGCCGATATCGGCATTAAAATGTGATATCGGAAATATCGGTTTTCAATTATTATTATTTTTTATAAAAATAAAATTACATTTCTATAACCTTTATTTA
The DNA here is from genome assembly GCF_963971535.1 of Notolepis coatsorum. Taxonomy (NCBI): domain Eukaryota; kingdom Metazoa; phylum Chordata; class Actinopteri; order Aulopiformes; family Paralepididae; genus Notolepis; species Notolepis coatsorum. Next base: position 114,509,779 of record NC_140166.1, read on the forward strand.
CCCAGGCAAGCAAGTAAGAACAAATTCTGATTTTATTTATTGTCAAAAGTATGCATAATGTTGTGTTAATTCCACAACAAGAGATATGTAATGTTAATTACCTGAAATTATATCATATATCGGTATCGGTTGATATCGGTATCGAAAATTAAGAGTTGGACAATATCGGTATATCGGTATCGGTAAAAAAGCTAATCTTTCCTGTGACAAAATGGCATCCAATGTAATAAAAAAAGTCAACCAACAAACTCGATTCTTGTACCGGATCTCCTCTCTGGTAAACAAGAATACCCTGAAGACTCTAGCAGGAGCACTCATTCAAGGGTACTACGACTATGCTTGCACCTCATGGTACCAAAGCACCTCAAAGGCACTAAAAAACAAATTACAAACATCTCAAAACAAGCTGGTCAGACTACTGCTTGACCTGACTCCTAGAACCCACCTCACCCCTGCCCACTTTGACAACCTAGGATGGCTTAGAGTAGACGACAGAGTACAGCAACTTGCAACGGGCCTGGTCTACAAGATACACTATGCGACCAAGGTACCCATGTACATGTCAAAATACTTCCCAAAGGTCAGTGAATACCACGATCACAACACCAGAGGGAGCTCCACAAATCATGTTAAACCCAGATTCGGCTCAAACAAGGGACTAAACACATTTCGCAATTATGCCACATCAATGTGGAACGCCCTACCCAAAGCTGTAAAGGAATGTGAATCACTACCCACTTTCAAAAACACTCTCAAAAAACACCTACGGGAGACTGCAAATTCGAAACTGGCCCCTATAAATGTCCTAACCTAGTTGTACAGTAAATTACCAAGTATGGCTTTGTCAGTATTCCAATGTACAGTGTACAATGTGTGTCCCCCCCCCTACCTCCAATGTACAGCCCCCACCCACCCACCCCACCCCACCCACCCAACCTCCTCCAATGTACAGTTTCTACGTCCACTGTATATACACTCTTTTTCTGGACACTTTTGTATCACAAACAGTACTGTATTTGCAAATCTGATATGTCATAAATGTATAGATGTAGCAGTACTGTCTATCTGTATGTCATGTATGTCATATATGTTATGATGAATTGAAAATGGGGGACCCTGATGTAAACAAGACGAAAGTCTTTCTCTGGTCTGCATCCCCTTAACAATTGTATGTATTGAGCTGTACTGTACTGTACCCATTCTGCAATCTGTTAATAAACTTTTCAATCAATCAATCAAAACCTTCCCCCCCCCCCCCCTTTATGGAGCGACAGCATCCAGTGTCAACCATGCCGTTTTTAAATTCACAGAGTAAATTTTACTCAACCTAAGTCTAGGGTGCCCATGTTGGTGAGTGGGTTCATTTACATGTTGTATCAGCTCAAAGCTGTCCAGTAGGTTGGTAAGCTCAATACTAGCCTTGGGGTCGTTCTTATTCAGATCTCCACGTATGATTAATCTTTCACATCTCTAAGGATACCAACTGAGATTAGCTTCTGAGAACCGGGGGTGTAAAGTACTTGAGTATTATTATTAGGTTTATATACTTTGTAGTTTGTACTTGTACTCCATCACATTTCCAAATCAAAGGTCATACTTTTTACTCCTTACATTTAAAATGCAGACCTACAAAGTACAAAGTACAAATCTCACAGGTCCAACCATCTTAATTAGTATATTTTAATTGTTTATCTGGCCGAACTAACATTAACATTATTAATCCTGTGACCGCAGGTAAACAGCCAATCAAATCCCCATCAATGGAAAATGAACCCGCCCATACCCATGCTGATTGGTCCTTGTGCAACACTAGAAAGTGGGGATCTTTGATTAAACACCTGCTCTCAGAAGAATAGACAGTCAGCTGTGGTTAATATTGTGATATTATTCAGGGTAATCCAGTATGCTGTGATGTGAATGCCGTCCATGTTAGTTTACCTCCATTGTCTATCGCAGATTATACAACGGCATGCAAATTTCTCGATTCTGATTGGCTGAAACAGTCAATTTACACGTATGTATCTGTCACAATTCCACGCTCTTGGTCCCAGGACCCGCCCACAACCGAATCACTATCACTCCGCCGTTCGACTTTGTAGAGGGAGCGGAAAGCGGAGAGGGGAGGAGAGGAGAGGGGACAATAATCTTTACAAATGGATATGTTGATAGCGTCATAACGACTAAATATAAACAGATTCTGTCACAGCGAATGTCTTAGTCTCTTACACAATGTTGGATTGTGTAATCTATGGGTCATGAGTCATTGTGGAACAAAAGAAAAATCGCGGATTGATTGATTGATTATTTGCAATTTTATTTTAAATTTCTTCTTCCTTGCTCACTCTCTCACACTGTCTGGCACATCCTCCCCCCCACCCCCCACCCCACACACACACAACGGCGGAGGAGAGTCAGACTGAGAGACATAGAAGCAGCTGCTCTGTTTTAAGTGAGCATGGCCTAATTGAATTGATTGATTGATTGCTAATTTTATTACTGTACGCCTGGTTTCCAACTGGTTAAGTTTAGGCCCTCTAAAGTAGGTTTAAAAAAATAAATAAAAAAATAGGGCGCAGAAAACTTTTTTTCCCCTATAGGGCAAAGAAAACCTTTTAATTTGTTTGACCTACTTTCTATAGAAGCATCTAAGAATGAAGTTCTATAGAAAGTAGGTCTGCATCCCCTTAACAATTGTGTGTATTGAGCCGTACTGTATTGTACCCATTCTGCATCTGGTAATACAATTTTCAATCAATAAATCATTCCAATAACACACAGTTGGATGTGTTAGTTTGTTGACTTTTTAATTTGTTTTACCTACTTTCTATAGAAGCATCTAAGAATGAAGTTCTATAGAAAGTAGGTCTGCATCCATTTAACAATTGTGTGTATTGAGCCGTACTGTATTGTACCCATTCTGCATCTGGTAATAAAATTTTCAATCAATCAATCATTCCAATAACACACAGTTGGATGTGTTAGTTTGTTGGATGAGAACCGTTGGATGCACTTCCAAGCTGCTTCCACATGGAGGCAACTTGTCTTTTTTGTTGTTGTGGGAACTACTTTTTCTGGCGGATGGTTTTTTCAATAAATCTTCGATTAATGTGTGTTTATTGTATAGCAATAAGGTTGGATGAATGTGGCAGTTGTATAAAAGCATTACACCACTTGCAGTAATGATTTGTGAAAAATAAACCATGCCTAGGGGGGTCTAACAACCCTCGGCTGCGCCTCGGGCCTAACGACCACCCCTAGGCATGGTTTATTGTTCACAAACCACTCCTGCGCGTGATGTAATGCTTAAACACATTCCATTGTGGGCAGAGTATGCTTGGTTTCATTCCAGCCTTGTCTAAACACCAGCTGATGACTTCACTAATTGGCTCACCTCTTCAACTAACACACCTGGTGCAATGTATAGTTTAAAATGGCCCACGATGGAATGAGTTTGAGACCCCTGGTCTATCCCTTTCAAAAAAACAATGTACTTTAACTTTTTAGTACTTAAGTACATTTAAAAGTAGGACCCCTTGACTTTCACTCAAGTGCGCCTCCAGCCAAATACCCTGGCCTCTACTTGAGTCAGACCCCGAGACGGTACCCATACTTCCACCCAAGTACAATTTCTGGGTACTTTCTACACCCCTGCTGAGAACTCCTACAGAAATATTGATGAGTATTTTGGTGGCTGGTACAATGTGATGATGAGCAAAGACAGTCCAGCTTTTAGTTCAATAACAAGATATTCAAATGATGTACATTCACCCATGTCAATGTCATCACATACAAACGATGCAGATAAAATAGCGGCAACCCTCCCCCTCTTCTGTAACATGGGGAGAGGGGGATAGCAAAACCTGCGCTATAAAAATAATGCCATTTAGCCGGTCTCGACTAGGAACATGCATTGCAAACTACTTTCAGTTATCAGATCATTGATTAACACTTTAATCGCCGAAAACGCCTTTGGACGTCTTTCCTAGCCATGCTCATTCTGCCGAAGACGCCGTAACTCGTCTTTGATATCAATAATTCAAAAATCTGTGATCGAAATCATATTTCTCCTCCGGAGACATGAGATGTACTGGTGAGCTTCACTCAACTGTCTAACGGTTCAAGAGCGCCATCTGTTGGCCGATCGGCAGATCGGCCAAGAGGGAGGGGCGCGCCAAACAGGAAGTGCTGATCCATATTTTGTCCGGGCACTCGCGATCGGTAGCCGGACTCCATCTCAACACACTGGATAATCAATCGCTCGCCCTAACTCAATAAACAACGTTATTTGGACGTATATAGTATTATACAACCTGGAAATGGTTCATCTATATCAACATCCCATAATCGAAAACTGTCTACTCCAAGCTGATCGTCCAACGGCGTGAGGAACATACGGTAAGATCCAGCGTTATTTTCTAACGTGTTCCATATAAACTGCTCTGATGACCATATGACCCACACTAGACGAATGATATAACGTTGCCCACGGAATTATAAACGACCCCCCGCCCATCCGGTCAATATCAGATGATACGTAGTAACTTCTAGAAGTACCTCCAGTTGAAATTTTTCATCTGGCACCGATCGCTACCAAACTGTATTTGATCATCAATATAGTGCATTTGGGGCTATAAATCAAGTTCTGTAGAAAGCTGCAGAAAACGATAAAAACATACTTATACTTTAGACTGTATTTTAGTATGAATATGTGAATGAAAAAGTATAACATTGATACACCCTGAACAATACATATAGGACATTGAATGGGCCATAATAATGTCAATTTAGCAATAGAATTTAAAAAGTTATAGCCCTGCAAAGAAGGGGAACTTCTCCATAGACAAATAGAGCTGGCTAGGGATGGTAAATTATGAATTTAACCATGGCGATCAAAGTGTTAAGAAAGATTTGCTGCTCAATGATCTAACATTCAGAAGGGCCATTGTCAGTGATTTGTTTACATGGCCGGTCTTAGTAGATTTTCTGTACCTGTATTTCTATCGATCAGCACTTTGCTGTGTGCAGACCTCAATGTACACTGTGCTCTTATGACCCTACAGGCAGTTACCTGGAAATGGATCAAGCCTGTTCTAAATCTGATAAGGTTTTTCAGTGGAATTATCTAATGAAAGATTGCATTTCAACTAGAATTCACTTCTTCCCTTTTCATGAATATCTAATGAAAAATTGTATTTCAACTAGAATTGTTTTCTTCCCTTTTTATAGCGTGCGTGCATGTAAACATGTGTGTGTCATATACTCTGCCTGCTACATCATGTCCTCCGGTCGATGCCTTCCCGCAGTGCCGCCCAATCAATGCGCTGATGGCTCCGTCCCGCCTTGCAACTCTGCTCTCTTCCGTCTCGGGATGCTCTGCCCAACGGAAGCTGTGAGAAAGTTCTCACCAGGGCTAACTGTGATTGCCCGACCGTCTCTCCAATCTCCTCGCGACGAGGCAGTTGACGTGGCGGGAGGGCCGGTAACGCACACGGGAAAGCACCGAGGCCAGAGTCCACTGCAAGCCCCGAAAAACACCGCCGTGGGGGAAGAGAAATAAAACAAAGTGTCAAGCTCTTTCCTCACTCCCCTCTTCTCCCCAGTCCACAGACAGGCTGCTCCCTGCCCCTCTAAATTGCCCACATCCTCCATTTTAACACGCTTCTTTTTCCTTAACAGACAAAAACAAACAAAACTAAATAAAATACACGGCAGAAAATAGTTTCATCTAAACACGTTGGAGAAAAAAAGCTCTATGGTAGTGCACAGACAACGCGCCTTTTTTTATTTATTTTTTAAACTTTGACCAGTCAGCTGGTTCTTTTAGCGTTTATCGCTTTTTCATCGCATTCATACTTGGTCAAGTTCGACCGACAGAAGCAGGCTGAAAGGGTTCAGATGGGGGGGAAGACACTCTGGGAAAGGCACGGCTGCCGTCCGGGATTCGAACGCGCTCAGCCCCAGATCCGTGACGAGCACGGTTGTCCACGGCGCTGAAATAGCACTCGCGGTACGTGGTGAGCTACTGGAGCTCCCCTAGACAACGCGCCTTTATCTTAATTTCATTTCAGAAATAACTGCAGTTTGACTAGATAAAGTGCCAGAAACTAAATCACACAAGAAAAACAACTGTCTCCTCTCTATGGTATTTCTCACGCACGGTCAACGTCCCGCGTCCTTGTGAAAAAAAAATCAATAAAAACAGATCAGTGCCTAAAAAGATATTAAACCCTAGCCCTCGCCTTAATTTCGGGACTGCTGTATGACATAAGTAATTTAAAATGTCTCACGCACGGTCAACTTCCCGCCTCCTTGTGAGAAAAAATTAATAAAAACAGATCAGTGCTAAAAAGATATAAAACCCCAGCCCTCACCTTAATTCCGGGACTGTTGTATGACTTAAGTAATTTCTAGCATACCCATAGTACACTTTGCACCACGCCTTACTTCGGATACAAATGTAATTCTCGCCTAAACTATCGGAACCTACCTTTAAATCCAAGTGTTCAAAGGAAAACAAGAGGGAATCACACAAAAAAACAATACTATACTCTAGTCCTAGACAACATCTGGACCCAGAAACTCAACAACTCTTCGCCCAAATCACACTCCCGCACGCATCCACACGGGTAAATCTGCCAGAGATGACAAGACAGTCGGTAGACAGGCGTCCTCTCTCTCCTGTATTTTTTCTTGGAGGATTGAGGCGAGGAATAATAGTAACTCCCCCGGATTGCTCGACGGCAATGCACAACTCTGTGTCATCCGCTGTCTGGTCAATCTAGACACCCTAATCAAATTGTAACACATAACTAATTATAAATCTAAAAACAAAAATGTTTTAAACAGAAATCAGAATGCCAACAGCCACCGAGCGTTCCTTATCACGCGTCCCCAAGGTCCATGCCGGAGGTGACAGCCAAGCGGACGGCGCAGACGGTTCTCTCCCCCCCCCCCAATGCGCGGAGGAGGTCGAGACAGGGCAGCACTCCCCTGGAATCCTAGGATTCCCCCTCTCTGCAGAGTCTGTCCGGCGGCCTACCTCGACACCCATCGGTTTAAAAATAAAATAAAACTAGTTTAAAAATCCCATAAACATCTCTTGTCGCCATCTGTAATGGGAAATATTAAAGGGACAAAACGATGAGCCGTTTACATTAATGATTCTGAGTCATTATTAATAATAGGAAAGTTTATTTCACACCGTGGCCACAATGAAAGGACAGTTTACAGACAGAGACACATGTTAATACAGTAGCCTCTGGCCATAAAATGACCAAGAGCCAGTGGCGGCTCGTGAATTCTTCACGGGGGGGGCGGAATTAATTAGTATCCCCCTCTATCTCTCCTTCTCTCTCTTTCTCTCTCTCACACACAGCGCGACGTGGAATCGATTCGTTACACAATCAGACCTAGTATGTGTAGTAGTATAGTAGTATATACCAAGAATAACTTCAGTATGAGTACAGGGCTGTACACATATTTTGCATATTGTTAAACGAGCCAAGGCTAGCTATTAAACTATCGATATGAATTGAAAATGGGGGACCCTGATGTAAACAAGACAAACGTCTTTCTCTGGTCTGCATCCCCTTAACAATTGTGTGTATTGAGCCGTACTGTATTGTACCCACTCTGCAATCTGTTAATAAAGTTTTCATTCATTCATTCATTCAAACATAATAATCCACTTATTTTCAATCCAAACGAAACTCCACTCCAGAGAGAGAGAGAGAGAGAGAGAGAGAGAGAGAGGATACAGCGATGAAACAGTGCACGGCGTGCACGCGCACTCAAAGCGCTATTGCGTCTAGCCCGAGAGAAATGCGGCGAGGAGAATACGGCTACGGTAACGGAACTTATTCTCTATCAGACAGTGAGTCACTTCCTGTTCAGGAAAACAATTATTTATATTTGATATATTAACGTTATATTGTGCATTGGAAACACAAACATACTTAAAATGAGTAAATATTATTCATTTTAAACATGTTTATATTATTTATAGGGCTATAAAACAAAAAAACAAAAAAAGATATTTCTTATTCTTCTCTCTTTTAACCAGGGTTAACCAGGGGAGTCGGCGCCCGAGCGCCCCTAGTGGCCAGCCGCCACTGCCAAGAGCGCTGTTCACACGTATATTAAATACACAATTGAAATGACGTCCACTAGACCCCCAGATAGGTAAACAAAGTCTGCCCGAAGGAGAGCCAGCCTTGGCTAGGCGGTGATGTTCGCGATGTTCCTAACTGGAATGTTAAACAAACTTGCTAGCAGAGGAAGAGATTTAAAGGGTCTGCCATATCTGAGCACATTATATAGCTGGTCAGAGTGCACCAGTCAAGCTGTCTAATGACATGATAATATATTCCACGACACAACTGCTCTTCACCTTTAACCCACATTAAATGTCCGTTTCTATTGATGTCAAACTCTCTCTCTGACCATTCTGCCTGCTCTCAATCCTTATCAGTTGTTCTATTTCATTATGGCTTTCGCTCAGCATCATCTGCACTGTACTTCACTTCGTGCACGTGCACTGAATAAAAAATTCCACCATGTACCTTTACATCCCAACATTCGTCTGGCCACACCCCCATCCGCTTACCTTCATAAGCAGGTGTGTGGTCACCTACTCGCCTCCTTCTTCACTTTCACCACAAGGAAGTGCCTTCGGTAGATCCCCACTTGACGAGGTTGTTAGTAGAATAAAGTTGGAAAACAAAAGAACGGGAAGATACGTTGACATCATATCTTTATTTTCTCTCTCACTATTTTCGAGAAAATACGGCGATATTGTCTTTGTTACTGGAGTGTCTGGAAGATGATGATCATTCTGACCTTCAACGGCTTTTTCGTATTAGGAGCTCACGCCGCTGACATGCTCCCCAGCTACAGTCCTCCTTGTTGCGGCTGGATGGGGTTGCCCTCCGGCCATACAGCTGGACTGTGGGAAGCACCGACTGTTGTGAGAAGTGGTTGTTTCCAGGGTGGGGTACGTACTGTTTTGCTTGCGAGCTCTGGTTGTTGTTGATGCTGTGGGGGTTAGCTGACAATTTTACGAAACGCAGATTCCAGACTGGGGTCCTCTGCTCGGCTTAAACGGCGGTCGGAGGATCTTGGTCTGACGCCCATGATGGTCAATCTAGTGGGCCGCGACCAGGTCCTGGTGAACCCAGGATTCTCGAGCGGATGCTTCTCTGTCCCGTGCAGGCCCCACCTTTCACATAAAAATGAAAGTACACCCTAACGAGGAAATGTGGGCATAGGATCTTCTTTATCGGGAGTTCCATGCTCAAAGTCGGCTGCAGCCCGAAATGGGAATTGTGCTGGCCCCGCTGTATGTCTGGATCACCGTTGAAAACTGTGTTTGACATTATTTTTCTTTTCCCTCTTAGGGGAGGGACTTGGACAGCGGCCTGTCTGAAGTGTGGCTTGTTATGTCGTTGTGTACAGTTCAGGTGATAGCTGCTTAGCTGGCGTGCTAGTTTGTGGCCTACTGTGTTAGCCAGTCAGCTGTTAGCTGCGGCGCTAGCTCGCTGTGTTTACCAGGCTAGTAAACGTTAGCTTGTTGCTATCAGTCGGATAGCTGCTTAGCTGGCGTGCTAGTTGTGGCCTACTGTGTTAGCCAGTCAGCTGTTAGCTGTTAGCTGCGGCGCTAGCTCGCTGTGTTTACCAGGCTAGTAAACGTTAGCTTGTTGCTATCAGTCGGACGGCTGTTAGCTTAATGCTACACTGTTGAACGTTGCTATGACTATAACATGCCTTAAACACTCTGACTACGACGTCATCTTTGACAGAGGATGTTAGTCGAACCTACACCGGGAGCCCTGCCAGCGAGGACTGCGTCAACATGGAGAAACGTCGCTGTGCTCAACTTCGGTGTCCCGTTAGCCCGATTGCAGTTCTCTTGGCCTGCGCTCAGGGTAGGAGTCCCGACCGGACTTTAAACACTTCTTCTTTCCTTGCCTTCTAAATGTTTTGTAATAACGATGTTTTCCAAAACGTGCGTTGCTGCAATACATTGAGGATACGACGCGTGTTGTGTGTGAATTGTCTTGTCACTGGTATAGCTTCTCTCTCCATAGAAATCGGGTTGTTGTTTACATGTGTAAAAATGATCTGGTTAGTTGTGATGAGAACATGTGTGTTCATGTAACGTGAACTCACAACTAAGGGGGTTAATTAACCTATGAAGCTATGCTTAGTGACATGTGATTGAGGAATGAATTCTTTTCTCAGCCTGTAATGACAATGAACAGTGTGTTCACATATTAACAGGGTTACCTGTTCAACTTGGTCGTATCAAGGGTAAGGAAGGAGGGGTGATCCCCCGGTTTCCCTGGGGCTTCCCCACCCTCCTCTCAGACATGTTGTTTACAATATATTGTGTCACTGTGTTTGTGGGGATACGATGTAACCCTCAGCTTAATTGCTGGGGTTGTGCTTTCCGCTTGAGAAACAATTTTTTCCTAAAGAAAAGATTGTTTGGTCACTTATCATGTGTGCTTAGCAAGGCCTGTGGCCAATACATAATCGAGGATTCTGTATTCTCTCGTTATGAAAAACGGCGTTCCTCTGTAGCAAGAGTGTACTTTTGCCATTTTTTGTTGTGATGAAGGGTTGTGTGTGTCTTGTGATCTACAACTGGGTTAGGTTTGGCCCACAGAAGCACATGTGTAAGTCTGGTACCGGGGCTCTTAAAGGGGGCCCTCTCTGTTCTGTGTTTTTTTCTTAGTAAAAATCAGATAGCAGGTTAGCACATGAGCTATGTGAGGCTGTTCGATGCTTCATGTAGCAGGCTATGACTGTGTCATGCTCTACTTGTCATTACATCGTATCATGGGTGTGGGGTCGTAAAGGGGTGAACTGGTAATCCTTTCCTCCCCTTTTCTGATTGGTCAGGGGTTAAAACCTCCTGTCCTTCAAGGTTCCTGTCACGTTGCTGTTCGGCACATTACAGGGTAAGAGGGGGGGGGGGGGGGTTTCCTGGTCCCACGCCCTGGAAGATTGGGCGTGTGCACCGCGGAAATCCCCCCGCCATAGAGTACGTCACTGAGCGCGTCTCTGTTGGTAAGACTTCCGTGGGTTGTTCAGGTCCATGTTATGGATCTGTTTCAGGGAGTTGTCAGAGCTCCTCCTCACGAAGCTCCTCCTCTGGGAGAAGTGCCTTCTGTGAGTTCGGACTCTCCTTCCCTGTGAGGGAGCCTCCTCAGAGTTTCAGAGCCTCCTCCTCAGATTGTCAAGGTGAGTAGAACTTCAAAAAGGAGTTCTGCTCTATTGTGTGTGTATTCGATTCAATTCGATTATTGAGTGTGTATTGGTTCACGGAGAGCCCTAACCCAAGTGTTACATAGCTCAATGTTGCAATATATTCTTTTCAATCTATACAGCTCGCGTGGGAAGTCTCTCTGGGGATTTCTGTCTCCTCCCTGTGGCGAGGGTGGTGGGATGTAATAATGTAAAAAAATTTACCCTCAGCTGCGTCACGTGGGATTCATGTCAGTCTGTGTTTCTTTCTTTTTTAAATAAAAAGAGGAAGGAACATGAAGCACGACGGCTCCGTGTCGTTCTCCCAGGCGACTTGGAGGAACAATGTTTGGTGTCTTGCTAGACTATCCATTGATGTGTTTGGGTCTCGACGCGTACATAGTGCTGGCTCGGGGTGTTTCTGTTAAGAATCATGCAGGGGCTAAGTGCGCCTTGGTTGCTCGTTATTAAAACAGCGTTTTTATAGGGCAACTGGGATGGAGTTTTGTCTCTTCCTAGCGCCAGTTTACTAGGTTGTCTCGATGAATTCTCATTCATATCTGGGGGATGTTAACGGAATAGATCAGAACATAGGTAGAGGGGTCTCACGCCCTTGGGGTGGGCCACTGAGCGTGGTACAAATGGGACTGTCTGGGTGGCGCCCTCTTTTCATGTTTTAGATCGACACGCATACCTACCCCCTCTTCTGGAGTGGGCATGTCGGCGTGGTTAGGGCACGGGACTGGTCTGGTCACGCTGGTCCAGGTCAGTTAACCTGTTGTCCGCCGGGGATGCAGATCTGCTGTTCTGGTACCCTGAGGGACTTGTGCTTTTTTCGGGGGGAAAAATGCCGGGTCGGCCCGAGTGTCACAGGGTTAGGCGTTATGGAGACCCTTTGTTGGGTACATGTTGTACTCTGCACTATCGTAATGGCTTACGGCCATACCAACCTGTACACGCCCGATCTCGTTCGATCTCGGAAGCTAAGCAGGTTCGGTCCTGGTTAGTACTTGGTTGGGAGACCGCCTGGGAATACCAAGTACGGTGTGCTTAGGGCTGGTTCTCCATTCTTTTCGCTCCTCTCTCACGCGTGGCAAAGAGGGGGCTGTTGGGGTGGTCTTTGGACCTCCTCAGGTAACCCTGTGCTTCCCGAGCCGCCGGGCCCGGTCCGAAGTAATGTTTCGTCGACCCGTAGGCCTGGGATAACCCTTTTTTGAAAACTGAAACACTTGTACTGCGGTATAGCCAGTGTATACCCGCAGGTGTGTTTTGGAGTTTTTTCTTGAGAGGTTATAGGAACAACCACCGTCTGTACCGAGAGGGTAGTTGATTCCCTGGTATGTTGGAGCAGAATCAACTCCCGGGTTGCCCGGTTGAGTGTGCCCCTGCACGTTCATGACGTCTGCCAATCATGTCAGCCTTCTCTGCCTCAACCCCTCTGGGTGGGTTTTTTTTAATAGAGGCTTTGTCATGGTGATCAACAACGCCAGCATACGCCCCTTCCGCCGGGGGGGCTGTTTTCAGCTGACTCCTTTGGCGCCTGTCTCGTCCGCAGTGCTCCAGGCTTAGGTTACAGCCTGCTGCCTGGTTTCCCCGGTGCGCTGCCTGCTTCCGTTGGTTAACCTTTTTTGTGTGCTTACTGCCATGCTGACTGCCTGTTCTGCAGGGTCAGTGTGCCAGGCGGTGTGCTATTGGGGGGAAAGGGCCCGCTCTTGGAGGGGCCTTATCCGAATACGCTGGCGATGTGGGGGTGGTGTCACTAAGTGACCGCCTGGTGGGGTCTTGATGCCTGGCATCATTGACCTCTCCGGGCCCCCTTTTTCCAGGGGATCCAGTCCCTTCAGTGGGTCTGGGTCTTCCTTCGCGCTCCGCTGCTACAGCCTTTCCACGGGGTTGGGTTTGCTCTTGACCCCGTAATTTTGGGGGCAGTAACGAGGTTGTTCCTTCCGTTCCTTCCCTGGTGGCATGCGGGTTGTGCGTGTGTGTAGTCGTGGGGTCAAGCCACGGTCTGCTCACCCTGTGCGTTGAGTTGCTTGAGTTTCTTTTCGCACTGTCGGATCCGTCTCCCTCCCGTAAGCCTCCAATAGGGAGGGTCGGGGGGCTCGGTCCTCCCCGGTCTGATGGTTGTGGGGGGCCTCAGCGGGGTACATTTGTCGGGCTATGGCTCCCGCTCAGCCTCTCTTGTGCAGATGATACTGAGCGAAAGCCATAATGAAATAGAACGTAAGGTTATGTATATAACCAAGTTCTATGAATTATGGCGATGCTCAGCATCAGACGCCGCTGCGGCCCTTGATCTCGCCTTGTGGTGAAAGTTTGGGAAGGAGGCGAGTAGGTGACCACACACCTGCTTATGAAGGTAAGCGGATGGGGGTGTGGCCAGACGAATGTTGGGATGTAAAGGTACATGGTGGAATTTCTTATTCAGTGCATGTGCACGAAGTGAAGTACAGTGCAGATGATGCTGAGCGTCGCCATAATTCAAGGCTGTACCGGCTCCACCATTAGCGGGAGCGACGAACACGTCGGATCATGCCGCCATCTTGTTGGTCCCCGCTTACAAACAAAGATCACGTGACGCCGTCATGTCACGTGAGGTAAAAAGATGGACCGACCAATCAGAGGCCACGCTTCAGGACGCACTCGATGACGTCGACTGGGGAATGCTCGAGAGAAGCACCAGTGACGTCAGCGAGTTCACAGACACTGTGGTGTCCTTCATAACAACACTCGCTGACAGTATTGTCCCTACAAAAAAGGCGAGGGTGTTCCCGAACCAGAAACCATGGGTGGACAGTACTATCAGAGCAGCTCTGAACTCTCGCACCACTGCGTATAACCTTGGCAGAGAGTCAGGAAACATGGAAGAGTACAAGACAACAGTCTACACTCTGCGCAAGGCTGTTAAACTTGCTAAGAGGACGTATGCCGACAAGATGGAGCCACAAATGGCACAGAATGACACAAGAGGCTTATGGCAGGGACTGAGGACTATAACTGACTACAAAGTCAGCGCCCCCTCAATGGGGAGCGACGACGCCTCCCTTGCGGACCAGCTCAACACCTTCTACGCGCGGTTTGGTGCAAACAGTGGCGCTGCTAGCTCAACGGCTAGTGACGTCACTGGTGCGCCGGCTGTTGTGGAGGGGGGGGGGGGGGCATCCGCGGGGGGGCGGGGACGCTCTCTCATTGACGGTACACAGTGTGAGAAGAGCATTTATGCAGGTGAACACCAGGAAGGCGGCTGGTCCAGATGGAATAACAGGATGCATACTTAAGTCCTGTGCTAACCAGCTAGCCCCTGTGTTCACCACCATATTTAATCGATCCCTGAAGGAGTCAGTGGTCCCTGCCTGCTTCAAGATGTCTACCATTATCCCGGTGCCAAAGAAACCCTCCCCAGCAGGTCTCAATGACTACAGACCGGTGGCACTCACCTCTGTGGCCATGAAATGTTTCGAGAGGCTGGTCAAGGATCACATTTTTGCCTCCCTCCCCAGTGATATGGACCCTATGCAATTTGCATACAGGACAAACAGGTCCACTGACGACGCGGTCTCCCAGGTACTGCACAGCACCCTCTCTCACCTGGACCGTCAGAAGGGGGGCTATGTGAGACTGTTGTTCATTGACTACAGCTCAGCGTTCAACACCATAGTCCCCACCAGACTGGTGGACAAGCTGATCGAGCTGGGTCTGAGCTCCGCTCTGAGCGCCTGGATACTGGACTTTCTGAGTGAAAGACCCCAGGCGGTCAGGGTGGGGGGTCAGACCTCCAACACCATCACCCTGAGCATCGGGTCCCCCCAGGGCTGTGTTCTGAGCCCCCTGCTGTACTCACTCTACACACACGACTGTGTGGCCAAGTTCAGCTCCAACTCCATAGTGAAGTTTGCAGACGACACAGTGGTGGTGGGGCTGATCTCGGACAACGACGAGAAGGCCTACCGGGAGGAGGTTGAGGTACTGGAACGCTGGTGCCAGGACAACAGCCTGCTCCTGAACATTGGTAAAACCAAGGAGCTGATCGTGGATTATAGGAGAGGACAGCAGGAGACACACACACCACTGAGGATAAACGGGGCCACCGTGGACAGGGTGAGCAGCTTCAAGTACCTGGGGGTCCACATCTCAGAGGATCTGACATGGTCAACACACATAGACACATAGAAAAAGGCGAAGCAGCGCCTCTACCACCTGAGACAGTTAAGGAAGTTCAGAGTATCGGGGAAGATACTCCAGTCCTTCTACTCCGGAGCTGTAGAGAGCATCTTGACTGGAAACATCACCGCCTGGTATGGAAACAGCACGGCACAGGACAAGAAGGCCCTACAGAGAGTGGTGCGCTCTGCCGAGCGTACCACAGGTATTGCACTACCTCCCCTGCAGGTTCTATACAACAAGAGGTGCAAATCCAGAGCCTGCAGAATAATGAAAGACCCTCACCACCCCAATAACAGCCTGTTCCAGCTGCTGAGGTCAGGCAGACGCCTGCGAACACCAGCTACTAGGACAGAGAGGCTTCGGCTCAGCTTCTTCCCCCAGGCCATCAGAGCCTTGAACAATGAACACTGAGGGTCACAGAACACTGAACTCTCCACACACAAGCACACATTAGCACACACACGACACGCACGCTGTGCACGCTCGCACACTAGCAGCCACTTTAACATGAGAAAGCACTCACTCATGCTGCACACGCCCACACTTATGGCCACAAAGGAAAGGTCACTTTAAAAATAGTATAGTAACAGTGTATTGCACTACCAAGGGACCTTCATGCTCTGTAAATAACTATGTACAAATACCGTGATGTCCCACTATGTTACCTGTTTATTGCACAATGTTGTTTACTGGATTCCATTATATGTTGTACTACTGTATTGCACATTGTTGCGGGCAAGACCACCCGCATTTCATTGTATACTTGTATGCCGTGACAAATAAAACTCTTGACTTTTCATAGAACTTGGTTATATACATAACCTTACGTTATGTGCTGAATGACCTCGGGCATGCACACACACACCCTGTTTGCTCGTTAACACACTGACTGCTGCTAAACACACTCTGACTCTCTCTGACCGCCTCCAACACCACATCTACCTCTCTGACCTGGCACCTTTAGATGCTGTCATCAACACTATATACACCTTGAAAAACCTTGACATCCTTCATTGTGTACAATGCAAAGATGTGTATTACGTTATCATTGACAATCTGCAGGCTCGATGTCGAGTCAATGTAACATAATAAGGAGACGGTAGCCAAAGTAGTCACAAGAAATATTTTATGAAATAATTACCATGGATTGAAATGAAGAAGAAACTAAAGTAACAACAGACAAGAACACATACTACACAGATGGGATCAGCACCAGACAAAGGGGAAGGCAGAATACGTATACATGAGGGCATGACGAGACAAGACACACCTGGGTTAATTACAAATGGGTACAGCTGGAGGGGGAAAACAATGAGGACTACAGAACTACATCTAGACAAGACACATCACACTAGGAGCGCCTGATCAGGGCACAAACATATAGCCCCCACACAACAATGTGCAACATACAAATCAACACCACTACACAAACTCAATCTCACACAAGATGTTTTGTCTTTTCTCCCATGCTTTGCAAACAGTATTTACCACAAAGAAAATACTTTTCCAGAAACACAGCTCAAGGTTTCCTTTTCAGTTTATCCCAACTCACATAGCAAACTCAATATCTCCTCCTCTGAAGAAGAAGTCTTCTTCTTCTTCTGTGGTGTGGGGCAGCCCCCGGGGACCAATCCAAGTGCTCCTGTCCGTCTTCATCAGGAACGTAACAGCTTTAGCGATCTGTTCTGCATGTTTTTCCATTGGGTTTATCTTATCGGGAGGGGTAACCCTTGCGAGCACGGGCAGAACATGCAAACTCCACACAGAAAGGCCCGGGAGATACCGGGTCCCCAAGAGGGAATCGAACCCAGGACATTCTAGCTGTGAGTGTTAACCTCTACACCACCGTGCCGCCTCTGCTGGGGATCCGGTGAATCTAATGGTAATGTACCTGAATGTAACATTATGTGCATAAAAGGATTGTTGACTTTTGGATAGATTTAATATAAGATTCTTGATGAGACAATATGCTCTTGACTTTGGTTCATACTATATGTCAACAGATTATAATGGTAAATGGACTGCATGTGGTCTCATCATGATCCAAGCAGTTAGGGGTTATAAGTGTCTTGCTCAAGGACACATCGACACACTGCCGGGAGGAGCCGGAATTTAACCGGGAACCTTCTGATTACCAGATGACTGCTCTACCACCGCATCATCTTTCTTCATACATAAGGAATACTTTCAGATAAGATAAAACAAGATATTCCTTTATTGATCCCCTTGGGGAAATTCTGGGATTTTACTTTACTTAAATTTGTACACAAAATGTCTTAGAATGTCCTCAATATCACACTGTCTACAGTATATCTGTGTGTGAATGTATATGTGTGTGTGTGTGGTTGTGCACATTTGTAATACACAGGAGAGTGTTAAAAAAAAAATTATGGATTGATTGATTTTCTTATACGGATAATAATGCATACATGCCATACTGTACACAATCATTCAATCTTACAGTTACAATACATCCACACCAATATACAGATCCAGCTCTTAAAAATCGAACCTCTACTACAAGGGCGCAGTATCGTTAACGCCTCGTTAACAGCACTGCCAGGTTAATGGTGCATGATTACCGCAGTAGCAGAGCAGAGCTCAGAGTCCTGAGAGCTGCATCTGTACCATATGTAACAAATCCTCAATTCAGATTACCTTTGTATATTCTGTTAAACCATTGACTTTACATGTACATAGCAGTACACTTAAATATACAAATATTTCACAAATGTCCCACTCTATTTCATCAGCACTAAAAGTTTTTTTTTCCATTAGTAACTTCCGAATGTTATCTTTCAAAAGAGACCAGGCTTATGCATGTGCTATAACTATAAAGTATAACTAGTACGACTAGTATGCGTGCTGGAGGGGGGAGCCAAAGACTGTCTCATCACCAAAGTCCTATCCCCCAAATCCCTGCCCCTCCCGTTGACAATCTTTCCTCCCTCCCTCCCGCCTGGCGCAACGACACCCCGGTGTTGCTGCAGCCGACAATCGCATATGGTGTCTCAGGCATTCTGTAGTCGACACGTGTCAACAAATGTACATGCCTGTTTGAATTTATGTTGTGCCGTTGTTACTGTAAAAATGTAATGATTGTGATATGATGTTGTTAATGAGACGATGAGCTGTATGTGTATGTGACTGGAATTTCCCCAAGGGGATCAATAAAGTACCTATCTATCTAAAACTACGCTTTTCAAAAAAAGTATGTTAACAGAATCCGGCTATAGGGCGACAATAATGTGGTCAAGAGGCATGGTTTCCAGTCTTTAGCCTTTAACTGGCTTGATGTGTTTATTCACATGGTGGGAGCATTTACACATGAGTCCTCTCTTACTGAGAGACTGGGGGGAGAGAAAGAAGGGGGAGGAGACACAGATACTTATACTCATCACCTGGTAGTACTCCAGAGTATCTCCGCCTAGAACGCCCTCCAGTGGACACAGATATACATGCAGGTAGACAGACACTAGTGTGAACAGTTACATATGCAGTTAGACATTTACTAACAATCCCACACAGAGTCTCTAGCTTCAACACTCCCACTTTTTAGTATACTGGCTGACTTCTTGGAAAAACATTTTACAAAGGAAATAATATAATCACAAAAACATCAACAGAACATGGCATTCAATATCTCTTCAATTTCAATTTGGAGGCAGGTTTCGTCATTGCATCTGCTATCATGTCGTCCGTGGGACAATACATCAGTGTCATCCTTTCTTCCCTGATGACAGATCTAATGAAATTATATTTTATATCGACATGTTTACATCTCTGCCGACACACAGGGTTTCTAGCAATCACAATGGTTCCCTGGTTGTCCTCATAAACAACAGTCTTCTTGTATACAGTTCGAGCAGTTGTTCCAGGTAGATACACTCCTGTATGGTCATAGCTAGAGCCATATATTCGGCTTCACAAGTTGATAAAGCCACGGTGGGCTGTTTCTTTGTTTTCCACAAAACCAATGAGCTGTTTGGGTTCAAACTCACACAATATCCGGTGGTACTCCTTCTATCTGTGGTGTCAGCTGCCCAGTCTGCATCACTGTAGGCTTTAAGCCCTAGGCCCTCGCTGCTCTTTCTGAAACACAGTTGTCTGTCGGCTGTACCTTTAAGATAACGAAAAACATGTTTACCGTAATCCAGTGCTCCTCTGTGGGATCAGCAAAATGCTGTGACAACTTACTCACTACAAAACATAGGTCAGGGCGAGTACATGTCGTCAAATAGATGAGGCTACCCACTGCTTCCCTGTAAATTTTTACATCTGTCAGTTTCTGAGCATCCTCCTGGTAGTCCAGCTTTTGATCACATGGTGTATCCCTTGTTCTACATTCCTGCATGTCAAAACGTTTCAGAATCTTTTCCACATATCTCTTCTGGGATACTGTTACACAATTGGCAGACTGCTCAAAATCCATACCTAGAAAGTGTTTTAACCTCCCAAGGTCTTTCATCTTAAATCTATTGGAGAGCATCTCTTTCACCTGAGCTAGGCTCCTGGTGTTGTCCGCTGCTATGATCAAATCGTCTACCCAGATGACGATGATCACTTTCCCCGACTCCTTTGATTCCCTCGAGTAAACACAGGGGTCTACTGGGTTCTGTAGGACGTGATCTTTGATAAGGCATGTATGAAGCATCTCGTTCCAATTTCGGCCAGACTGTTTTAGGCCGTAAATGGATTTTTCCAGCTTACACACTAACTTCTCTCCTTCCTTTTCGTAACCCTCGGGTTGTTCCATATAGATCTCCCTATCTATGGGTGCGTGCAGATAGGCTGTCTTCACATCCATCTGATGTAGAATCAGATTGTCCTCAGCTGCTTTCTGAACCACTACCCTTACACTGGTCAGATTGGCTGTGGGGGAGAATGTTTCACCATAGTCTATCCCCTCCCTCTGACTGAAACCCTTAGCTACAAACCTAGCTTTGTATTTATCGTGGCCTTCAATTCCCTCCTTGATTGAATACACCCATTTTCCTCCCACTGTCTGTCTGCCCTCTGGTAATTTGGTGAGAGTGAAGGTGTGGTTGTCCTCTAGGGACCTCATCTCCTCGTCCATCGCCCTCTCCCATTTACTTGCTTCAGGGGACATTATGGCCTCTTTAAAGGTCTGCGGGACCCCACTGACTACCTTGTAGCAGTAATCAACAGTGATGGGTTTACTGTCCTCCTCGTCACTCCCTTTCCGAGCATAGTCTGTCAGATACTTTAGGGGTCTGTGTTCCCTCTAGGGGTACCTCCCACTGCTTGGGGCACTCGGCGCCACCCTCGGGTGCTCCTCGTCACCGCCCTCTGGGGGTGGCTGACTGTCTGCCTGCACGCCCGTGCCAAGTACACTGGGCTGATGTGTCTCGGTTTCTACACACCTTACTCTGGAGTCCAGCTCTGGCTCCTCTATCTGTGTCTCGCCCTCACATGTTGTCTTTGTGACAAACTTGACTAGCCTGTGTTTCTGCACTATCCCTTTACCGGGATAATAAACCAGGAAAGCGGGGCTTCCCTTGTCATGCCCTACAAAGAGCCCTTTCACACACCTGGACTCTAGCTTTCCTCTGTCCTGCAGGTACGCATAACACTCTGATCCAAAACGGTGCATTCTGGCTAGACTACACTTCTTTCCTGTCAGTGCTGTGTATGGGGTGGTACCTGTGTGCTTATTGAAGCACCTGTTTCTGGTGTAGGCGGCTTCTTGTACCGCATAGTGCCATAGGCTCTTAGGTAAGTTACTGCCTACTAGCTTACATCTAGCCATCTCGAAAAGGGTGCGCCATTCTCTCTCTGCCACTCCGTTCTGGTGTGGGGAGTATGGACATGACGTCTCGTGTCTTATCCTGTTCTTCCTCAACAGTGATTGAAACTCTGTTTGTGAATTCGGTCCCGTTGTCGGACCTCAAACATCTTACTGTACCATAAGGGGCTATGTCCACCAGGAATTTTTCCGTGGCCTGGAGTGTGTCACTTTTTACTTTAAGAAAGTAAACAAACACTGCCCCTAAAGCTTCCTATGGACTCGTTCCTTACTGGACCGGCAAGGTCTGTGTTAACCAACACAAGTGGTACTTTTACTTTTTCTGTGGGATTCCTGTTTCTTGATTGAGCAAACTTCCCCTTTATGCACACGACACATTCTTTATCAGGTCTACGCTTATCGCCTTCAATGTGCATGCCTTCTGTCACCGTTCAGTAAATCCTTGTAATTACAATGACCCATAATCTCATGCCATGTCTGAATATCGTGGCTGACGGTTACTTTACACATATTATTGTCATTACACTCTGTTTTCAGGTAATACATTCTCTGATACACGTCTATGTCAAATTGTATACCGTTGGGCTCTACAAGAAATGTTTTACCTTCCATGAAGGACACTCTGGCCCCATTCGCAGCAGCAGCCATTACAGAGAATAGTCCTTGTGGGAACGATGGCACATAGAGAGCGTTCCTTAACGTCACTGTACGCCGACGCCCCCCGCTGTCCGTGAGGTATACCTGTGCGTCCCCTCCCCCTCTCGCCAACCCGTGGATGCGCCTTCCGTCTGCCAGCTCCATGCTGTGTCCCTCCGGGCGGAAGATTCTGTCAAAGTTCTTGAACAGACTCCTGTCGTTGATGACGTGGGACGACGCACCTGTGTCCACGATCAGTCCCTTCCTTTGGGCCTGTTGCAGCTGCGTTGGCCTAGTGACGTACGCCATCTGCGCTCTGGGGATGAAGTCCTCTCGTTCCGCTACTCTCCAGTCGTCGCCTCGATCCGTCTCACGCCGACCATCGCCGCCATCTTGTCCATGTGCGTGTCGCGCGCCCTGGTCGTGTTTCATCATGCACGCTCTGCTTGCGTGCCGCGGCGATCTGCAGGGGCCACACCAGACAGTCCTCGTGCAGTTACTTCTCCGATGGCCTTTCTCTCCACATCGCCAACACGCCTGCTCCGTCGTGGTCCTGGTCCTCTCCCTTGAGGTCGCTCGGACCTTTAGCGCCCTCTCTCTCGCCTCCGCGGTGGCTGGTTGGGTATCTTCTGAGGCCTCGAAGTTCCTTAGCTTAGCCTTGAACTGTCCCAACGTCATGTCCGTTGATACCAGGAGTGTGAACGGTTTGTACAGCTCCGGTAGTCCTCTCATCATCATCGCCATCATTAGCCCATCGCTTGGTGCTTCTCCGGCACCCCTCAATGACGTCGTGATTCGCTCCGCTCTGTTGACGTATTCGGTCACAGTCTCAGTTGGTCCCTTCCTCAGGGTCGTCAGTGCTATGTAGAGGGCCATGACTCGGGGTCTTCCTCGCCCGATGAAATGCTCTCTCAGTACCGCCAGGCTTTCTCTGCCTCTGTCTTTAGTGTCACGGAATATCAGCCCCAGGCTGGTGTCGTCGAGCATCGGCACTAACTCACAGTACGCGCTGGCATTCCGTTGGTCGTCCAGGGCTTGCTCTTCCGCGGTCAGTTCTCCCGTGGTCGCTGCCTTCCAGCGACTCCCGGCTGCTGCCTTCTTGGCTCTCCTGTGGGTCTTCTTGGCTTTCATCCTCTTCTATAATGGTATGCTTAGCTTTTACTCTTGTTGGCCTAGCGACTAGCCACGCGGTGCTCCCGGTGCTATCCTAGCCTATAACTTCAGCTAAGTTTACTACAGTACCTCCACAATTTCGCCCCGGCGTTATCTGGGCCCATAACCTGTTAACAGAATCCGGCTATAGGGCGACAATAATGTGTTCAAGAGGCATGGTTTCCATGTCTTTAGCCTTTAACTGGCTTGATGTGTTTATTCACATGGTGGGAGCATTTACACATGAGTCCTCTCTTACTGAGAGACTGGGGGGAGAGAAAGAAGGGGGAGGAGACACAGATACTTATACTCGTCACCTGGTAGTACTCCAGAGTATCTCCGCCTAGAACGCCCTCCAGTGGACACAGATATACATGCAGGTAGACAGACACTAGTGTGAACAGTTACATATCGCTGCTGGCGGGACAAAACCTCATAACTCCAAAAACCCAACTTTTCAGCAGATGAAAAAAACGAACACAGATTTGAGGGCGAATAGAGCTAGGAGGTTTAGACAGATGATCGGTTTAATGCTTTCCAATTGTTTAAACTTTGTAAAACCCACACACACATATGGAGGATGATCTACGGAGTTGATTTATATAAAAAATAAATAAATGGAGTTATGAGGTTTTGTCCCGCCAGCAGTGATATGCAGTTAGACATTTACTAACAATCCCACACAGAGTCTCTAGCTTCAACAAAGTATGCAGTTCTCAAGTTCAAGTAAAAACAATTGCCACTTCTCTACCTGCCTGGAGGTTAACCTGCTGGTTAGATAATTAACATAGAACACTTCAACAGGGACATCTAAGAATAATTATTGCAGCCTTATTTTGTACAACTACAGCATTACCTCAAATGGCAGCACAATAATTCACTTGACTACCAAATAGAGCATGGGTCACTTGTCCTAATATTTTTGTGGGTAAACATTTAGCTATTCTACCATTCATGCCAGCAATCCTAACCAGTTTATATAGATACTATTATGGGATGTCCAAGGCAACTATCAAGTTGGACAACAATCTGTTCTCATCTGCAAAAAGTTAGTTCAAAGAAAAACTAGTGAAAGAGAGATCCATTTATATAAACAGATTGTGTTCTTTCAGATAAATTAACCCAGTCAAGAGTGGTTTGTTGGAACCTAAAAGAGCTTTTTCAGTAATATACTATGATCTACCAAATCAAATACTTCACTAAAATCCCCCCAAAATACACTAACACATTTTCCAGAATCAATTTGTTCTAGCCATTGATCTGTCATTCCGATAAGGGCAGTCCCTGTGGAATCGTCCTTGCAGTATGCATGCTGATAGATAGAGATTAAATCATTAGTTTCCATATATTATGACCAAATCCGTTATACTTTCCAATAATGCGCTAAGTCTAATGGGTCGCCTGTTCTCTGGTGAAAAGGTTCTTTGCTATTTCTTGGAATTGGACAGCTTATCCTCCTTCCATACCCTATCTGCCCTGTGAGATCAGTGTTAAATTACCTTTGTCCATGTACTATATGTGCGTATGCATAATGCATGTGTGGATTTATGTACGTGCATCTCACACAAAGCATAGACAGAGGGTTAATAATGTGGTTATACATGTATGTGTGTGTGTGTGTTCGATAAAGCATAGATAAGAGACAGTACATACTGTCGTTGTACGTGCACTCTGTGTGTGTACTGTATGTGTATTTGACACAGTGCATAGACAAGGGGTACTAACTGTGTGTGCGTAGGTGTCTATGTGTGTGTGCATGTCTGTGTGTGTGCACATGTCCATGTGTGTATGCGTGCGTACATGTCTGTGCATGTATACTTGTGTGTGTTTGACATCCAGAGCGTAGATGGGGGGGGGGGGGGGGGGGGGGTGCATAACATCGTACAGTGACAAGCCTCATTAAAGAATCTCTCTCTCTCTCTCCTCTCTCTCTATCTCTCTCTCTCTCTCCACTCAGCTGACGCCAGGCCTGTCGACATCACCATCGCCCGCTCACCGCCAGACTCCCCTAATTACGCCGTCTAAGTGGCGTCTCGCAAAAGCAATAACCCGGCCGCTCTCTATATGCAAATATGACAGACCTCATCATTAGCTTTTATAGCTGCACCACTCTAATTGTTATTGTAAAGAAGGGCCGCATGGAGCCAAGGGCAAACGCAGAACACACTCTCTCAAATCTTTCTTTTTGTTTTCTCCTTCTTCTGCCCTCTCTCTCTCTTCTTATCTTCTCTATCTCCTTCCTTGCTCGTTCTCCCCCCCCCCCCCCCCCCCCTCTCTCTCTCTCACACCTATGAACAGGAGCAGTGTGCCTGAATGTCACTGTGGTATAATCGTCTAACAAACGCCCCGGTTCTGATATTGTACCATCAAAGCCGGGAGGGTTCTGCGAGAATAACAGAGGACCCGCTTCCCGCCGCTCGCTAATTGGGGCGAACGGAGTCACTTAGGCAGAACAGCGGCCCAATCACAGCGACGCTGACAACGGTCCCGGGGACGCGGCTGAGGAAGCCGACGGTCCAAACGTATATCCTTGTTATCTTCGGGGGGGGGGGGAAGAAAAGTTTTACAGTTGTGCAATATAAAGGAAACACAAACAGAGGAGTTTCAAAGACTTGTGGTGTTTCTCCAGAAGTCGTTCTCCGGCTTTGTTTCCTCGTCCTTGTGAGAGGAAAGGACAGTGCTGGAGGAACAACAGAAGTTCTTTACTTAATACAGGGACACATTAGATGGTTGTTTTTCTGCACCAAACACTCTTTTTGTTTTCTCGTTCTTCCACTCTTCTCGTTCTTCTCTCTCTCTCTCTCTCTCTCTCTCTCTCTCTCTCTCTCTAGAGTTAGAATTAGGGGCGGGGTTACAGTTAGTGGTGCACTCACCAATCCGCAGTGATGTACCTGAACGCGTTCAATGAACGATCGTTCATGAACGCGTTCGTATTTTGGGCGAACTTGAACTGAACGTACTGTATATCCGCTAAATGAACGTAATTGAGAACGCGTTCATTCTCAGCCCTGTGTAACGGAGTTCAAAAGTGCGTTCATTCTCAGCACTCTATTATAACGGTGTTCAAAGATGTGCCATATTTCATAATGCATTTCAGCCGAAAACTCAGTTAAAACACCGTAAACAGGCTTAAAAATTATGCGTAAAACCACCCGATCTGGCAACCAGCCTGTCACCCCCTGCTACGTCATCAGACTCCTCCTCACAACAAGCAGTGGAACAGGAATCTGCGCGCAGAAGCCGAGAGCTGCAGCAGCAGCAGCACTCGCTCAGTCGGAGTCAGACTCTACCTCTAGACGTCACGTCGGCGTATGCATTTAAAAGAGTTTACAATTCAAACTATTTGATAAACTTCTACTTTCAGCCCGGAAATGCATTCTGATAAACTGGATTAATGATAAGCCTCCATTTTTACAAATGTGGTATAGAGATATCTTCGGTGTGCTCCTACCCCATGAAAGACACTGTGCAATGCATAGAGTCAACAACGCTTCCTTTCAGTAGGTGTGGGCCCCACTATTAGACTATTTTCCTGCTGAAATGTATCGGATCCTTCTAAAGGCCCAGTGCCCCATTGTATGGACAGACCTAGGATAGGAAAAAATAAATATATGTATGTCTACATGTGAATGCGCTCGAGGCAAGTGCAATACTGTACAGTGCCTGTCTTGGTCTGCTTTCCTTTTAGCTTGTTTTTCTTTTTGTTTTGTTTTTGCTTGCTTATGGTGTGGATGATGGCATAGAGATGAACTGGAGGACCCCCCCCCTCCCCTTGTCCCAATGTGTGTTTTTGTAATGTAAGTAACTGTACGTGAAAAATCTATAATAAAAAAAAATTAAAAAAGAACTAAAAAGAACTAAATTAGTTCATTTTTGAAACCATGAACTTTAGTTCAACATTTTGAATTATGAACTATGAACTGAACTAGTTCATTTAAAAAATTTTGAACTGTGAACTGAACTAGTTCATGTAGAAAGTGAACTTTCCCAACACTGCCAATCCGCAGGGAATCCAACGAAAAGTCGTCACTCATAAGAGAAGCCTGCAATACACCCACCCTCCCATCATGAGAGAAGCCTGCAGTAGGTACACCCGCCCTCCCATCATGAGAGAAGCCTGCAGTAGTCCCAAACAGGAGGCCTGTACGTTAATGCCAAGCAAGCAGTGCAAAAATGCTTCCGCATTCGTCACCGCACGCTAGTGCGGTAAAGCGCCCTTCTTTTCAGACAAATGCTACCGTGCGTGCACCGGCGGCGGCGTGCTCGCTCAGGTGCGTGCGTGCGCCGGCGTGCTCGCGCGAGGTGCCCGCGCATGCGACACGAGCGGAGCTCAATATATATAAGTCACCGCCCCTTATTCAGTATCCAACAAATAGCTCAATTGGCAAGGACACATGGCTGTGGATCCTATGGCTTGTTTGCTGGCGAGTTCGAATCCCATCGAAAATATTTTTTAACGTGATTTTTTTTTAACGTGTATTCTTTCGCCGATTAAGGTTAGGCATTGTTTCGGAGTTGGTTAAGGTTAGAACGGTTAAGTTTAGGCGCTGTTAAGGAGCTGGTTAAGGTTAGAGTTTGTCAAAGAGAATGGCAATATAATTTCTATGGTTAAGGTTAAGGTTAGGCATTGTTTCGGAGTTGGTTAAGGTTAGAACGGTTAAGTTTAGGCGCTGTTAAGGAGCTGGTTAAGGTTAGAGTTTGTCAAAGAGAATGGCAATAGACAGCCTATTTCCGCGAAAATGAAAGGCGCATTACTGCATGCCACTACGGTAAATTTTTGCACTGCTTGCTTGGCATAAAGCTACACGCAAACAGGAGGTCTGCTTTTAGTCAGACAGCCTTTTCCGTGAGAGCAGCCCACACCTGGAACAGTCTGCCAACACGGCTCAGGGAGTATCAAAGTTACATTTCATTTAAAACTAACTTAAAATCATGGTTGAGAGATGGTCAAGTGTGCGACCATTTTAACTGAGGGGTTGTATTGTAATGTATTTTAATGTATTTATTTGTATGCATTTTAGTGTATTGTAACCTATACTGATTCCTACTGTGTTTTAATTATTGTACTATGTTTTAATTAGTGTAGTGCTCATGTCACCTGCCCCAGAGACTACAGTTGAAAATTAGCCAACTTGGCTAAACTGGCATATTTACAGTCAAATGTTCCTTAATATGCACTGTCTCTGTATTTTAAACCAATAAATACAAATACAAATACAAGTAGGTACACCCGCCCTCCCATCATGAGAGATGCCTGCAGTACACCCGCCCTCCCATCATGAGAGAAGCCTGCAGTAGGTACACCCTCCCTCCCATCATGAGAGAAGCCTGCAGTACACCCGCCCTCCCATCATGAGAGAAGCCTGCAGTAGGTACACCCTCCCTCCCATCATGAGAGAAGCCTGCAGTAGGTACACCCTCCCTCCCATCATGAGAGAAGCCTGCAGTACACCCGCCCTCCCATCATGAGAGAAGCCTGCAGTAGGTACACCCTCCCTCCCATCATGAGAGAAGCCTGCAGTAGGTACACCCTCCCTCCCATCATGAGAGAAGCCTGCAGTAGGTACACCCTCCCTCCCATCATGAGAGAAGCCTGCAGTAGGTACACCCTCCCTCCCATCATGAGAGAAGCCTGCAGTACACCTGCCCTCCCATCATGACAGAATACCAAGTAGACTGAAGTGACTCATTATGATACTGTACAGCTTGAGGATCACATCACCATAGAGCCTCCCTCAGTTTGAACTCTTGTCGGTTGCTGTATTGGTAATGGTGAATGGACTGCATTTATATAGTGCTTTTATCCAAAGCGCTTTACAACTTGTTCCTCAAATTCACCCATTCACTCACACATTCACACACACCGATGGTGGAGGCAATCACACAAGGTACCAACCTGCTCACCGGGAGCAGTTAGGGGTCTCGCCGCTGCCGGGAGGAGCTGGAATAGTACCCATACTACTATACACAGCAACGACTAGAGCTTCCACCTCCTCGTTTCAGCAAAATGGGATAAGAGAAACAAAAGATCTGTCGCAACTTTGTCCTTCAACTAAGGTCTAAACTCTTGGAGGGAAAAGTGGCCTGTGGGGGTTATTTTATATGGGTATTTAAGATAATTTGTCATGTAACCCTGATGAAGACATGTTGCTGAATCTTTCTCCCATTATATTAAATGGGATAAGAAATATTTCTATTACTGTCCATTGTTTAAATACTTTTTTTATTAGAACCGCACCTGATCGCGCCTTTGCAGAAAGTTCTCTCCTTCAGTCTGCCAACCTACCATCAGGCTGTACAGCCATGCTGGCGGCCACTTCCACATCTTGTTAGGCCGACTTGAAGCTAAATGAGCAATCCTGTCCCCAGATTCTTCTAACCCAGTGTGTTAATTCTCAGTAAACCAAACACACACCAAATAACTATCCACACAGAATCACGCAGAGGAAGATATAATCACTTTAATCATCACGACACTGTGTGGCGCATGAACGCACATTGGTGCCAAGTGTGGACACTTTCAGTTTCGCCAACATTGATGAATGGGATAGTCATCTCCTCATTATTTAAACAGGTTATTACCTCGGGTGTCGGAATCTTCTGCAATTTGTTACATTGTTAATTAGCTAACGTGTGATGTATTGGTTGATGTATATTTCCTCAGATAGCTTGTATATTTTGAAATGTTATCTAGGCTTCAATAGAACTGGCACCAAAGTCTGGCACCAAGAAGAGCATAGAACTCTGGTATTCTGACCTGATGACCCTTCCTTCTATAGTTACCTTGAATCACGTTTACTGGCGCACTGGCCAAACTACTCTGGTTTTGGGCTACCTCTATTTGGCCACTGGTTGGTTGCGAGCCATACATCGCATCCGACCAGGAGCTCCTGGTGGTGCCCAGGATGCGTCTATGCCAAATACAACGCAGTTCGGTTTCCGGGTTCCTCTGATTGGCCACTAAGCCCCTGCCGCGCTGTCAAGCGGAAGAGCCAGCGAGGCGACGCGAGGCGGTGGTTTCAGCAGCAGCGGCCGTCTTCTTCCGAGGCGGCTCGTTCTTATTAATCCCTAATGTCATGTATGTTGTGTATGTCATAAATGTCTATGAATTGAAAATGGGGGACCCTGATGTAAACAAGACAAAAGTCTTTCTCTGGTCTGCATCCCCGTATTGCGCCGTACTGTATTGTACCCATTCTGCAATCTGTTAAATAAAGTTTTCATTCATTCATTTCTCCCCCACTACTCCCAAAAGTAACACTAAATAGATAAAGTACAACAACGCCAGACTCAAGAAACTGTGTTCCCTTTGGATGTGTTCTCATAAACAATGTTTGTTTACACTGCACACAACACTCGAGGCTGCATGGGTGTAATCTCTCCTCTATCAAAGAGGTTGCGTTCAGGAATCGACGTTGTGATGTCCTACGGATCTTCCTCTCTAAAAGCCCCACGCAATACAGCATGTCTTGAATGTTCAGGCAGGAATTCACCGCAAGAAAATGTGTTGCTAATCTTTGTTCAGTACAATATGATTGGAAAAATAAGCTACATCTGGGATGAATAAAGTGATTTTTTTTTAACTGTCAAGGGTACCAGCGTCTTTTTCTCCAGTAGCGCGACTAATATCCATATCAGTTACATCATCCAAGGTATTGTTACTCAATGTTTGTGAGCGTGGTTTGGAGATATTCACAGTAATTGTTAATTCAGTGAAGTAGTCAGATCTACTCTTTATTGAAGGTACTGATATGATATGATTCTACGATTAATACTACAAATGTAATGGTCCTCAATGAGTATAACAATTACACAAAACATTAGCTTTATATCAGCCTTTCTGAAAGAAGAAATGCTTTCTTTATACATAGTCCTATATATATAATTTGAAATAAAAAAATACCATGTTCCTTAGTCCTGTATTATGATCAAACAATTACACAAAAATGCATCCTATATAGACTCATATGCCAAAACATTCAGAAATACCCAAATGATGCGAGTTTGTTTTTTATGACATGCACAACTACAAGCTTTTAAGATCACTGACATAACCGCTGAATATCACTGAAATCCAAGTTAATGTATATCTTAGAAGTTCTTTGTTTCATCGTACAAACAGCCAAAGCTGTCATGTATGTTGTGTATGTCATAAATGTCGATATGAATTGAAAATGTAAACAAGACAAACGTCTTTCTCTGGTCTGCATCCCCTTAACAATTGTGTGTATTGCGCCAAAGGGAACACAGTTTCTTGAGTCTGGCGTTGTTGTACTTTATCTATTTAGTGTTACTTTTGGGAGTAGTGGGGGAGAAATGAATGAATGAATGAATGAAAACTTTATTTAACAGATTGCAGAATGGGTACAATACAGTACGGCGCAATACACACAATTGTTAAGGGGATGCAGACGAGAGAAAGACTTTCGTCTTGTTTACATCAGGGTCCCCCATTTTCAATTCATATCGACATTTATGACATATGTAACGGGGAAGCCTGTGGGTATGTCCACAGTCATGGAAACAGGTGTGTTGACGAGTGACTGTGGCAGTGCGGGCTGGTAAATTAAACTCACTTCCCCATAACAGGGTTAACAGACACATAGGTACGGTAGTTAGGAGTGAATTCACTTCTTAGTGCAGCGGCCTGTGTCGTCGCCCGCGGACGCGGGAGCCCCCTGTTCGACTCCCCCTCGGGACATTCTCATTTAACATCAAACACAACGCAGACCCAGTATGATCCGTCACACATACACAACATACATGACATTAGGGATTAATAAGAACGAGCCGCCTCGGAAGAAGACGGCCGCTGCTGCTGAAACCACCACCTTGCGTCGCCTCGCTGGCTCTTCCGCTTCACAGCGCGGCAGCGGGCGATAAGGGGGGCGTGCTAGCGCGCGGTCACGTGGGCTTAGTGGCCAATCAGAGGAACCCGGAAACCGAACTGCGTTGCATTTGGCATAGACGCGCCCAGGACCAGGCTCAAAACAAAAGGGGGCCGAGCTTTCTCGGTGACAGCCCCAAGGCTCTGGAACGCCTTCCCCCTAAACCTGAAAACCGCTTCCTCAGAACTCATTTTTAAAAGGCAGCTAAAAACATAGCTCTACAGGCAGGCTTTACACCTTTTTCTGTTCATGTCTATTATTTGTTTTAGCTCATTTGAACGTTTTATTATTTTATTCAAATGTTTCCTCTTACTGTATTTTAATGATGTTATATATAAATTGTTGTAAAGCACTCTGTGCTGAGAAGGGCACTATATAAATACAGTTTTACTTACTTACATCAACTGCTTTAGTCATCAATAAGGCTCCCGATGCTAATGATGAAGGGGCGCCCCTTTGAGCATGCCTCTTAACACATTGGATGCCAGACCCGAGATATCCCGGGTTAACTCGCCATGCTCTGGGCGCCAAACCAGAGAAAAGTCGAGTTTTAATCGTTTCTTTTATTCGCTATATCCATTCATAATTCATCCATGAATGAATGAATGAATGAATGAATGAAAACTTTATTTAACAGATTGCAGAATGGGTACAATACAGTACGGCTCAATACATACAATTGTTAAGGGGATGCAGACCTGAGAAAGACGTTTGTCTTGTTTCCATCAGGGTCCCCCATTTTCAATTCATATAGACATTTATGACATACACAACATACATGACATTTATGGCATAGGGACATATAGGTATTTAGTACTGATACATTTGTGACATAGGCGGTATTCAAATATACAGTACTGTTACCCCTAGATCCTGACAGAGTATATACATATGATGGGGAGGGGACTGTACATTAGGAGGGGGTGGGTGGGTGGGAGGGAAATATACATACGGCGGGGAGGGAATATATACATGCGGTGGGGAGGAGACTGTCTATTAGGAGGTGGTGGGGGTTTTGGGCATTTACGGTGGCCAGTTTCGAATTGCAGCCTCCCGTAGGTGCTCTTTAAGAGCGGTTTTGAATGTGGGCAGGGATTCACATTCCTTTACAGCTTTGGCTAGGGCGTTCCACATTGTTGTGGCATAATTGCGAAACGTGTTTAGTCCCTTGTTTGAGCCGAATCTGGGTTTCACATGATTTGTTGAGCTTCCTCTGGTGTAGTGGTTGTGGTATTCACTGACCTTTGGGAAGTATTTTGACATGTACATGGGCACCCCGGTCGTATAGTGTATCTTGTAGACCAGGCCCATTGCAAGTTGCTGTACTCTGTCGTCTACTCTAAGCCATCCTAGGTTGGCAAAGTGGGCAGGGGTGAGGTGGGTTCTGGGGTTCAGGTCAAGCAGTAGTCTGACCAGTTTGTTTTGTGATGTTTGTAATTTTGTTTTAAGCGCCTTTGAGGTGCTTTGGTACCATGAGGTGCACGCATAGTCATAGTACCCTTGAATGAGTGCTCCTGCCAGAGTCTTCAGGGTATTCTTGTTTACCAGAGAGGAGATCCGGTACAAGAATCTAGTTCGTTGGTTGACTTTTTTTTATTACATTGGATGCCATTTTGTCACAGGAAAGATTTGCCTCTAGGATGGAACCCAGGTAGGTAATTTCGTCTTTCCTTGTGACAATATTGTCACCCACTGTAACTGAGAATCCGTCGGTATTGCTGAGTTTGTTATTTGAACCGAAGAGAATGGACTCTGTTTTGCCCATGTGTAATGATAGTTTGTTATCAGCGAGCCATATGCAGATTTTGTTATCATTGGGAATGGCTCTGAGATCGCAAACGGCCAATACGCCGCCTAACGCCTTGCGGCCGCTATTGCACTCCATTTGAAACAATGTGGTTTGTTTTCTCGGCCGAGCTGGTGCGGGCGGGGTCTAAATACTCCGGCAAGACAAGCGCTTATAGGGATGGTATCGACGAGGGTCCCCGCCCCCCCTTCATTTGCAATGCTGGATAACGTTGGACACACGATCGCGATCAGTATTTGGAATGGCGATCAGATAATTGGATTATTCTTTTTGCAGTACATCATATACAAGGTAAGGACTATATGTTATCAATCTTGCGTTGATCCGATAATTTTTCCCCGCGATCGCAGCGTGTGTCTGTAATGTACTGTGTAATGTATGTCGTTGGTAGCGATCGAAGCATAGAAAAACGACCTCCCCCCCACCCTTTCTTGCATGCATGATGAAACATAATACTGATAATCTAGCGTTGATTTCAGATCGATTCAATAATCAGGCAAGAAATGGCACGATTTATAATGAAATGCAGTAAAGCGCTGTTTGGCGGAGTTTCCTGGGATTACACAGGATCACTCTAAAACTATACTCATATTCACCACGGTATGAAACGGAAATGTATGGATGAAAAGATTATCTGTTTTTTGCATGTTGACCGGAAGAAACTCACTGACAATCAACGTTGTTATTAGATCCATAGCTATAATATTTAATATAGGTTTAGCACTGCAAACACCGGAATTTATCCCTATTGAACAGAGCGCTGCCACACAACGGCCCAACGCCCATAGTGACCTCTGGCGCTGAACCTGTTAATGAACTGGCCTCGTCTAAATGACTCGGACCTGACACTGAGGTAGGTTACACAAGAGAGTGAGAGCGGGAGATTGATGACTGGTGACACACACACACACACACACACACACACACACACACACACACACACACACACACACACACACACACACACATACACACACACAAACACGCACACACACAATCAACAACACAAGAAGGAAAGAGAGGGTGGGGTAAAAACCACATGCAGGGCAAAACTGGGTGAATGCATGACAAAATCTGGTGAGACAGTGTAAAAGTGAAAAAAATTGTAAATCCGGTATAGGATGAGGGAGCGAGGTAAACAGACAGGAGAGAGAAATAATGCGTCTGATCGGAAGGGAGAAAAGTAAGAGCGAGAGAGAGAGAGAGAGTGCAGATTGACTGCAATCCGGCTATAATGGGGTTCAGTGAACTAGCTTTAGAGGCTTTTACTCGGGAATTCACATGATATCACTGTGCCGCTCAAGGCTGAGTTAGAGAGAGATGGGGAGGTGAGGGAACACATGGGGTTTATTTTATTAAGATGTGAAGCATCTCATACACCCGGTAATCTCTCTCTCTCTCTCTCTCTCTCTCTCTCTCTCTCTCTCTCTCTCTCTCTCTCTCTCTCTCTCTCTCTCTCTCTCTCTCTTGCTCGCTCTCTCTCTATCGTTCTCTCTCTTGCTCTCTCTCTCTATCGCTCTCACTCTATTGCCCTCTCACTCACCCACTCACTCACAGACTCACTCACTCACCCATTCACTCACTCACTCACTCACTCACTCACTCACTCACTCACTCACTCACTCACTCACCCACCAACCCACTCACTCACAGACTCACTCACTCACTCACTCACTCACTCACTCACTCACTCAATCACTCACTCACTCACTCACTCACTCACTCACTCACTCACTTATTATAAGTTATTTTGTATATTGTAACATTGTCTTATTGTATAGTATTTAATGTTTCTGTATAGTATTTTAAGTTTCTCTTTTATTACTTGTGATTTTATTACTGCACCTTAAGTTTTAGTCTCAAATCTCATTGTATGCAAATATAATGACAATAAAGTACAATCTAATTTAATCACTCACTCACTCACTCACTCACTCACTCACTCACTCACTCACTCACATGGTACTTTGTGTGCTTTGCTCCATTATGTACCTGGGAGGTCCTACTGTGATACACTGTGGACAGTTAACTCAATTAAAGGTTAGATTTCTCTCGTGTTTTGAGATCCAGTTGATAAAAAACAGCCTCTGTTTGTTCACATTCACCCATGCTGATCTGCTGTATCTGACATCAATGACAGGATGACACAGAACTTAATAAGGATATTACATAATGAGGATAATAATAAGCCCCCAGAGATTAATTGATGTCGTGTCTCAGTCAGATCCATGTCTAAAAAACACGAAGTCACAGGCTAGAAAGACAGGTGTCTTCTTGGATAGTGATTTAACTTTGATGACCATTTACATTTAATTTAGCTGACACTTTTATCCAAAGCAACTTACAAAGTCAGCAGGAGGGGTACATCTCTGGCAGCTAAGGGTCAGTGGTATTGTTCGTCAAATAGTGTTTTTGAGTGTTTTTATTTGAGTGTTACACTCTTGAGTACATACAGTAGTAGTATAGACATATTAGCATGATATGTTCAGATGTAGCCCTTAGAACGGTCTACCCCTGCCGAGCGGTTTCTGGTGGTTGCCGTAATAACAGTATCAACCACTAGGGGCGCTCGGGTTACACCGGGTTACGTCTCTAGTAAAAGGGGAGGGGAGAAACCAGTGCAATAAATAAATAAATAAATAAATGACAGACACAGACACAGAGGATAAGTTTAACAAATTCCATATAAATTCCATCGTTTATAAAAAAAAATGCGGCAGGCGGCTTGGTGTGTGTGTGTGTGTGTGCTGACGCGCTCCAAGACATTTACAATGTCATGTGAATATTTGAAGAAGAGTAACTTAGGCCCTGTCCACACAAGTATGGATATTTAGCAAAACGCACATTTTCCTCTACGTATTGTTGGGGAAAATGTGTATATGAGGTGAACTAGTTTAATATGGGTCAACTAAGCAGTACTGAAAGACGGTCTGGCTGATGTTCTTAAAACAACTTGGAGATAGGCAGATGGACATTTCAGTACATCATATCGTGTGCTCTAATCTTGTGTACATCATATCTTGTTCTTTTCTCTCTTTCATACATACACATATACACACACACATTTAATCTTTTCTCTCTTTAATCTTTTCTCTCTTTTACACACATACATATACACGCACACATCTCACTCAATCGAATCTTTTCTCTCTTTAATCTTTTCTCTCTTTTACACACATACATATACACACACACATCTAATCTTTTCTCTCTTTAATCTTTTCTCTCTTTTACACACACACATCTCACTCAATCGCATCTCTCTTCGATGTTAAATCTATGTGTCATTTTAATGTACGTCATGTCATATCTGATATAATGTGTCACGTCATCTTATCTGTCATGGGGGGGCAGGGCTGAGAAGGTATTTATGGGACAAGCAGAGGGATTGAGGGGTTAGAGTGTTTTTCTTCAACTGTGGTGACCGTCTGATGATCCATAGCTTCTGCTGTTAAAACTTTCTTTCATTAAACAAATTGCCTGTTGAAATTGGAAATATCGTCTCCTGCTGTGTTAAACAACCATCAGCCACAACATTTGGTGACCCTTGACCTGTAGACGCCCAGCCGGGCCTTTCATACGGCCAGTTCCTGGAATCTCCCGTAGACATTCTGGCGGTTGTCGACAAAAAAAGGTGAGCGTTGTGCTTGTTATTATAATATCCGTCAGAGATTCTGCGGGAGGAAAAAGTGCGCTGGCTGTGTGACTGGTTTTGGATGGACGGCTATAAAACGAACACGAGTGGTGAGGTGTTGACACTAGGGCGAATCCTCTTTTAACAGGCTATAAGTGCGCCACTAATCAATTTTAATTGCATGTTTTCGACCTATCTGGTTAAACTTTTCTCTCTGGTCAAATTTTTCTCTGACCCTTTACAAAACACTCTCCCTATTCCCCACTTCCTTGTTATAACTGTGGTAGGCTGGTCATGGTTGACACCGACACATGTACACACATAACTCTCTCAGAGATAGTGGTGGGTAGCTACAGAGAGGCCAGCTGTGATAATATGAGCAGAGAGTGAAAAACTATTTGGGCAGCGTTTGACGAGACTCTAGTTGTTTCCACTGTTGGGCCTAGACACACACACACACATTCCTGTGTCAC
Source organism: Notolepis coatsorum (assembly GCF_963971535.1). Classification (NCBI taxonomy): domain Eukaryota; kingdom Metazoa; phylum Chordata; class Actinopteri; order Aulopiformes; family Paralepididae; genus Notolepis; species Notolepis coatsorum. The sequence continues at coordinate 114,547,547 of NC_140166.1, forward strand.
AATACACACATACAATACACACACATGTCTGTGCAAAGACACACAGACACACACAGACACACACAGACATACACACACACTCACCACACACAGACACACACACACAGACACACACACACACACACACACACAGTCACCACACACAGACACACACACACACACACGTCTGTGCAAAGACACAGACACACACAGACACACACAGACATACACACACACTCACCACACACACACACAGACACACACACACAAACACACACACACACACACACCGACACACACACACACACACACAGTCACACACACACACAGTCACACAGACACACACACCGACACACACACACACACACACACATTCCTGTGTACACACATACAATACACACATACAATACACACACACGTCTGTGCAAAGGCACACAGACACACACAGACACACACACACTCACCACACACAGACACAGACACACACACCGACACACACACACACATTCCTGTGTACACACATACAATACACACATACAATACACACACGTCTGTGACACACAGACACACACAGACACACACACACTCACCACACACAGACACACACAAACACACACACACACACACACACACACACACACACACACACACACACACACACACAGTCACACACACACAGTCACACAGACACACACAGACACACACACACTCACCACACACAGACACAGACACACACACCGACACACACACACACACACACATTCCTGTGTACACACATACAATACACACATACAATACACACACACGTCTGTGCAAAGACACACAGACACACACAGACACACACACACTCACCACACACAGACACACACACACAGACACACACACACACACCGACACACACACACACATTCCTGTGTCCCGGTAGACAGCGGGTTGTGAGGCAGGCGGGTGGAGTTAAACCTGCTGATTACAGACATACACACACACTCACCACACACAGACACACACACAGACACACACACACACACACACACACACAGACACACACACACACACACCGACATACACACATACACACACACACACACAGACACACACACACACACCGACATACACACATACACACACACACACACACACACAGTCACACACACACAGTCACACACAGACACAAACAGACGCACACACACACAGTCACACACAGACACACACACCGCATTGTAGAACCAGGTTAACTGTGTCCTGGCTGTAGTAGAACCAGGTTAACTGTGTCCTGGCTGTAGTAGTAGAACCAGGTTAACTGTGTCCTGGCTGTAGTAGCATTGTAGAACCAGGTTAACTGTGTCCTGGCTGTAGCATTGCTGTAGTAGAACCAGGTTAACTGTGTCCTGGCTGTAGTAGTAGAACCAGGTTAACTGTGTCCTGGCTGTAGTAGCATTGTAGAACCAGGTTAACTGTGTCCTGGCTGTAGCATTGCTGTAGAGTAGTAGAACCAGGTTAACCGTGTCCTGGCTGTAGTACAACCACACACACACACACACAACACAATAAACACACACACACACTAAACAACGATGCATACAGCAGAAGACATACTGTTAGACCGGAACCCGCTCCTAAAAAATATAATTCTCAAGGTAGGTGTCCGTTGGCAGAGGCGTACAAAGGCCGGGGACACAAAATGGCCTTCCGGAGGTACTTTTGATCTCGACGTATGCGAAGAGATGAATGTAATGATTCGTAACCACAAGCCAGGCGACAACAGCAAAAAGAGGTTGAAAAAGAGGACAGAAGAGTTGGGGGTAATGAAGCTCTACGCCCAGAAGGGGAGAGCATACAGGCAGGAAGCTTTAGCGCTAAATCAGAGAGAGACGGATATAGGGAAACCAACATCCCCACCTTATGTCACGCAATTGCCGGTGGGCACTGTGACAATAAGAGGAGAATATGAGGAGACGGAATTAGGGACCCCCGCTAGGTCAGAAACCTCCGCTAGATCAGAGACCTCCCTTAGGCGAGATACCCCTCCCAAACTGACCCCGCAGGATCTCTATCCGAAAGCCCTGGCGGCATATGGCGAGACAGTACGTCGGAAGTTGTATACTGCAGAGGAAGAGGAGGTAGAGAACCTGGGCAGGCAGAGGGAGGGAGTCGGGAGGAAGATAGAGGAAGAGCCCCGTCAGAGTGTGGCACAGCAGACATCAGAGAAACACGGAGCGTGTGGCCACACTAAACTGTTGACTGAGGAGGAAGATGAGAATGACACGAAACCAGGACAGGAGAAAGGAAACATTACAGGAACCCTGACTTTCGCCCCTACATTCGTGGGAAGTGTGACAAGCACAGGCCAGTTTCCCCTGCTAATAAAGGGGAACGATATCTTTCACATGCCATGGTCACCTCTAGACATCGATGGTTTAATAGTAAGACTACCGGACCTTTCAGAAGGAGCCTCCAGGTGGATCACGCAGTTTGAGGAAAATACGTCATCTTTTCTGCTAGCAGTGGGTGACGTCAAATCCCTGTTGACGCGTTTGCTAGGAGTTGGTGCCTGCCGGGACATCATGGGTGATACATCGATGCGAGTGGCATGCGACACGCAGGCCCATGATGGAGACATATTCAACGCGCATAGAGCGGCGTTGTGGTACAAACTCAGGAATCAATATCCATCACGTATTAATCCGGCAAAACTGGCAGGCAACCCCATAATGGAGACGGAAGGGCCTGGCGCCTATGTGAACAAAGTACTGAAGGAGTGGAGAGGTGAGCTAGGACACAACCCAGAAATTGACCCGTTGCAGAGAGCGATGTTTAGAGAAAGTGTGATGAGAGGGCTTCCAGAGGTGGTTAAGAATAGACTGGAAGACGTGGTGGGGTTAATGGACATGACTTATCCTTTGTTCTGTGCACATGTAACACATAGTGTGGAGAAGCAAAGGGCTCAGGAGCAGAAAGTCAGGGATCAGGATAGAAATGACGCAAGGAAGTTAACTCAGCAACAACTGCAGCCCCAAAGGAGGCTGCAGGCAGTAATGGTGTCATCTGCTACCTCTCCACCCATGCAGGACCAGGGACCCCCGCCTGCACCTCAGGTAGTGAGAAGCTATGGCTATAGTTCACAGAACCAGGCGTCCAGGCGGCAGGCAGGGAATGGGCAATCAGGCCCACGGTTTACACAGGGACCGGGGAACGAACAACAGTTTCCCCGTTTCCACTGTTGGAACTGCGGCATGCAGGGACACAGGGAAATGAGATGTAGGCAACCATACCGTCCCGGCTCGGAGTATGGAAGACCCGTGCGCCAGGGGGAGTCACAAGGGCCCCACAACCAGGGGGAGACAGGAGGGCCCCGAAACCAGGGGGGTAATCACTAGGGGTGCCCAGAGAATGCGACGGGGGGAAATCAAATGATTGTGGTTTCCAAGGGAGCTGAGCAAGAACCTATTCTGCAGGTCCTAGTGGAGGGCAAATTAACAGAGATGATGGCAGACACTGGAGCAGGTTTTTCCTGCATAAAGCAAAAATACGCCGCTCACTTACCCCAGTCTGGACAGTATGTTCGGACGGTCGGATTCTCGGGAAAAACACAATTAATACCCACATCAGATCCAATCTCTATGACGTATAACAACAAGACCATAACAATACCTGTATTAATTTCGGACAGCACCCCGCGCAATCTCTTGGGACGAGATGCAATGTGTAAACTAGGCTGTAAAATCCTATGTACGCCTGAGGGGATTCAAATTGAACAAGACGTGTACCAAATGATGCTACAAGGGACGGGGGAGAAAGAGGCCACTGTGTTCTGGCTGGGCAACATAGATGCAGAGCTGCAAAGGGTCTGTGACCCCTGGGAGCCATTTCTGAAAACCCAACTGCCTCAGTCTAGACAAACAAACATGGAGGCACATTGCACACTACAGTATTTGACGAATAGTGACCTAGTTAGGAACAAGGCATGGTTGCAGGGACAGCCCGAGCAGGTGCAGATTAACTCATCTACGATAATTGTAGGGAGACAGGGCGCGGCGTTGAGGGTTAACACGAGTAAGTATCTACGGGAACAACATAGACTAAGAGACGCCGCCCCACACATCACTCTGAGAATAAATCCTGGTTACGAATCCGAACATCTAGGTTCAATGATACAGGAATCCGAGACTCAAAGGTGGGTCTCCACGGAATCTCCGCTAATTTGGAACAGCGCAGATGGGAGTTTCATAAAAATAATGATTTCCTTTTCAGTTTTGGCAAAACCGCAAGTAATCAGATTACCAGGAGACCCTTGCGTTATTCCAGAGGCGGATGCTTTGCTGGAACAGGACATGTTGGCGCGCACCCCAGAACGGTTGTGGTCAAAACACGACACAGATGTGGGTCTAATATTGTCGGCACAGCCAGTGAAGGTCAGGTTAAAGAAGGGTTGTAGACCACCCTTTATCAGACAGTATACAATGAAGCCAGAGTCGGAGGAAGCTATATCACATCAGATTGAGGGACTGTTAAAGGGGGGAGTGCTCGTCCCTTTCAAATCCAGATGTAATACACCTATCCACCCAGTGCTAAAGGCGGACAGGGCTAGGTACAGACTGGTACACGATTTGAGGGCGGTGAACGACGTGGTGTCTGGACCAGAGGCGGAAGTCGCTAATCCACACACCCTCCTGACAAACATCCCGAGTAGCTCGCAGTACTATACGGTCATTGATCTCACGCAGGCATTCTTCAGTGTTCCATTGGAAAAAGAGTCTCAGTATCTGTTTGCTTTTACCCACAGGGGGAAACAATACTCTTACACCCGGTTGCCACAAGGGTTCGCGCACTCGCCGCATTACTTCTCGAAGGCGCTCAAGGAAGACTTGCAAGGAGTGTGCGACACACTACTCAGCACGGTTTTACTGTATGCAGATGACATTCTAATCTGCTCGGATACACGTCAGCAGTGCCATGAGGACTCCATCAAAGTTTTGAGTGGATTGGCCGTGGGAGGCCACAAGGCATCCCGTTCAAAACTGCAGTACTGCCAGCCAAAAGTTGAGTACTTGTCTCGCGTCATTCAAAAGGGCATAAAAAACATCTCACCCACGCAACTCGAAGCTGTATCCAAGGCACCTAAGCCATTGACGGTCCGACAGATGATGACGTTTTTAGGGATGACTGGGTACAGCTCTGAGTGGGTGGAGGACTATACGATAGCGACAGCGCCGTTGAGGATGATGATAAAAGAGGCGGGTACAGACAAGCTTCGCGCTCCCTTGACATGGACCGAGGAGGGGGAGGACGCGTTCATAAACATTAAGCGTCTGTTGTTACAGGCCCCTGCCCTGGCGCTGCCGGATTATGAGAAGTGTTTCCACCTATTCGTCTCACATAGAGCGCAGCATGCGACAGCTGTCCTGACTCAAACACAGGGGGGGAGTGGGAAAAAACAACCGATAGCATATTACTCTAGAGCTCTTTCGCCGGTAGAGCAGGGTCTGCCACCTTGTTATCAGGCCCTGGCCGCAGCACATTTGATGTATGAGAAAGCAACGGCCGTGACAATGGGATATGACATTTGCATTTGGACACATCACAAATTGGCAAACTTGATTGAAAGAGGCAAATTTGTTCTGACCAGCCAACAGCAACAGGCTTACATGAGGCTCCTGCAGTACTCGGACGTTACGATAAAAACATGCCACGGCAGTAACCCGGCGGATCTGGTACCACTCCCGAGCGAGGGTCAACCGCATGAGTGCGAGGTGGAGGTACAGGCTTTCGTGAAACTCCGTCCTGATTTGGGAGTCGACCCGCTCGCGATAGCAGAACTCTCACTTTTTGTGGATGGGTCCTGCTATCGGGAGGGGGAAAATTTAAGGTCAGGATACGCCGTCGTACAGTGCAAACCTAACAGAGAAACACTAACAAGAAAGGCCGGACAATGCATGCAACCATGTTCGGCCCAGCTTGCAGAACTAATAGCACTAACAGAAGCATGCATAATAGCTAAAGATCGCACGGTTAACATCTTTACAGACTCTGCTTATGCGCATGGCGTATGCCACCTATTCGCGGCCATTTGGAAGGCAAGAGGCTTTAAGAAATCGGACGGCTCACCGATCCTTCACCACAAGCAGGTTGTGGCGCTTATTCAGGCTGTAAAGTTGCCCAAAAGCATTGCTATCGTAAAGTGCCAGGCACACAGAAAAGACCTGTCTTTTGTGACGACGGGAAACAACGCGGCGGACGAGGCCGCGAAGGCGGCGGCTGCGGTGCCGTCCACGGCTGTTCTGATGTTTGCGGCCGAACTGACGACTGAGGTAACTGAGGATAATTTGAGTGATCTTCAGGACTCAGCCACGCAGGCCGAGAAACAGTCGTGGACGGAGAGGGGGGCTGTAAGGGGGGCAGATGGTCTGTGGAGGAGTCATAACGGTTTGATAGTCGCCTCCATCGATCTTCTGTCCTTGGTGATACCTGAGGCTCATGGTGTTGATCACTGTGGAAGAGCAGAGACCCTGAAACGAATCACGAAAATGGGATTTTGGTCCCCAAAGCTTCAGGCACAAATTGACGTTACACTAGCCAGGTGTTTAACATGCTTACAGGGCAATGTGCGCAAAGGAGTACCGACAGTGGCGGCTTACACACCCCTCCCTGAGGGACCATTCAGACATCTGATTATGGACTACACGGATATGATAACGCCAGTGCAGGGCAAACGATACCTCCTGGTAGTAGAGGACTGCTTTAGTCGCTGGATTGAGGCCATTCCATCTAAACACAAGAACGCGGACACAGTGATCAAGTTCCTGTGTCGCGAGGTCATTCCGAGATTTGGAATTCCCACGATATTACAAAGCGATAATGGCCGCGAGTTCATCGACAAGGTGGTTAAAGGGCTGATGCAGAAATTAGGTATAAGCGCCTTTCCTGTGTCTATAGTCCCGGGTCGCAGGGAAAGGTGGAAAGGGCCAATCTGGTCATTAAAAACAAACTGTTGAAAATCTGTATGCGAACTAAGCTTAACTGGATTGATGCTTTGCCACTTGCTCTGATGGCTATTAGAAGCAGCGTAAACCGCCAAACACAGCTAACACCGCATGAAATGCTTACAGGCCGCAGCATGCCAGCACCGCCATTTAGACACCTGGCTAGGGGCCCGGCATTAGATATTTTTGAGCAAGATCTGAAAAAATATCTTCAGCAAGTGACTAAAATACATGAAGCTGTGTTTCGACAGGAGCAGAGAAAGGAGAAAAAGGGGGTGAAGGAGGCGGAGAAGGAAGCCACCAAACCGAGGCTGATCCCTGGGGACCTGGTCTTCGTAAAGGTCCACAAGAGAAAGTGGTCATCACCCCGGAGAGAGGGCCCGTACGAGGTGATCCGATCGACTGGAACGGCAGTCCAAGTCAAAGGATCAACGACCTGGTTCCACTTCAATCACTGCATAAAGGCCAGCGGCGATCTCTTGGGGGATACAATCGATCGCAGTTATGCAGAACCCGACATGGAGGGCCCGAGACGGCAACTGGAAGGTGCAGTGCCTGCTGATGCTCCCGCAGATGTTGGCAGCAGTGTGCGGACGGTCGGCCGGGCGCAACGACGTCATTGAGAACCGTCACGGTCGACCCGTCCTTGAGGATGACGGGTTTGAGTGGGTAGGAGTCCCACGGGGTCCCGCTCAGGCTCAAGTACCGGCAGGCTTTCATGACCAGGCTCAGAATCAGGCGCCCCCTCTGCCCTCCATCGAGGAAGGGGGGGAGAAGATAAGACTACAACCAAAAGGGGTGTTTCCCGGAGGACCGCAAGGGCATGTTTTTGATTTTGACCATTCCCCCGTTACAGGCGGGGATACTTACCATTATACTAACGAGGATCGGGTTGTGGGGGTAGATAGGAGGGTTGAGCCTGTCCCCAACCAAGCACAGGGGACAGGGGTGAGGGGAAAAAGGGAGGTCAAGGACGCTGAGTCGGAAGAGGTGGGGGGACAGGATATGTTCCAGAGGACAGCCGGAACGTTGAGGGACTCAGTGGGCTCACTCTGGGCCAGGTTGAGGGGTTTGCTTCCTTCCGGGGAACAAGATGGGGGCGACTATGACTATGACGAGGAAGACCCGGAGGCTGACCCGATGTATAGGGCGGCTTTAGGGAATGAGTGGTTTAAGTGGGTCCAGTACACGAGCGCGCAGAATCAGATAGAGGATTGTTATGTCTGCTCCAAGGCACGTCCGGATAGGCTGCTGGTGAAGGGCACGAAGTTCAGTTGGGCTCAGTGTGACAGGGACGCAGAGGCATGGGAGGGGCCCCATAATAGTCGCCCTTGGTGCGAGGCAGAGTGTTTGGGGTTTCTCGGCTCTAGTCGTTTTAAGGCGGCAGGAAACGTCACGGATTTCAAGGATGTCACTATGCGGGAACGTTGTAGGAAATTGGATGTACGTGTGCAGGGGGTAGCGACGGGGTTGCCAATACCCAGAGGTGTCAAACTATGGCTGACCAAGGATTTCGAGTGCTTGCAAAAGGAGGGGACCCGGGACGTAGGGGAGGTGGCAGAGGGGCGGTGCACTACTATTTGGAGCATCACGACTAACTGCACGAAAGAAGGAAAGTGTGGACACAGGGTCGTGTTAAAGGGAGTGGATACCAACCCACGGCCTGTAGCTTGCCCTTTTCATGTCCAGGATATAGCACTGGCGGACCAATACTGGCTCTGCGGCGGTAGGAGGTTGAGGAATACACTTCCTTTAGATTGGTCAGGTAGATGTGCCCGGGTTCAGGCGATCATGCCAATGGTGGTCCTACCATTATCAGTGACGGAAGGACCTTCTGAGTCTCCTATCTCTCGAACGAAGAGTAGCTACAAGGCAGACCCAAGGGTGTATCTGGACAGCATAGGACAGCCAAGGGGCATTCCAGCCGAGTTCATGGCTAAGAATGAGATTGCGGCAGGGTTTGAGTCTATTCTGCCATGGATATCGGTCAATAAGAACACCGGGTGGATCAACTATTTGTTTTACAATCAGCAGCGGTATCTCAACTACACCGAGGAGGCGTTGGATGCAATGGGGGACCAGATGCACGCGACCAGTACGGTGGCGTGGCAGAATAGACAGGCTCTGAACTGGTTAATGGCGGAGAAGGGTGGATTCTGTTCCATGTTTGGACAGTACTGCTGCACATTCATTCCGACGAATGTGGGGCCAGGGGGAAAGTTCTCCGAGGCCATGGCTAAGCTGAAGGATTTGAGGGAGGAGTTGAGGGGGAATTCTGGCCGGAATGAAGAATGGTGGGGGAGTGGGGTGTTGGAAAGATTGGGACAGTGGGGAAGCATAGTGATGCAGACGGGGATATCCATTGGGGTGGCAGGGTTGATATTGGTTCTCCTTTTCTGTTGTGGTATGCCTCTCTTGGGTAGGCTGGTAACTTCACACGTAACGAGCCGAATGCTGATGGTGGGACAGAAAGAGATTGAGCCACAAATCGGGCCATGCCCTCAGCTTTATGCTGCCTTAGAGGGAGACGAGGGGATAGAGGATTAGGGGTATGGTGAGGTAGGGACATTTTCTTTCTGTTTGGTTCAGTTTTGTTTGTTTTATTCCTTTAACTAGGCGTATGGTGAGGAAGGGACATTTTCTTTCTGTTTGGTTCAGTTTTGTTTGTTTTATTCCTTTTAGAGTGACGGGGGATGGTCTGAGTGATGGTTTATTTTTTATTATTTTTGTTTATTTTACTCATGGTCCTGGTCAAACCGGAATGGGAAGGGGCATCGGTATGGAATGGTACGGAGTGTCGGTTCTGAGCCTGAGGAAGCATTGAGAAGAAGTGGTCTGGGGATCGGTTCTGGGGACTGGAGGGACAAAGGGGGGGGCTACCGCAGTGGGCAAGATGGGCACCTCCCGTCGAAGATGGGGGGACACGTGGTGAGGTCGGGACCAGCGCCTCCCGTCCAGGCATGGGGACATGCTTCTACGGGGACTGGAGGTGTGGCGTGGTGGTTGCTGTATTGGCAAAATGTGACTTTTGGCAATACGGTGAGGAGACTATGGCGTGGGCATGGAAGGGGGGATGAGCGATGGACACTAGGATTCAATGTTATGGAAGAGACAATGTCATTTTTTTTTGGGGGAGGGATGTTCTATGTTTAGTTCTGACGGTCAACTTCTCCTTTCCCTGATGAGAGTCGCGGTTTCCGGCCGGAACTGTGGCTCATTTGGTAAGCGGTGGAGGTTGGGGGGATTTGTCTGTCAGGTTAGGATTATAAGTTGGGGTATTTTTTTTGATGTTTTGTTATTACTCTTGTTTTGAGCGGTTTTGTGTTTATTGTGAGAACGGTAGTCAGCCTTTGTTGGTCCGTTAGGGGTCCAGTGAATGAAGTAAGCGTTCTTGTTTATTTAGACATTTAAAATGTATTAGGTTTCTTGTTTAGATTAGGCATTTAAACTTTTATTATGTAAATATGGTTCCTCGTTTAGTTAGACGTTCACATTTTCTTGGTTATATGATTTGGGTGGGACTAGGGATAGCCCCAAATGGGGGAATGTTGGGGAAAATGTGTATATGAGGTGAACTAGTTTAATATGGGTCAACTAAGCAGTACTGAAAGACGGTCTGGCTGATGTTCTTAAAACAACTTGGAGATAGGCAGATGGACATTTCAGTACATCATATCGTGTGCTCTAATCTTGTGTACATCATATCTTGTTCTTTTCTCTCTTTCATACATACACATATACACACACACATTTAATCTTTTCTCTCTTTAATCTTTTCTCTCTTTTACACACATACATATACACGCACACATCTCACTCAATCGAATCTTTTCTCTCTTTAATCTTTTCTCTCTTTTACACACATACATATACACACACACATCTAATCTTTTCTCTCTTTAATCTTTTCTCTCTTTTACACACATACATATACACGCACACATCTCACTCAATCGCATCTCTCTTCGATGTTAAATCTATGTGTCATTTTAATGTACGTCATGTCATATCTGATATAATGTGTCACGTCATCTTATCTGTCATGGGGGGGCAGGGCTGAGAAGGTATTTATGGGACAAGCAGAGGGATTGAGGGGTTAGAGTGTTTTTCTTCAACTGTGGTGACCGTCTGATGATCCATAGCTTCTGCTGTTAAAACTTTCTTTCATTAAACAAATTGCCTGTTGAAATTGGAAATATCGTCTCCTGCTGTGTTAAACAACCATCAGCCACAACAGTATCCACACGGATAAAAATCCCTTCCCCTCAGGGAATATCAGATATCTAGGAATCAACATTTCACCCAGACTGTCAGAGTTATTTCAACTCAATTTCATCCCACTGTTAAAAACAATAGAAGACGACACACAAAGATGGCTAAACTTACCACTCTCACTAATAGGTAGAATATCAACTGTCAAAATGTCAATTCTCCCAAAAATAAATTATCTATTCACTATGATCCCAACCCAGCCTACCACCAATTGGTTCAACTCCCTGGACTCCACCATTACTAAGTTTTACTGGAAGAATAAAAAAGCAAGAATTAAGTTAACCACCCTTCAAAAAAACAAGGAGGACTTGAAGCACCTAACTTTCTCAACTATTATCTGGCCAACCAATTAATATACATCTACAAATGGATTCACCCTACCCAACAATACAACCCCTGGGATGACATTGAGAAGGACATGTGCATGGAAATCTCACCACAAGATCTGCCATTGTTTAGCACAAGCATAAAACATCACTGTTGTTTTAGGAATACAGTCATTTCCACAACTCTGACAGCCTGGTGGAAAGCCAACAAAATCACTGGTAACACACTAACCCCCTGTAAATACACACCAATCTGGCACAACCCTGACTTTCAACTCGGCAAATCACCCATATACTTCCCAACTTGGAAACAAAAAGGCATTACTCATCTTCACCACATCTTCACAGACAACAGCCTAATCACTTATCAAGATTTGACTGAAGGATACGCCATTGGGACAGACCAACACTTCCAATTTCTACAGCTGAAATCAATTTTGAAATAAAAAATTAACACTACACAGAATGATCTTGAACCACCTCCAATTATATTAGCAATGAATAAAATAACATCACAGAGGAAAATATTTTCAAAAATATACAAAATACTGGCAAGCGCAGACACTACATTCCATCTCCCCTTCACAAAATGGGAACAGGACTTGGCTTTCTCTCCCAATGCCGTATCCTGGGAACAAATTTGCACCAACACATTCACAATGACTAACAACACTAACCTTCAATTAATCCAATATAAGGTGTTACACAGAGTACATATCACACAGCACAGGATGTTTCAAATGGGATTTGCAAGCACAGATGTATGCTCCCATTGCACCCTCAACACCCCAGACAACTATTTCCATGCCACCTGGCTCTGCCCACCTGTTCTAGACTTCTGGAATTCCGTCATCAATACACTATCCCGGGTCATGAGCTGCAGCATTCCTCTCTCCCCATCCCTCTGCCTACTTGGGGATACTACTGCTATCAATTTATTAGTCCAGAACACCAAACCCCTACTCGTTTCTCTAGCTGTTGCCAAGAAAACTATCCTCTTAAACTGGAAGACAAGAAAAAAGGTGAATACTGGCCAATGGTTAGGCCTTCTCTCAAATTACATATCACAGGAAACAATCTCAACCGTGGATCACATCGAAGTCTCACAATTTAATAACATCTGGAAATTGCTTGTGGATAATCTAGGCTCCCAATCATAGGAGATTGACCTGTGAGCCATCCACTCCATAACCCACCCTTCTCTCAATCCCCCTCTACTTTACTTACTCCCCTCTCTGCCCCCCCCCCCCCCTTTTCCCTTGTCATGTGTATTCGTTGTTGTCCTTCATTGTCCTTAGTTGTAATTTGTTTGTCAATATCTAGTCTGAGTTCCCCCCCTCCGAGAGGGCAATGAAATATATATTTTTTAATATTTTTCTTAATTTACTACACTTTTTATTTAATTTTGTACTGTAAATAATTAAAACGTATAATAAATAATAAAGTTGTCCCCCGAAGAGGGGGGGGGGGGGGTGGATGGAGTGCCCTCAAAAAAGGGCCGGGAAAAAAGCTAAAAAATAAAAATAAAAATAAACAGTAGGGGACTGAAACGGAGGGCTAGGGCCTCCACAGGTGCGTTTGATAGAGCTGGCGGACACTATGGGGTTGTGACTCCGATTAAAGAATCACAGAGGCGTGCTTCAGTTAATGATTTGTATTTGGGAATTTGCGTGTGCTTGTCTACAAAGGAATACAACACAGTATGTGTGTGATTGGAAAAACAAGACTCTTTGTAATAGATAAGCTCTGAAGAACGCTGTGAGGGGATAAAACCGTAACCTCCCTCGTGGATATCTTGGCCGATATTGGCAGAGTAAGATAAGATAAGATAAGATAAGATAAGATAAGATATTCCTTTATTGATCCTCTTGGGGAAATTCAGGCATCATAGCAGCATGGGGGAAGGGGGGGGGGGGGTGGGTACAGGTAGTAAAAACAACACAAGCAGTGTAAACAAATAGGTCAATATAATTTACTATCTAACTAACTGAAAAATATATTCACAGTATTCACAGTGTCACATAAGGTGCAGTATGCATAAGGTAGTGTTATAATTTACTATCTACTGAAATATACATTATTCACAGTTTCACAGGGTGGAAAACACGAAATTAAAAGGTGGTTTGTAACATGCACAGGGGATGAGTTGGTGAAGGAAGTCATTGGGGATTCACCTGTCCGGGCCGAGGATCTTTCCGGACACACGGATGACCGTGTAGGTATGTACATGTTCAAAGAGAGGAGGTTGTGCTAGACCCGAGGCAATAGTCCAGTAAAATGGGGATAGCACAAAGCGATGAGATGATGTAATTGAGTTGAATAACAACCAAAAATAATAGCATAGTACATAAATAGTGATTTGGAAAATAAGTTGTCACAAAATGTATTTGAGTCTAGAGAAAAATGTGGATTTCCTATCAACTGTTGTGATTAAGTAACCTGCATTGTCCACCGAAGCGATATAACCCATTGTAGGATGCTGAGGCCATCGATCCTCCCAGGCGACCATGCACAGAGGTTCAACGACCCAACACGCCAACAGGGGATGACAAAAGTGTGTCAAGAGAGGTGGAGCCAGTGTCAAGAAAGGTGGAGCCAGTGTCGAGAGAGGTGGAGCTATATACCACATCGCATCAGAAACTCCGGGGGGCCGAGATGACACCAGGGGCCACAGAAGGTGATCCTGCAACAACTGGCACGGTCGCCCACGTGGTCCCAGGGTGGCACACTGCAGGAGGGCACCAGACGACGGATGACAGCAACGAGGCTGTCATTGGGAGCAGCCCTCAGCCACAAAGACCAGGCAGAGGAATCAGGGGGAGGCATCACTGAGGCCTGCGATCATCAAACCAGGGTCCACTCCTCCCAAACCAACAGGCTGCCATCCGACCGGGGTTCCGAGCCCCGCCCAAACATCATGCTGGCATCAGACACAGTCACCGAACCTCTCCCACCTGCCCCAAGAGAGGAGGAAGTTTGTGTGCCATGAGACGATGTTTGATTGCCTTGCATGACGAAACACAATGTAAGAGAAAAACAATGCTATATTTCTCTTAAAGAGAGGAGATGGACAGATGGGCTACAAACACTACAAAATTAACAACTGATGACCAGAAGACCAACGACAAAAGAGCGACCACAATTCTTTATTTTTACAAATTCAATTTTATGACAAATGGACTATAATTCGTTTACTAATTTCTTGGATTATTATTTCTTATATTTTAACATTATTTCTTTATTTCTTTTCTTTATTATCTTTCACAGTATTATTCTTATTATTATTAACTTGATCGGTAGTTCCGTCTTTTTATTTTTTATTTCTTTTATTAATTTATAAATTACTCTTGTGGTTAATATTAATTTTCATTTAAAAAATGCCTAGGAAAATTGAATATAAATATTGATCTTACTATTGATAGGTTAAATACATTGAAAGAGATTGAGTCAAAAATAACACTGAGTGTAACGCCCACATGGACGTCACAAGAGAGGTATGTAGTGTATTTTTGATTGGGTATTAATGGTTATTAAACAGTAAACAGCACAAATTGTTATTAAGAAACAATATGGACAGAATGCCAGACAAAGATGTCGATTGCAAGAGCTCTGAGAAGCATTCACCCCAATCAATACTGACTGACCAAGAAGGAACCTGACTTCATCAGGCAGATCACAAACCAGTTCTAATGTAATTAACAATTGAGAGAGGAACACACACACACACACACACACACACACACACACACACACACACACACACACACACACACACACACACACACACAGAGAGAGAGAGAGACACACACTAGATGCATGTGACACACACACACACACTCTATCTCACCCCCCACCCAGGAACCAGTTTTGTTGTAAACCTGATGAACGAGACACACACACACTAATGCATGTGACAGAGATTAAGACTCACACACCAGGTATAATGTTGTTAACATTTGAGTGACAGAAACCCCCATCCCAGAGACTCACACACACCCAGACACCCCCACTCAGCCAGAGACCAAACCAGTTTACCCAGGTAGTGATAAGCGAATCACATCACAGCATTTAAGAACACATATAAGCCACACATCTTGACATTAGAGGACACACGACAGAACCAAGCTGTCCGTGTCACTGAGAGATTATTTGTATCCTGTGAATCTGCTGTCTACCGCTGTTGCCCTGCTGAATAAATCGACTGGAGAAATCTGAAAACCATTGAATTTCAACCTGTATCCAGCGTCTACTTTTTGCCGTGAATTGGTCATTTTATCATTGTTGTTTACAAAGTCATAGCTGATTTGTTTACTTCAATCACTACAGTCAAATGGTTACACGGTTAATGAATAGGAGTGGGGGGGTCTGTGTCCACCTGTGTCAGATACTTCCATCTGGATAAACCCCTCTGACAAGAGTGGTGCAGTGTGTGTGTGCTCTTAGGTCTGGTTGGATGCTTCGAAAATATAGGAGACACCAGACTAGCCACTCCTCTGGGTGCCCCCCCCCCCCCCTGACCCCTCCTTCTGTTTTTCTCCAGCAGCGTTTTGAGTCTGACCCCCTCCTTCTGTTTTTCTCCAGCGGTGTATTGAGTCTGACCCCTCCTTCTGTTTTTCTCCAGCGTTGTTTTGAGTCTGACCCCTCCTTCTGTTTTTCTCCAGCATTGTATTGAGTCTGACCCCTCCTTCTGTTTTTCTCCAGCGGTGTTTTGAGTCTGACCCCTCCTTCTGTTTTTCTCCAGCGTTGTATTAAGTCTGACCCCTCCTTCTGTTTTTATCCAGCGTTGTATTGAGTCTGACCCCTCCTTCTGTTTTTCTCCAGTGTTGTATTGAGTCTGACCCCTCCTTCTGTTTTTCTCCAGCGTTGTATTGAGTCTGACCCCTCCTTCTGTTTTTCTCCAGTGTTGTATTGAGTCTGACCCCTCCTTCTGTTTTTCTTCAGCGTTGTTTTGAGTCTGACCCCTCCTTCTGTTTTTCTCCAGCGTTGTATTGGGTCTGACCCCTCCTTCTGTTTTTCTCCAGCGTTGTATTGAGTCTGACCCCCTCCTTCTGTTTTTCTCCAGCGTTGTATTGGGTCTGACCCCTCCTTCTGTTTTTCTCCAGCGGTGTATTGAGTCTGACCCCTCCTTCTGTTTTTCTCCAGCGGTGTATTGAGTCTGAACCCTCCTTCTGTTTTTCTCGAGCGGTGTATTGAGTCTGACCCCTCCTTCTGTTTTACTCCAGCGGTGTATTGAGTCTGTCCCCTCCTTCTGTTTTTTCTCTCCCTCCCACCTTTTTCTTTATCAGCCTATTAAGATATTTCCCTGATGGCTGAGGCGCCTGCTGCAGGACTGTAAGAGAGAGAGAGGGTGAGAGAGAGACACACAGATAAATAGAGAGACAGAGAAAGAGAGTGTATATCTGTTTAATGAACTCACACACTCCTCTGTTTTCCCAACTCGATAACGTTCCCCATACAAATCCTCCCTCTATTTCTGTCTTTCTATCTCTCTTTGTCTCTCTTTCTCTCTCTCTCCCCCCTCGCTGTGGGTTCCTCTCATCACACATTCTAAATTCAGAAACACAATGTCTTTCTCTCCCTCCCTCGTTGCTGAGAACTTGTTTTTGCATGTGGTTTTATTTTTAGTCTGAGTTTTCACGTCACAACGGTTTTGGTCAAAATTATCTTGCTGAATGAAACATTAAAATACAAACCTTAATATTAAGATAATGTTATTATGGTAAAGTATTACGTTAATGTGACTGTACACTATAGAACATTCACAAGCCCGGATTAACCAACGGCGGCCTGTGGGCCTCGAGCTCCCCCTAGTGACGAGGGGGCCTCCACTACACTAGTATAATCTATTTTTATAAAAAAAAGTGTATTGCAAAAAAAAATATGATTGATTGTGTTTGATAATGAGGGGGTGAGTCCTGTGTCACCTGCCGAGACACGCTGTGGAGTGTGGGCGTGTTTTGTTTACCTACAGTCTAAACTGTCATGGCGGCGCCCACTAGTCGAGTTTTTACACATGGATATTTGATATTCTCACTATTTGTCTTTTGTTGAGCACAAAGAAAATTACATTTTAGTTAAATGTAAATTGTGTCTTGGTTCAAGGATCCTATCACTTTGTTTGAAACAATCTGACAGCATCCAATCAATTTGCGCGAGAGAAGCAGTAACGTTACAATTCAGAACGATGGATCCAGTGGGAAATGATACCAAAGATTGCTTAGTTTGCTTATAAAAACGACGTGGTGGTCAACAAATAACCAATTGCAGTACGCAAAACGTGCGGGTCGAAATCACAGATGGAGACGCAACAACTTCCAACTTCGTTCAACATTTTGCTGCACAAAGAACAGTAAGTAACTTGGCTTGCTACTGTAGCTACAGTAGTTAAAGCCATCGATACAGTCAGTGTGGTAACGTTATCATTACATCCAAGATTGATACATGGCTGGCTAGGCAGTTGGTAGTCATAGTCTTGTCTTATAAAATAAATAAACAATCAGCAATGTCTCGCTTGATGAATGGTCAGCAGTAGCCTAACAGTACTGCTGTTCCTTAAAAATATCTATTGATTGAAAATTGTATTAATAGATTGCAGAATGGGTACACTACAGTACGGCTCAATACAAACAATTGTTATGGGGATGCATACCAGAAAAATACTTTCGTCTTGTTTACATCAGGGTCCCCCATTTTCAATTCATCATGACACTTATGACATACATGACATACAGCTATACAGTACTGTTTTATGATACATTTATGACATACAAGACATACAAGTATACAGTACTGTATAAGAGACATAGATCATGAGAAACAGAAATATATACATTCGAAGGTGAAGAAACTGTACATTGAAGGGGGTTGGGTGGGGGCGGGGGTTTGGACATTTACAGGGGCCAGTTTTTAATTGCAGCCACCCGTAGGTGCTCTTTGAGAGCGGTTTTGAACGAGGGTAGGGATTCACATTGCATAGGGCGTTCCACATTGTTGTGGCATAATTGCTAAATGTGTTTAGTCCCTTGTTTGAGCCGAATCTGGGTTAAACATGATTTGTGGAACTCCCTCTGGTGTTGTGGTCATGGTATGGTTGTGGTATTCACTGACCTTTGGGAAGTATATCGACATGTACATGGGTATCTTAGTGGTGTAGTGTATCTTGTAGACCAGGCCCATTGCAAGTTGCTGTACTCTGTCGTCTACTCTAAGCCATCCTAGGTTGTCAAAATGGGCAGGGGTGAGGTGGGTTTTAGGAGTAAGGTCAAGCAGTAGTCTGACCAGTTTGTTTTGTGATGTTTGTAGGCTTGTTTTTAGCTGAACAATAAAGTATAATATATATTGTGTGGTACCCTGTCAATAACTTTGGCAGACAGGGAATATAATACATTTTCAATACTTAAAAAAAAGTCCTCAACTATGCTTTCTCTCTCTCTCAATAGCTGTTTGTTGACGTGTTAAAAACGCATCAGTAGCAGGATTACTGTAATTTTTATTACTGTAATTTGCCTGGTATGTAGCCTTGGTTGGTGGCTGCCCCACCAATGTTTTACATATAAAAAACACCACTGTGCGGGCGCGCACATGTGTGTGTGGCTGTGGGGGCCTCCACAAGAGTCTGGCCCAGAGGCCTCTGAATTCTTAATCTGGGCTTGAACATTCATAACACTATACATACAATGGCCTTTTCAATTAACCTGTCTAGTAACCTATGGGAAAATACTGTAATTTTAAAGTTACCCCTACTATGTCTATATTACTATCTCCTATGTACCTGTACTATGCTACTATGCCTATACTAATACCTACTATGCTACTATGCCTATACTACTACCTACTATGCTAATATGTCTATACTACTACCTGTCATGCTACTATGTCTATACTAGTGTTGTCAAAAATATCGATACATATCGATTCTGAATATTTAAAACGGTTTCGATACTCATTTCCCGAAATATCGATACTTTCTACCGCAAGTTGTTGACAGACAGACACACGCTGTTGCAGAGCGCTTGCCCCTCCACCTCCTCACAGACCTGTCTTCAGGTTGTAAACAAAGATTTTAGCTCAGAATATGGCCAGTGCAGAGCCTCCGCAACTTGTGCTTGTGGATAAAGAAAACAGCAGAAGTGCTGTTTGGAAGTACTTCGGGTTTGAAGTAAACGAAGAAGGAAAAGCTAAAGCGTTGTTACAGAGCAGTGCCAACGATACAGCTATTAGCTAACGTTAGCTTATGCTAGCTAGCTGGTCACCTTTATAATTACTTCATGGAAACGGAGTAACGTTAAGTCGAGTTCATACTAACTACAATAGTACACGTATGAACTCGACATAACGTTACCCCGTTTCGGGAAAAGCTAAAGATGCCACGATGCCCATTTGCAAGCGTTGTTACAGAGCAGTGCCAACGATACAGCTATTAGCTAACGTTAGCTTATGCTAGCTAGCTGACCACCTTTATAATTACTTCATGGAAACGGAGTAACGTTAAGTCGAGTTCATACTAACTACACTAGTACACGTATGAACTCGACCCATTTCCATGAAGTGTTTAAGTAGCAGCAATCTTGTTGAAAATGTAACGTTAATAAATGCTCAGAGTCCGAGCATAGCTCCGGAGAAATCTCTCTCTCTCTCTCTCTCTCTCTCTCTCTCTCTCTCTCTCTCTCTCTCTCTCTCTCTCTCTCGCCGTCATGAAAATTGTTGTAGTTGTTGTTTTAACCAAATAAAAAGCAGCAGCACTATTGCATAACTGTGTCATGTTTGCTATGTATTTCTTTCTTTAGGGGAGTTTGTTTCACAGTTTTAGCATGATGTTTTATAGATGGCTAGGTTAAACAGGTTTTTGTTTTTAAGAGGGGTTTGATTTAGATTAGATAATTTCTTTATTTTTAAATGTCTGATCTAAAGATAAACAAATGGTTTTAAAGTGTTATATTTATCTTCTCTTATAGTACCAGAGAGAAGCTGAGGAGAATCAACCAGCAACAAAAGCAAAATTTGTTAAAAAACTAAAAAAATAATAATATATATATAGGCCTATATATATTGGTATCGAAAATGGTATCGAATATCGATACTTTTCAAGGTATCGTATCGAAGTCGAAATTCCAGTATCGTGACAACATTAGTCTATACTACTACCTACTATGCTATAGTACTACCTACAATGCTACTATGTTTATACCACTACCTACTATGCTGCTATGTCTATACTACTATGCACTCAAAGTAAGGCACTCAAGTTCAGCACTGCTAGATGAGCAATACCACTTACACTTAGCTGCCAGAGGTGTACCCCTCCTACTGACTTGTTGTTCACAATCTGTAATTGGATAAAAGCATCAGCTAAATGACTAACTGCAGTTTTATTCCCTCAAAATTAACCTGTATATTTATGTGGGTTTACCCTCCGCTATGATAAAGTAGTCAGTCATCTTATTGTTGTGTAATTGTGATGCTTTTTCACCTGAAACAAGGTAACTGCAAAGTGCTACCAGTATAGAAACACTGATTTTCGAGCAATTAGGGGTTAAGTGTGTAGCTCAAGGACACTTCGACTCCCCCCTCTCTCTCTTGCTTTGTATTTATGTTCCTCCCTTTCTTCCTCCCCTCTTTCTCCATCTCTGTCTCTCTCCTATCTCTCTCCACCCTCTCTCTCTCTACCTCATCTATATCTCCTCTCTCTCTCTTTCTCCCTCTCTACCTCATCTGACTCTCTCCCTCCTCTGTTCTCCCCCTTTTCCCCCATGTCTCTATTTCCCCTCTCTCCCCCCTCTCTCTCCCTTGCTTTGTATTTATGTTCCTCCCTTTCTTCCTCCCCTCTCTCCATCTCTGTCTCTCTCCCCCTTTTCCCTCTCTCTCCTCCCCCTCTCCCCCCTCTCTCTCTCTCTCTACCTCAGGGGTCTCAAACTCAATTTACCTGGGGGCTGCTGGAGGTAGAGTCTGGGTGAGGCTGGGCCGCATCAAATATTCCACAAAAAAAGGGTTTCAAGTATGATGTGTTTTGCTTGGTGTTATGATAGCATTAGCTGAAAAGCTAGCTAGTTGGAACAACATCCGCTTTAACGTTACATGAAATCAGATGATGGCCTGTCCTTTCTCCAGGACCTGACACTGGCCGTCTATCAACAATAATGCACCCACGGTGAATCGTATTTAAGTCAAGTAGCTACTGACTAGCGTTAGCTGACTAACGTTATCAAATGGCAATGCGGAGCTAGCTTAGCATGATAACGGTACCGTGGCTAAGGTTGGTGCTATTCATAATCCAGCAATAATGGCTGCAGACCTGCAAGCAAAGTACAGCAAGTTCCAAGTGCCAAAGGATAAGAGTCTGAGTCTCAAAAGAGAATGTTGAATATTTATTTAGCATCGAAAATCACAACATGAACGTCACTACTAGCCAGAGCTTACAGACTGGGTAGCGAGTGTAACACCGTCTAATGTCCGTGCGGATCATTGGAGTAGGGTATATCTGCAGTGCCGCAGCCCCATAAAACGCCCAACTCTCGCGCAACGACTCTGCAAACAGTTGCGCGCGGGCCGCATTAACACTGAACTTTGAGGTCAAGTAGGGGGCAGCAAAATATCATCCCGCGGGCCGCAAATGGCCCGCGGGCCGTGAGTTTGAGACCCCTGCTCTACCTCATCTCTCTCCCCCTCTCTCTCTCTTCCTCCCTCTCTACCTCATCTGACTCTCTCCCTCCTCCTTTCTCACCCTTTCCCCCCATGTCTCTATTTCCCCTCTCTTTCTCCCCCCTCTCTCTCCCTTGCTTTGTATTTATGTTCCTCCCTCTCTTCCTCCCCTCTCTCCATCTCTGTCTCTCTCCCCCTCTCTTAGTCTCCCATCTTTCTCTTCCTCCATCTCTCTCTCTTCCTCCCTCTCTACCTCCTCTCTCTCCCCCTCCCCTCTCTCTCAATCTCTATCTATCTCTCTCTCCCATCTTTCTCACCTTCTTTGTACTCCTCCACATACATCCTTCTCTCTTCCCCTCTCTTTCTCTCTCCATCTGACTCTCTCCCTCCCCTTTCTCCCCCTCTTTCCCCATGTCTCTCTTTCTCTCTCCCTCGCTTTGTATTTATGTTCCTCCCTCTTGTCCTCCCTTCTCTCTCCATCTCTGTCTCTCCCCCTCCCTTACTCTCCCCTCCCCTCTCTCTCTTCCTCCTCTCTATCTCCCTCACCCCTCTCTCTCTTCCTCTCTCTACCTCCCCTTTCTCTCCCTCTCCCCTCTCTCTCCATCTCTCTCCCTCCATTCACATCTACTTTGCACCCCAGACACTCTAAATCCCCTCCCTCTTTGCTTCCTTCCTCTTTCCCTCCATCAGTCTCGCTCCCTCCCTTCCTCTCCCTCAATCCCTTGCCCCCTCCCATCCATCCATCCACTCTCTGTATAAACGTGTCGAACAACCAACACACATCCCTGAGAACCCATGAGAATAAACTGAAAAACAACAGTGGCCCAGAAAACTAGAGTAGATCTTTATAGAAACTTTTTTTTGCATTTTATTTTTTTATTATTTTTTAAACAAACATATAAACAAACATGACAACACACGATAAGATATACAAGCATTAATTGTCAGGGCACATCCAATGAGAACACCTTTTAGTTAGTTGTCTTATATAAGATATACCCATAATACCTGTTATCTAAAAAAAAAACCTACACACATATGCTCAGCTCGAACCCCCCCCTCCCGGACCCCACCTTGAGAAGTACCTCCACTATCCCTCGCACCTAACCAGACACTACCATTATAAGCTAGCTTTTATTCTCTCCACCACTTCTAACCACATTGACATTTTGGATTCATTGAGACCCAGAATTCTTGCTGTAGATATTTCATGGTAAATTACATCGAGATATGTAAGAAACCAAACTTTACGGCACATTTTTTCCGGTTGAAACCAGCGTGATGCGATCAGCTTTTTGGCTACTGTGATACCCGATAAAACCAATCTCTTTAGCTGTGGATTCACTGCAAACTCAAAAACATCATTCAATAATAATACAGAGGGGTGTACAGGTATATTCCAAGATACGAGTTTTGATATTTGTTGGGTCACATCTTTCCAGAATGCCTTAACTGGTGAGCAGTCCCAATACATGTGCATAAATGTCCCTTCGTCCCCATTTGTACATTGGGTGCATTTGGAATCTTGTTTAAGCCCCATTCGGCACAGTCTTATAGGAGTCAAGTATGTCCTGTGAATATAGTTAAGATTGATTTGTTGATGATCCGGGTTCCTTGATGTAAGTCGGACATTTGCCCAGGCTCCTTGCCAATCAAAGTCATTTTCCAGGTCTGGTATATCCCTCCTCCAGACAGAGTCAAGTTGGAGGGTTTCATACGAGGACGTTAGTAATTGATGATAAAATTCTGAAACAAAACCTCTCGATGTCTCTCTTGCGTAGAAGAATTTGTGGTATCTGTGGTGTTCAATTGGTCTGTCTAATGGAACACCGTGAGACTTCAAACATAGCTCTAACTGTTTGTGAAAAAGCCATGTGGACTTGGTGAGATAAAATTTTGTGCGTATTTCTTTATCACTACAAAAACCCTGTTTGTTAAAAACAACCCCTAATGAGTGTATGCCTTGCTCTTCCCATATAGGGAATCTTATAGGTCGTTTTCCAATTAAGAGAGCATTGTTATTGAATAAGGGAGTATGATTGTGCCATTTTTGTGGGTTAGGATTTCTTTTTTGTGATTCACGCCATATCCGGATCGCATGAGTAATTATGGGGCCAAATTTCCGTTCACAGTGCTTGATTGGTAGTTTAGTGTATGCTATGTCCTTCAGTCTATGTGGGGCTACTATGTTTTCTTCTATTTTTCTCCAGGATGCTAATGCTTGGGAGTCAAACCATGTTGTCAATGGACTTAATGAGTACGCCTTAAAATATAGGAAAAAATCTGGAAATGCCATGCCACCATCTGCTTTATTTCTCTGTGCAGTGGATCTTTTTATACGTGGTGGTTTGTTATTCCAAATAAATTTGTATGTGGAGGAGTGTAATCTTTTCCAGTAACCCTCTGGAGGGGGTAACGGTAGCATTGAACAGAAGAAGTTGATTTTAGGTAGTACATCCATCTTAACTATTGATATCCGTGCTTGTACTGTGTTTTTAAGTTTTGCCCATCTATCAAGGTCGTCTTTGATTTTGTTTTGGATTTTTGTGTAGTTGTGCTTCACCGTTTGTCCTATGGTAGGGAATATTTCCACTCCCAAGCATCTGAAATGTTTTACCATCGGTATCTGTCCTGGGAGGGTTGTATCTTTTTTTGCAGGGGTGTTAAGTGGAAGGAAAGCCGACTTTGGCCAATTTATCTTAAATCCCGATAAATCACCAAAGTCCTCAATCAACTTGAGCAGATGAGGCAATGTGGTGTTGGGGTTTTCCATGAACAATATTACATCGTCCGCATATAAACTAATTTTTTGTTGTGTGCCCTTGATTACGATAGGTTCTATGGATTGGGATTGTCTTATATATTGTGCTAAAGGCTCTAATGATAGATTGAACAGTCCGGGACTAAGAGGACAACCCTGTCTGGCAGAGCGTGATACCGGAAATATTTCGGAGATGATTGTGCCTGTTGTAATCATGGCCGATGGGTCTTTGTATAATACTTTAATCATATCGATGAATCCTTTTCCTAACCCCATCCTTTCTAGCACTGCCCACAGATACGACCATTCCAGCCTGTCAAAGGCCTTCATAGCATCCAGGGACAACATCGCCTTAGGTATGGTGTCCTCCTTGTCGGCATCAAGTACGTGCAGTATACGTCTTATGTTCTCAGTGATCAGGCGGCCTCCTATGAAGCCAGTTTGGTCCGGGTGAACTAAAGACGTCATATGCTTTTGTAATCTGATGGCTAATACCTTAGAGTACAGTTTGATATCTGTTCCGAGGAGGCTTAAAGGTCTATAACTACCGCACTCGTTGGGGTCTTTGTCTTTTTTAAGGAGGACTGTTATGAGTGCAATATTGTAATTTTTATGGAAGTTACCCTCCTTGACTGAGTATAAGATCATATTTAGTAATAAGGGGCCAATAATGTCCCAACAAGAAAGGTACATTTCTGATGGGAAACCGTCTCTTCCAGGAGCCTTACCACTTTTCATTGCGGTTATGGCCTTCTTGAGTTCCTCTAGTGTGATCGGTGTTTCTAACTGTTTAGCGTCATCCTCTGAAAGTTTAGGGAGAATAATTTGATTAAGAAATGTGTCCATTTTGTTTTGATCGAAGGTCATTTCTGATTTATATAAGTCGGAGTAGAATACTTTGAATGTATCGTTTATTTTTACAGGATCTGTTACAAGTACTTGTTGTGCTCTAATGGTAGTTATATCTGCAAATGTTGCATTAATTCTTAATCGCATGGCTAATAGGTGGCTGGGTTTGGAACCATGGGAGTACTGCTGTTGTCTTGTGCTGCGTATTTGTATTTCCGATTGTTGTCTGTATATGGCATTGATCTCTATTTTTAGTACGTTAACTTGATTTTCTAGTCGAGTTGAGTTGTTGTATTTCAGAGAATTAAATAACGTTGAGTAAAGCGTTTCCAGCTCATCCAGTTTTGTGCTTTGATTCTTGCGCATTTTGGAGGAAAAGCTATCCGTGAAGTCTTTGATCATTCCCTTTACCGACATCCATATTATTCTGGGGTCTTGCACCGAGTTTGCATTCTCCCGTTGGAATACTATAAGAGCTTCTTTGAGTTGTGTAATGAATTCCTTGTTATTAAGCAGCAACGAGTTAAATCGCCATCTTGGGGCTCGGGAGGATAGTATACCAAATGTACCTTTAAGGAGTAAATAACAGTGATCTGATAGTGCGTTGGGTATCATTTCCACTTCATAATTATCAAATAGTCTCTGTGATGCAAAGACATAATCTATTCTGGATAGTGTATTATGCCTCGCAGATCGACAAGAGTACTTTCGGGTCGTGGGATTAAGTAACCGTCATAAGTCATTTACACCTGTAATCTTTGACCAATCCTTTAATGCCTTCGATGAATTCTTTTGTTCGCTGGAAAAGGCGAGGTAAGATTTGTCCATCCTTGGGTTCCAGATGGCATTAAAATCCGCTCCTATTATAAATGAGTAATCGGGAATGTCTAACATTGCATTGGTTAGTGTAGTGAAGAAATCTTCTTCGTACAAATTTGGGGCGTATACCGCTATCAACGCTATTTTCCTGTTCTTATGTTCAATCTTAGCTATAGTTATCCGACCTTCTACATCAGACCATACTCCCTTTAGTACAATATTCAACTTACGTTTAACGACTATTGCTACACCCCGAGTTCTCGTACCAATAGAGGAGTGACTGATATTATGGTATATGTTGTCCGCTAATTTATCGATGTCTTTCCCTAGAATGTGTGTTTCGCTTAGCAGAGCAATGTCCACATGTTCTTTTTTCATCAGTGTGAGCACGCTTTTGCGTTTGAGTTGGTTATTTATTCCCCCGGTGTTCCATATCATTATATTCAAACTAGCCATAGTCTATACATGTTGCATTGTAATTTTTGGTAATGCTTCTAGAGTGCGAGGCAATAATAGATATACATCCCACTAGTGAGGTCCCGTTGAGAGCCGAGCTTAAAAACATACATATATACAAATAAAAATCCCCTACCCTTCCCTCCCACCGAGAGTCGTACAGGATTGTGTTCCATGAACACAACCTTTGCGTATGACTCCCTCCCTTGCACCACCGGATATCCCAGAATGATCCAATTATCCTTAACATTCCTATGTATACCATAGGATCTAACACTCTAAATTCTACCATAAGTAGAATGTCGACTGTGGCTTGGCCACTTTCCCGTAAAAAATAAATAAATAAAAATTTAAATGAGATAAACTAAAAATAAAGACCAAAAATAAGCTTCAATTGTCATGCCCTAATCACTTACATTTTATATGAACTTGTGTAATTTATAGTAATCCATGAATAATATGAAGGTATTGAACTGAAGAGAGAGCCTCAATAAATCAGAGAGAGCGGATGAAAAAGAAAAAAAACAAGTAAAAGGAAGAGAACATTAACTTAGATCTTAAAAGAGCATTATTTGCTATGCTTAAACATCTAAAGTATAAATTGGAGAAGTAGTGAAATTATTTCCCATTAATAAAAAAACTGTTTTTAAATACGTATATGCAGCATTTCCCCTGACCGGGGTGGGCGATGATCGTTGTGTAGAGTGATCTTTCAGCCGGCCGGCTATGATGGCTCTGTGGTTCTGCATCTAGATAGCTGTTGATTATTCCCCCGAGGGGCTTCTGGTAGAGTGAATGACCACGTATTGCTGATATTCCAGAATGCTCCATATATCAAAGAATGCTTCGATGTTCTAGATTATTCCAATATGTCATTTTTACATTGTTTGAATGTTCCAGTATGTTCTGGAGTGTTCCAATCTTGAATCCAATATGTCCGCAATAATATAAACACGTCGGGGAAAGCATTCAAAAACTCTGAGCACGTAGGTCTCTCTGTCCCAAATCCTCGGTTATTAAAGATTATACTATATGGTGACCTTGCATAACTGAGATTAAAAGGCCATTTATACACTATTCTGCGTGTTGTTCAGACAGGAATTTGGCTGCATCTTCAGGCGAGTTGAGGAGAACCCTTGCTCCTTGTTTGTCAACAATGCGAAGTATTGCAGGGTATATTAGTAGGGGTCTGTATTTCCCCAGGTATAGTTGAGACATCACCGTCTTGAACTTGGCACGCAGTTCCACTACATCATGACAATAATCTTCAAAGCAGTGTATTGGTACCTCCATGTATTTCAGATTGCCTTTCATCCTGCGAGTTTCACGAATAATCATTTATTTTATTCTGACTTGGCGCAGGATAACCAATATCACTCTGGGCTTAGCGTTATTGCCAATGGAGCGGGGTCCCAATCTGAAGCACTGATCCACCTCCGGTATTTTAGGAAGGATCCCTGTTCCCAAGATTTTCTGTAATTCTGTGGCAAACTCTTCAGGGTTTGCACATCTCACTGATTCGTCCAGACCGACAATACGAATATTCAGCTTGCGTTTTTGATATTCCATCTTGAATATTTTGGCTTTCTGTTCTTTATTGATTCGCGTAAGCTCCAACGTTATTTCGCTGAGCTCCGTCTTGATTTCATTGTAGTTCCCCTTCATCTCAGCAGTTAGGTTAACTTTGTTAACCTCTACTTCATTGTAGATGCGAGTGAAATTGATTTCGTGGGCTTCCATTACTTTCTCCAGAGCCTCGGTGCGTTTAATCTGTGCGTCGGCGTCCGCTCTCAGCGCATCAATTTTGCCTTCAATAGATTCTTTAATAGCATCTACTTTTTGAGTTATTATCTTCTCCGACAGTTGTGATTGGAGGATCATTTCCTCCATTCTCTTCTCCATTGTATTCCCCATTTCCTCCATTCTCTTCTCCATTGTATTCCCCATTTCCTCCATTTTCCGGATGATATGTTCGGTATCTGCGGAGGTGTTTGATGGGGTTGAACTTGAAGCTTCCTCTGTCAAGTCTATATTTCCTGCTGTCCGCTGTACGAATCCTGGATCCTGCGGCGGGACCTCTACGACTGGTTTTGGTCTCGTTGTGTCTTTCCTTGTGTTTGGCATCTCGATTCTTTTGGTCAATATAGTTAGTTAATAATCTCAGTTGATATATGCGTCAAGTTTTAAACGCATTAATGGTTTATAAATATGTTTTTAAAACGAAAAAAAAAAATTACGGGTGAGCAGCTGTGTCACATGCGACTTACTCCATTCTAACGCTAAACCGGAAACTTTGTAGATCTGCTCAATGAATACCAAGCCATGGCTGGGTGCTGTTCCTGTTAAGCCGTAAGGTCCCCCAATTGGGGGACCCTGCTTTTCTTTATCATAAATCGATCAATAGAGACCGTATTAGATCCCCAATTATCATATCATGGAAAGCCACACTCATTGGCTACAACCCTGTCCAAATATTTCCGAGATCGCCAAATGATTGACGGAGCTAGAGCCCCCGGAGGTCGGGGTGGTAATGTGTACTTTGGCGCACGCCTCACATATCGGCATGTAACTCGAGAACCGCTGAACGGATTTTGTCACCTGAAAAGGTAATTGACAGGCAACAAATAGGGCTTTAATTCTATCTATATATTGTATTAAAAGAAATGCACACCCGAGCCACTAGAGGTCGGCAAAGTGGCGCGTCGCGAATCGTCCTCATGAGGGCCCACATGTGGGCCCACATGTGGGCCCTTGGATGTTATAAATACAATTTTTTTTTGCCAAGAGTAAAGACTATAACCCTATCAAAACAGAAGTCAAAGTGTATATTTGAATTTTTATCAATGTTTTGTAAGATTTATCGAAAATAAGAATTTATCGGAAAAATGCTAATTATATCTCTTTTATCGTAAAACCGAGAGGAAATGACTACATCGAGATTTAACCCTGCCATTGGAAAGCGGAGCCTTTTCCCTATCCATAGATGTATGATTTGGCCATAATAAGGTCAAGGTCAAGTTCAAGGTCAAATATGAATTCATAATTAAAATCGATTATCATTTATTACTGTATCTACAAATCCTTCTGTTTAATCATCTTCCCTTTATTCATTTGCTTAGATCTTTTGTACACTTGATCTCAAGAAGGTGGTGGTGAATGAGCTGAGAGAGAGAGAGAGAGAGAGAGAGAGAGAGAGAGAGAGAGAGAGAGAGAGAGAGAGAGAGAGAGAGATTTTGAGAGATTTAAATAGTACAGAGAGTATAATAGGGGGACTGATTGACTGGTATGCCTTAAAAAGAATATAATTAGCCAGAGTGCTATCTACCCATCCAGATAGTTTTGGTGTGATTTGCCGAGTTTTGCAGACGCCTGTCGTGGAGACGTCTGCCATCAATCCGATCCAATAATAACACATGGTGGGTGTTTAAATGGGGTGAACCTATTTCTGGAAAGAGAAGTTGTTTTTGAGTCTTTCAAATGTATTTTCCGGTGCCTCCAGCGCCGCAAACCGGTTGTTGTTCGTCTCCATTGTATCAGGGGCCGGGTATAAGGAGATATAAGGGTTTTTGTTTAATTCTGGGTGAACTGCCCCTTTAAAACCATGTGGTTGACTTACCAAGATGTCTCCACTTATGGAAGAATTCCAATGAAAGAGACCAGTGGATTATTCTGTGGAAGTAAACATGTTCTTAAAATCTCCCTTTAAAGGTGCTGTAAGTGGGATGTTTTTATGGTGGTCTACAATAGGTGCTATACAATCCAACAGCCATTACTGATATAGATTGTCTGGTCAGTAACATGGGTCTCCAAGTCCCTCCGCTCTGCAGTAAATCTATTGCTATGTCTGCCCATCACAATCACGCGAACTGTCTAACGCCTGTCCCGTCTCCCTGTGAGTGGCTGTCTCGGAGTGATGATCGGAGTGTTGGACGTCCCGTGATGATGACCGGGAGGATGCAACCCTCTCTACGCCGCCCCTTTGCCTTAAATAGATCCGCTATCAGCTCTATCTTTAATCTTTCAAAACGTTCAGTTGCTATCGCATGCACTTATCTGTGTTTCACCACACATATGAGTGCATGCTTACCAACTGTTCGCCTGTTTTACTGCAACACTACTATCACCGACATCTAAGAAGGGAGATCCCCCCTTGAATGGCCCTTCTAAGGTTTCTCTCCTCCACATTGCCTGTGGTGCATTTTTTCCTATTGCTAGGTTTTAGTGAGTTTTTCCTTACCTTCGCGTTTACAGTATTTTAAATTTTTTGGACTTTATGGTGTTTTTAGGGCTGACCCCTATTATTCAATTAGTCGACTAATCGGTCGAAAGGAGCCGTAGTCGATTGCCAACCTCTTAGTCGAATACAAAAAAATATATAATTTTTTTTTTTTTAAATATTATTTTTATCATTCTTTCCAAAAGAAAAGAGGCATAGAAGCGTGGCTAACGCTAATGGCACACATACCAGAGGCTAAATGTCTACGAAAACAGGCACAGAGGCACTGAAAGAGGATTTCACCCATCTAATGAACACACTAGACTAGACAAATATCAAGATGTATCCATCAGTGGACCAATTGCATGCTTTTGCAGAGGACAAAAAGTCTTCAGTCGACTCCTTCAGACATTAAGCACCCCCCACAGCCCAAATGGAATGATACAAAAAATAATAATAAATAAATAAAAAAAAATCATAAAAAAAAAGAAAAATATTATACTTATTTTTTATTTTTTTTGTCGACCAATGGCACATTTTGGCCAGTCATAGTCGGCCATCCCGTTATCCTTCCCCCCATGGGCTTCAACGTGAGCCGCGCCCCCGGGGACCAATCCAAGTGCTCCTGTCCGTCTTCGTCAAGGACGCCACAGCGTTAGCGATCTGTTGTGCATGTTTTTCCATTGGGTTTATCTTATCGGGGGGGAAACCCTTGCGAGAACGGGGAGAACATGCAAACTCCACACAGAAAGGCCTGGGAGTTACCCCACCTGAGTACCTGGCATCATGGAAACGTGGTGCCCAAGCGGGAATCGAACCCTGGACCTTCTTGCTGTGAGGCGACAGTGTTAACCACTACACCACCGTGCCGCTAGATATGGTTCAATCTAATGCTCAATACGCCACGACCACTGTGACACTGGGAGATAATACTGTTCTGTTATCATGCACCATAGACAACCACGTTTTAAATGTTTTCTTTCTTTCTTTCAGTCTGTTTTGTCCTGAGGTACAGTGTACGGTCTGTCTACCCAGGTTGTTTATGCTGACCTGTCTCGTGGCGCTTCCCGAATTGTCAGAGGAACTTGTCAGAGGTTAAAGGAAACCTTTCAGAACCTATCTAAGTGGTGAGATGGGTTCTTGTTTCTGTTTCCACCATACTTCGAGGACCCCTAAGGTCGGTTCCTGTGTACACCTCGTTCGGAGTGTTCCTGTATACGCCATGCTTTTACAGAAATCTGAAAATGCAGATTTTCTGTGGTGGATTTTATTCCAGTCCTTATGACTGCATTTGAAGGAAGGGCCCCAGATTTCACAACCATATGTAGAAATTGGTTTAATTACTGTGTCAAAGACTCAACCAGATTCTTACAGGAAAGTGAAATCTATGCAGTGCTTTCCTAACTGTAAACTATGTTCTATGTGCCTCGTCTATGTTTCATATTGCTAGACCGAACCTTCCAAAAGAGGAGACTGTCAGACCCAGATAATTGTAGTTGGTCACATACCGTTTGACGTGCCCTCGAGCAAGACAAACCCTTAGGAGTCTAACCTAAAGAGCTCCTCCTCCTGAGAATTTCCCCCTTTTTTTTGTTACATAATATAAAATTACAGATTCATAC